>NW_026972114.1:11200000-11800000 GCF_036711695.1 Zophobas morio | reverse complement strand
TAGAAATGTGTTAGGTGTATAGTATTCGAAACTATTCAACCGATTTATCTATTTAACCATTGCACAAAATTGATGACGTCACATCAATAAATTCATTTGGAATGTTTCCCGTGTTTTTTGACTTATTGTAATTTATTTCGGAGATTTTGAGAACACTCTAGACCAGCAGATACCATAAGACATTTAGTGTAATGACGCAATCTGTTTGCATTATGTTCAGTATAGGTTTGCAGAGGACATCTTAAAAAAAGTGTAAGACCTTATTTATTCTGCGTATTGCGACTAGTTTTATTTTGTTCGTTTCGAAATACTTAATTATGTGTGTACACATGAAAGTCAAAGAATTATTTGTTTGTTTTAATTTACCTTAATTTTATTCCTCTTTATTCATTTTGATCCAATCTCTAAACTCATTACGAATTCTTAAACCGTCAGTTTTGCCTTTCACCTTCTTGTGCACTATTTTTTTCGAAGTGTAAATACGTTTTTTAAATTGTTTGTACCTACACCTTTTAAATCGTGTCTCTTTAAATTACAAGCCACTTTATACATTAGAATTAGATACAACTAAATTAGAAATAGAATTTTAAACTTCTTGACATACATTTTTCTAGAATTTAAAAAATTCAAATATTTCTTATTTAGTTATGTATATTTTCCTTTAACATCTGAATGGCATTTTTCTGTTAATATCTGTTGGAATGTAGCTTACTTCTTTTTTTATTGTTACTAATCAATCAGAAGAAAGAGACAATTTTTAGTGACGCTACATGTTAAAAGAATCTTTTTAACACTGTAATTATTTTCGGAATTATGTCTTTTACTAAATATATATCAAATAAATATCAAATGACAATTAATATCATAACTATGATATTAGCGATTGTGTGGCTTTATCGCAATTTTAACAAGAAGCGATGATACATATTTCATAATTTTTAGAAATACCTGCTGAAAGTATCAAGTGTATTTTTGTCATCGTGATAATTTTCCTTCCACTGTTTAAATTTTGTACAGATATTTTTCTTAAAAAAAAACAAATTTCGACTCGAGAGAGACAAATTTTTACTTTTTCAAACTCACGCTTCACCTTCTATCGTCATCGTCAGTGAAAATTTTAATAATTTCTAATTTACATAATTCTTCTTGCGTGTGTGTGCATCGTTTCTTTTGATTCACTTTTATTGTTAATTTCACGTCATATACGTTCACTAACTTTCTCCAGCTCTTTAATATTGCTACTTTTTCTAACGTTTCATTCATAACGAGGATCATTTTTACAAACGCGATTTATAAATAGTGTAGAATGTATCATTTTTTCTGAGGGTCTGTGTTTTCTTTTTTTCCGGTAATTCACTTACTATTTTTACATCAGCTATCTTCTCTCCAGTATTTACATTCATAATTTGCGTTTTTGAGAATGTAAAACAACACGAAAACAAGTTTTATATTTTTTTCAAATCTTGGATTCTATTAAATAAATATTTACTACTTAGCAATCCTATTTACAATACTTGTTTTAATTTTCGCTGGGGAAGTAAAAATTAATAACAAAAATAATTCCTTGAAGTTAGCTACATTTTTTCTTTAAATAAAAAACGAATGTACCTATATCAGCACATCGGTGTTCCACATCGCAGGAGCTCTTTTCCTATCGTATGGTATGTACGACGACTTATTCACTATAGCCTTAATGCAGAGATTTTTTTGAATTGTGCGTGCCTCTGATCAGGTACATAATTGCACTATTGTCGGGTGGTAATAGAACTTTACAACCCAAAAGTGAACCCCCCTAATCCGGAAAACCGTAAATTATAGACCCTTAGTCGACGCTTGGCGGTCGACAAACCATGACCAAGCCCGTAATGAATTTAACTGACACGTCTGTAAAAGTCAGTGGTAGAATATATTGTTGTTTGTTTATAAGCAAGAATGTATGGCTGACATTCAACATTATAATGTTATTTTATCACAGAATTTAGTCCAGTGATTTCTGACGAACGATTATTTTCCCCAATACAATCCTAAAACGTATGTAAATTTTAAAGCGGCTACGCCATCTGTCACAGATTGACGAGGGTCTGGACTGGGGGGTTGTTCGAAGATTGTTGGCCTAAATAACACTAATAGGCTATAAAATTTTATTAGTATACAAAAGTAATGTGCAAACCCCTACCAAACAAGGCGTAAATACGACGTTCTTGCTCGAAAAACCATTATTATTGCTATAAAAAAGTGTAAGCAAAACATCGCAAAAATTATTTATGGAAGTAGTACACTGTTGTGGGTAAGCAGAAATTAGCATTCACGGCGGATTGAGAACTCACACTACCCCAAATATTTACATTTAGTCGAGTCATTAATTAAATTGAAATTAAAATAGAAGTGAGAACGAAAGGAATTCGTTAGAAAAATAACTGCTCCGATTCTTCTCACTATTTCGGACCATTCTAAATACACACACATCGTTAACAACAAACACCGCAAGGAAACACTTGTCTTATTAGGTAAACCTTACGTAATCCACCCAAAATCATATTTCAGCCCGTCCACGAGCCAATCAGTTTGCGACAGACACAATTTTCAAGAGAAATCGTTCTGTACCAGCACCTGTAGCAGGTGTAGTAGTCCAAATTAAAAATTCATCTGTCCTATTTTCCGAATTACTAGGTCACGACTCACAAACACGGCCTCACCTGGTGAAATATGTGTCCATTGTCACCTCGGTCCACTTCCGTCCCAGTACCCATCTCTAATTTTTAACATGCATCACCCTTCAGCGTTTGGCGAATCCTTGGTCTTTGACCGCGTGCTAAATTAATAGTTTCCTTATTAATGAATAGTTTCATCCTTGGTTATGTTTAAACAAGTGATTCACTAATTGGCTCGAATTAAAAAAAGAAATGTCAGGGCGTGCCAACACTAACAAAAGAAGCGAATCGGATGGTGCCCTTGAACGCCCCAAGGCCACAAGAAGCGCTCGGGACGGGCCAACAACCGCGTGCACCTTTAATTGCGCTTTTGGTGAATGAAGCAGAATAAAACTAACATGAAAGATAACGAGAGGAAGAGATTCATTAAATGAATTGGGGAGAGTAAGCATTCCATTTGGAGTAGTCTTCATTTGATGGTAAACAAGAGTGGACAAATTTGGAATGAAGAAGCAGAAATATAGAAACAGTCAAAGACTTAAGTAAAATGTACAGACCCTAATTAAGGTATGTCCTGCAGAAATAAAATAAACACACAACAAAGATCTCATGAGAAATAGAAAGAAATAAGATAGTGAAGTGCTCAAGGAACAAAAACACAAATTATAATAGTAGAAGTAGTTTTGGTGACAAAAGAAAAAGACAATTACAGAGATCAGAAAAAATAAAGAAATGGAGTCGGAATAGAAAAGCAACAGAAGAAAGGAATATATAGAAAAAGAATACGACGTGCAAACGACAAGGACAGGAAAACACAGAATAGTGTGAATAGAATGAAGAAGTTATAATAGTGTAAAAAAATAGTGAGTATATTGACACAGGATTTAGCAAAGAAATAGTTTTTCGAAAGGGAAAGAGTGAAACTTGGAAGGAATTTATGAGAACACGTCGCCATGACTCAACTGACGAATGAAACATTTTTTTTAAGACCTGCTTAGAAATGAAACAAAAATGAACACTAATTTCCAACTTTTTGATTATCTAAATATTTAAAAGACTTAAATCTCTGTTTCAAGGAATACAAGTTGGGGAAAATGTTGTGGGCAGGGGAAAATGTGGTTGTTTGAAGATATGGTGATAATGACGACGGATCAAAGGAGAGTGAATGGACGATAAGGAACCTTGAAAGATATATTTAAAGGAAATGGTTAGAAACGAAGGTGAAATAGGAAAAAGTTGTGGTTTTTAAGAAACTACGAATTAATTCACACAGAGGAGGATCTACGGAGATAACAAGTTAGCAGCTATTATAACTTATAAGAGATAATTAATTTGTACACGTCCATTATGTTTCATAACTCAAATTTTTAAATTTAAATTTTAAATTGTTTTCCAATTTTTATTTTTCGAGCGGAAAATCCATTTGACGCATAACCAATTTTATGTTTTTTACTTCCCGGGCTTTCTAAGCTAAGTAGGTATGAAAAAATAGGACCCCGTGCCGTCTCTCTGTCGTCTGTCGAAATCTCTGAAACTACAGGACTGCTGTAATTGTTATCAAATTGTAGAGTTAATTGCTGAATATCGTATAGATGATAAAATAATAACCAAAATTGGTATAATCATCCCCACTAAATTGACGACATCGCTTGAAAATTTTACGTGGTAAATGCTAGTTAAATTTTATAAAATCCCCTCATCATCCAGATTTTCGCAACAAAAAATTAAAATTTTATAACAACATTGTATACAGCGTGTTATTGAAAGGTATGTACAAAATAAAATCGGCAATTATTGGTCTTGAAGTATGGGTGCTAAAAGTAAAAAAAGGTTCAGGTAAAAGTGTTCTCCTTTTAGAGATAAAAATTATTAAAATTTATGTCCAAATTCGTTGTACGCCTCTGATAAAAAGATCATCTTTCGTTTCTATAGCAACATTTAGTCTTGACAAAAGTTTTATTATTACGAAAATATCGAACTGATTATTAGTAGAAATACTATTAAGTATATAAACGAAAACAGTTTAAAAGAGGACAATTAAAGTGTTGGTAGGTGTTACGAATATCATATGAAAACGTCAATGGACATCTAGTGCCTAATCTAGGTATATTAAAGCTAATTGGTTGTGTAAAACTTGACTAGATATTCTACCACTAACAATCTTTTGTAAAAATATGATACTTGCAATGCCTTCTGTTTATTAATGAAGTTTCATTTATCACCCTAAGTAGATCTATTTGATCACAATGTCTTGGATAAGTACCAAACATTTTAAAGTAGAGTTATTTAGCAAATTTCCTTAGTATACGTTCTCTAACAAATCTATATACCTACATATAATTGAATTTTGCTATTCAAAACGTATTTAAACTTTACAAATTTATCGATTCTTAATCCACCCTTATTTTTTTACCATGAGCATATAAATTGGACAACAAAATTTAAAAAATTATCGTAGAAAGTACGAAACCGTCTGGAGTAAAATGTATTCTTTTACCCCCTCTAAAAACTTGAAGACGTCATCTAATACTTAATTTTGCCAGCTAAATTCTATCTGAAATGTGCAAAATAGCTTGCATGTACACTACCATATTTTTAATCCAGTATTTTACATTTCATCGTAGAACTGCAAAACTATTGAACCCATCTCCACCAAAATTTTGATGATGTCACCTGAACAGTTTACTAAACAAATCCTATTAAATGTGTGTTATTACACATTTTAAAATATTATTATATGCGCGTGGTTTATCAATTTACACATATTAAAAAAATTGGTTGAAGGTTATTTCGACAGAATTTCCCTCGCCCCTGAAGTGCAGTCCAACAAAGCCCGCTTCTTTGAAAAATGATAAAATTTGATGTTGCGACATTTTATTTATGATATATGTATACATTAAAAAGTATAGATAACAATAGTAGGGACAGTGTAAGAAAAAAAGAAAGGCGTGACCGTTTTCACATTGCAAGTCTGAGGTCGGCAAATTTAATCGTCGCTTATACAAGGTTGTTACATAGTTTAGGTTTTTTGCGAACATTTTACTGTCTAAAGGAAAAACTCCAGGCACATCCATAAACCACAATGTAGAAAATTTTGCAGGGTCGTCATCATATTGTTGGTGGACATGATTAGAAAATTTGTTGTGCCGTTTTACTACCTATTCGATATCCTAATGTACCTGTAAAATTAGACACAATGGGTGCATTAGTTTCGCAGATTATCTATTTAATAAAAATTAATACATACAGACCACAGACGGACGACAAGCATAAAGGACCAACTGAAAAGGGAAATCTATTTCTTCGTTCTCTAGGGGTCATGTAACGTCGAGAAAACATAAGAGTAGGCAGTCGGCCGACTTCCTTAGCTTACCCTCGGGAAGTAAAAATCTCTTTAGAAATTCATGTAAGATAAAACTCTGACGTGTCAAACTTTTGAAGGTGACTATATATTACTTAAAATCCTTGGCTCAATTTTCTCAAAGAGGGTTTTCGTCAAAAATTGCTAAATTTTTAATATTTGGTATTTCTTTTTTTAGAAAGAAACTAGTACAGAAAGCACTTGTACATGAGGAAAGGACTATTTTAACTTTGATTTCTTCTTTTTAGAATTCTATTGTTTTATATGTTAATGCTTTTAATAAATTGTCAAGTACAATGTGTAAAGAATATAAAAACTTAATACTTATATATTTTGAAGGCTCTGAAGATTGAAAGATGGTCAACTTATACAATAGAATTCTTGGTATATCGCACACATAGGTACGCTTGAACCAATATAAGTATGTATAATGCAAATGTCGCATAAAGAAGCCACCGACTCCCGGATCATAGTTCAATGTATTATATTTTTATGGAGATTTATTTAAATGTATAATCTACATTTAAAAAGAATGGAAGTGTTAAATCTTCTGACTTAAATTGTTATACTTTTTACCTGTTTTATATTTTGGTCGGTTTTATTTAGTTGAGTACTAAAATAAATTTATAAAAGAATATACCTAATCTATTCGGAATAGTTCAGATCCCTCAAGTTCATCTGTAAATACGTCAGTCCCGGACATCGTCGCGTTCGAGCCGGATCTCTAATAAAACAATACTTTTTATTTTAAAATAACAACGAGCTAATTCATGTAAATAACACTAACTGGAACGTCTTTTTGAAAAATATTGTCTTTAATTTTAGAGCTAGTAAATTTTGAAGAGTTAACAAATCCTATATTCAAACAAGATCACTAACGAAAAACAAAAATAATAGTGACATAGGCAACTTATAAAAAAGCTTGAATTACGAAGTTTAAATTAGGTAAAGGGCAAATACCACGAGTAAATAACTCCATCCTTCCTACGACCTTCGCTTTTCAGCAAGTTTAAACATCGGTACTTTGCGATTTTACTTCCACCAATATAAACTCCATGTAAAATGGCAGTGTACTTGAGTTAAAAATGTCCGAGGTCATTTTCTATTTGCTTGACGACCCACCGCTTAGAAATCCGTTTCACCTACATGAAACTGAAAATTCCTCCTCGCGAAAAATCGTTTACTGGAAAAAGCTCTGCACCTGCGTTCGCCGATAACCCTTTTGTTGTAAATCATATTGATTAAAGATCCCAGCTCCGGCGGCCTTATACTTGCAAATTAGCTGTCATCAAATGCCATTAAGCATTACCCTGGAATATTCATGAAGGGGTGAGTGGCGCGATTCCTTGACCCGTGCTAAAGCAGTCCTTTTTTGCTCCTGTCTGCGTTATCGAACGACTTTGAAGGTGCGTGCGGTTGTTGGCCCATCGCGGGCGCTTCTTGCGGCCTTGGAGCGTTCAAGGGCGCCTTCCGATTCGCTTCTTTTGTTAGTCTTGGCACGCCCTGACGGTTCTTTTTGATTCGAGCCAATTAGTGAATCACTTGTTTAAACTTAAACAAGAATTAAAGTACCAGAAGAAAGCAATTTCGTTGTTCTACGTGCTTAAAAGCTCCGCTAATTTTTCAAGCAGGATGATATTTTGATTCTGTGATGTTCTAAATAAAATGTTGTATTTTTGAAAATGATTTTTCAGTTGTAAATTATTTTAAAAAATTAGCACGCCAAATTCGGACGAAGTAGATTCAGTCCACGACAAAATAGAGCAAATTAGAGTTATTAAATGTTTGTGTAACCTGTTTTCTACGTTGAGAGATAAGTTTGACGAGATATCGTAACGTTCCTGCCAAATCGTATTTTGGTTTCAAGGATTCGGGTCTACGACAATTCAAAAATCTCGGGAGAAACAAACAGAAAATGATCAGGAGTGCAATCTATTATTTTGTCGTGAATCTTACTTAGTTTAAAGTGCAGAAATTCCGCTCTGTCAGGTGAATGATTCCTCCACGTGTTGAAAAACTGAGCTTTTGGGAAAGTGCCGCCATATTTCGAAAAATGACGAGTTGTCAAAGAAATGAGGCTGAATAGAGGTAGAAATCTTCAAGAAAATGTCTTTGGCTAATTTTCGAAAATGGTCTGAAATGGTCAAAATTTTTATTAATGCAATACTGAAATTGAGCTTTGGAAATGTTGTCTAAAAATTACCACAAAATTAGGGTACCTGTATATCTCGACGTACTAATTCGAAAAACATATCGTGTTGATGGTCCGGAGCAAGATTTGTGAAATATTCGATTCGAAAGTCAAATTTCTTCAAAATTGTGAACATTGTCATATCTCAATTGGCGATTTTTGAAAAATGGTAAGAGTTATCAAAGGAATGAGGTCGAAAATAACTTAGAGGTCGAAATCTACAAGAAAATGTCTTCGGCTAATTTTCAAAAATGATTGTAAGTGGTCCAAATTTCTATAACGGTGAAGTGTCGAAAAATTGAGCTCAATAACTTATTTAGAGATTGGGGTGAAATATTAATTTTTTTTGGCGTTTTTTGTTTTCTGATAACCTCTATAAAGTAAAAACCAGTGGTGTAAATAACACTTCCGCAGCTTTTCTGACTTGAATTTTTCATTTGTGAAATTTTTCATTTTTTTTGTAACTACAGTTTTTCGATCTGCATTTTTTGGAGCTTTAAAGTTTAAATTTTTCAGTTTTCAATTTCCCAACTTTTGAAACTTTCAAATTTTAGCTTTTGCGAATTTTTGAATTTTTAGTTTCTTTAATTTTTTTATTTCTTCGCATTTTGTTTTGTTTTTTTCTTTGTTTTTTTGAATTTACCGTTTCTTCAATTTTTCGATTTGCGAATTTTTCAATTTTTCAGTATTTTGTTTTCTCAATTTTACGATACGCTACTCTTTTAGTTTTCATTTCTGATTTTTAGTTTTTTGATATTTCAACAACTTTTGGATGTTCCAATTTTTCGAGTTTTCAAAATTTTTCGTTTTGCAATTTTTGGTTTCGGTTTTTTATTTTCTTTATTTTTCAGTTTTTCGTATGTTCAATGTTCTAATTTTATATATTTCTTTTTAATTTGAAATTTTTCACTTTTGGGATTTTTTCAATTTTTCGGATTTCAAATTTTTCGAGTTTTCGACTTTTCGTTTCGGTTTTTTATTTCCTTTATTTTTTCAATTTTACGAATTTTGAATTATTTTATTTTTGAATTATTGAATTTTAAACCTATACATATATGTGTTTCATGCATTCGATTTTTAATTTTTCAATTTCACGACATTTAATTTATTTAACAATTCTATAATTTTTCTATTTTACAATTTTTGGGTTTTCCAGTTCGATTCGTTTTGCCTTCTTTCTAATTTTCTTGTTCATTAATCATTTGTCATTTTTAGTTACTCAGTGTTCGGTTTGTCGTTACTTCAGTTTTTCGATTGGCAATTTTTCGATTTTCCACTTTTTAAATTTTGCAATTTTTCGTTTTTCCGTTTTTCGATTTTTTAGTTTTTCCAATTTTTTTGTGTTTCGATTTTTAATTTTTTGATTTTTCAACTTCCCGAATAAAAAAAAATGGAAAAATTCCAAAATTGAAAAATCAAAAAATGAAAGTATAAAATGAAAACTTTTAAAAATCTAAAAATTGGAAATCAATAATTTAAAAAATTGATGAAACGAAAATTGAAAAACCGAAAGAAAAATTGAGAAACTTAAAAATCAAAAAACGAAATGTGTAGTAAAATCGAAATATTAAAAATTAAAGAAATCGGAAAATCCGATCATTGGAAATCAAAAAATTGCAAAACTAAAAATTTGAAAATCGTGTAAATGAAAAATCAAAGATTGAAAACTGAATAAACGGAAAATATAAACGAAAAAGAAAACGAAAAATTGGTGATGAAAAATTGGGAAAATGAAAAATAAAAATCAAGAACATGAAAAATTGAAGAAACGAAAAATTGACAAATTGAAAAATTAAAAATTGAGAAACTGAAAAAAAATTGTAATATCGGAATATTGAAGAAACAAAAAATTGAAAATGTTGGAAGTCGAAAAATTGAAAAATCGAAAAAACAATAGTTGAAAAAATAAAAATTCATTAAACCAAAACAGCGAAAAATGGAAAAATCGAGAAATAAAAGAAAATGAAAAAACGAAAAATTGTGATATCAAATAATTGGTTGAAGATAAATAAATGCAGATTTGTCGAAAAATAATCAGATTTAATTTTGTGAATTTTATTTTTATAATGACCCGTATAAGTTAAAATAAAGATATGTATGTAATGTTAAAGTAAATGTAAAGAAGCATGCTACGCGTTTATTTCAAGTAAATATTTCCATTACAAAATTTTGTGATGACGTCATCGATATATTTGGGAGGACACGTAAATAATTAGGATAGATGTAGTATAATAGCAATAATAACAGTAACGGGAGATCACTTGTTTCGTATTCTAGAGGTCATGAAACGTAGAGACAACGTGAAAGTGGCAAGTCACCCGATAGACTCGGTCACTATACTTCCTTAGCTTACGCTCTGGAAATAAAAATAAAAGAATTCTTTTTTTCTTTCTATTGATGCTTACTATTGGTCTAAGTATGTACCGGGTGTACAATTTCAAAAATTCTAAAGTGTGCAATAACACTAAAATTTAATTCGTGAGAACCGACATTGTGAAATGACACAAGTTAACGTTATTTTTCGTGTAATAAAATGAAGACTTTTGAACAACTTTGTCAAATGCCACTTAGCCCCAATAGTATGGACTAATAAAACACACGCGTCTTCTGTCAAAAAAAAAAAACAAGTCCAACTTGATGACATTTTAAATTAAACACACGTTATATCAGTACTTATTTTTTGTAATCTGAAGATTTTTTACCATTTTTTTTACTAATTTGAATGATTATTTCAGAATTTTGGTGTAATTTCGTCGAAACTTGACTATACTGGTCGTGCTTAGGAGACAAAGTAGTTTGCTCCAAGCAATTTTGCGGATATATTTATCATCCCAACGTCAACAATTCCTCCCTAATTATTTAACCGCTCTAACTCCCTTGTTGCGCCATCTTATCCCCCACCCCCTTTCCGAAATTCCCCACATTTTGACCACCAAGATCCCTCGTCCTCTCCCGTCAAAAAATCAATAGTCCTTGCAAAGGCCAAGTCGCAATTTCATTCGATTCCCGGAATCCTACGTGGGTTGAAGTCCTTAAAAGCTTTCGGAATAAATTTGCCGACATCCCTCCTGTTCCTTTTACCCCCACAATTTTCCGCAATATTCCAGGAAAGCTCGTGCCCGGTCAAGGCCAGCCGGGCCACCGCCACAGCGAAAGGGGAATCTCCTCAGGGACTCCAAGAAAAACCCGAATTAGATTGGAAAAGTCGAAAGCAATTTTCATGCGAGCTCTGCAAGCCCACACCCGACATTCACTATGAAAATTAGACTTTCCCACCCCTCCCAGCCCATTCATGCTCGACCTTCATTGTGAACGGGGGGTGAGTAGAGCAGGTCAAGGTTCGCTCGTCCCCTCCAACTCGGGGAGGATGAAGGTCGGTCAGAAGGGCGGAAAACTCGCGCACGCTTCACCCGATGTTAGAGACACCAAAGTGCCGGTCTGCGACACGCGGCGCAGCCGTGGTGTGCTTTACAATAAGATCGCGATTTGAACGGAAGTAGACACAAGGTGAAGAAATTTGTTTTTTTAATGTTCAACCCTTACAGTACACTTTACGCCCAGATTTTATAATTTTTTAACACGCGGCAGCAAGATTTACTAGCAAATATTTACAGATCTTTGTGATAAGTTTGGTACAAATTAAAATGCCACAGAAAAGTATACGAGATAAAAAAATGGTAGATTTACACCTAACATAAAAAATGACACAAAAGACACATGATACAAAAAGAAAGGCATAAAAAATTATATTCGACAAAAAATGAAAAATCCCACATAAAAAATGCACCAAAAAAATTGGTGGCAGGTTATTTATAGAACTCCGGATTCTATGAAAAATTACAAAATTTGATTTTGCGATTTTTGTTTTGTGACAACCCCTATAACGTAAAAACCAATAAATGACTCCGAAAAATCAAAATATCGAAACATTCAAAGTTCATAAATCGAAAAAATATAAAAATCTCCCGGAAAGTAAAAAAATCGAAAATTGAAAAATCAAAAGCTGAGATTGAAAATTCTAATATTGACAAATCGAAAATTTGAAAAATCGAAAACGCGAGAAATCAAAAAATCCAAAAATTAAAAAATTGAAAAATCGAAAATCGAAAAGTAAAAAAATTGAAAAGTCTAAAAACTGAAGAAACTAAAAAAAGAAAAATCGAAAAATCGGAAGTCGAAAATATTAAAGATTCGAGCATCGATAATAGAAAATTCGAAAAATCAAACGATCAAAAAATAAAAATGGAAAAATTGAAAATCGAGACGTAAAAAATTTAAAAGTCTAATAAGAGTTGGAAGAATGGAAAAATTGAAAAATGGAAAATTCAAAAAATCAAAAATCGGAAACTGCAAAATCAAAGAATTGAAAAATTGATAAATCGAAAATTCGATGAATCAAATATTCAAAAAAACGAAATAATCCGGAAAATCGGAAAACCAAAAATTCGAAAATTTCATAATTGAAAATAGTAAAACCTAAAAATCAAAAATTCAAAACTCGAGGTTGCGAAAAATCCAAAAATCCAAAAATTGAAATACATATGTATATGTATCTAAAATAAGAAATATCGAAAGTCGATTAAGAAATCAAGAAATCGAAATTAAAAATAATGAAAATTCGACTAACGAAATATCGAAAATTCTAAAATTCTAAAATCGAAAAGTCGAAAAATAGTAAAATTGAAAAATCGATAAATCGCAATAAAAAAAATGACAATTCAGATATCCATATATCGAAAATTCGAAAAATGGAAAAAAAGAAAAATCGTACTTTCGAAAATTGAAAATTTGAAAAATTGAAAATTCCAAATATCGAAAATTCGAAACATCGAAAATTCCATGAATCAAATATTCAAAAAGTCTAAAATTGAAAAAACGAAGATTCAAAAAATGGGAATCTCTAAAAATTGAAAATTGAACTCCGAAAAGTAAAAATTGAAAATCAAAAATTCGAAAATAGAAAAATTCCAAAAATCTGAAAATCGATTAATCAAATATTAGAAAAATATAAAATCAACAAGTAGAAACTGGAAAAAACAAAAATTCAAGAAATCGAAAATCGAATGATCAAAAATTCAAAAAGTCGGAATGTCGGAAACCGAAAATTCGACGAATCAAATGTTCGAGAAATCTAAATTCGAATCAGTTTTGTAATTTCAAAATCAAATTGTAAAATGGTATACAATTTGATTTTTTTTTTAATTTACGTCTATGGTAAAATCTCATAAGTCACACATGAAGGAGTATGTAGTTCTATAAAATTTAAGAAACATTTAGTCTACAAAAATAACGTAAACATTTTTTGGGGAAGGAATTGACGAAAAACTTTTGATAAACGATTTATCATCCTTACGATAACCTTAAGTCGTTTGAAAGATTTCATAGAATTCAATTTTGCAGTTTCAAAGTAAAATTGAAAATACAGGTAAAATCTCAATACGGATTCATAAACAACAAGTGCAGCAGTGTCTGATTTTATACAATTTAAATAACATTTACTAATGTATATTTTAGAAATGACGTCATCCTATTGTTGGTGGGTATGATTTGACAAATTTTCGTTAGTGTTTTACCACCTACATAATAATCTTAATATACATATCAAATTCGACAACAATCGGTACAGTAGTTTCGGAGATTATGTGTCTAATAAAAATCCCAACAGACGGAAGACAGACAGACAAGCAAACGGAAAAGGGAGAATTTTTTCGTACTCGTGGGATCATAAAACGTCTAGAAAACATAAAAGTATCCAATCGCCCAATGGACTCGATTACAATATTTCCTTAGCTTACGCTCGGGAAGGAAAAATATATATTGGACACAAAAACAAATTTTTGAAAATATTAAACTTCAAAATTAATTAATTAATTCCGTAATTCTGATGTGATTTAATTACATATAAGTTGTCAAAAATGACTTCAGTCAACTGTGAAAAATAACGTTGTGAATGATATTCTAAGAAATTATTATTATTATTAATAACTAATTCTTAAACTGTCTATTAGACAATGCAAATTATTAAATCAAATCAGATTACGAAGTGAATTAGATTAATTTCCAACTTTGAGTTCAATATTTTTAAAAGTTTGGTGCAGGGATTTTTTAACTATTTTTTTTTGTGTTCTTCAAAGCTTTCTTATCAACGATCATCGAGCACATACGTAATTTTTTCATCACCCTATATAATTTGACACAAAAATTTGTATAGGACAAAAACAAAGGCACAAGAAATATATCTCTGACATAAAAAATTGCACGAAAAAAATATATTCATATCGGATTTTTTTTTGCACAATTTTTTTTTTGTTTATTATAGTTTTTACTAAATTTTTTATGTAAAGTATATATTTTTAAAATTTTTAATTAATCTCAACATATATCCACGTTTTGAGGTCTGTTGAGTATGTTTATACAAATTTTAAGTTTCGGCATTTAACATCTGGAAATATCATCGTGTCGTCATATGCCATGAACTTTTGTTATCAAATCCGTCAAAAATCACATCAGTTTGAACTTAGTTTTATCTGCGTACGAATTTACGTGTACTTATATACAAAATAGTACGTGTAGTTGTTGACTATTAGTGGACATTGAGCGATCGTCTAAAGGAAATTTTGGAGAATATGTTGGTTTTAAAATTATCGTTTATTTTTTTAAAAATGGAACTACAATAGATGTATATATAAAACAATTCAAGAGAGATTCAGCAGGGAGCAAAATATGCTGCAGCTTTAGGGAAACACTTTGGAAATTAAGATTATTCATCGCTTCATGGAATGAATAAAGTTTGGGCGCGATGTTTGCCACGACTTTTAAATTGTGAACAACAAGCAATCAGCGTACAATTTATCTTGGCTTAAACGCTCAACAGCAGGATGTTTCTATTTTTTGGCAACGTATTATAACGACTGATGAATCGTATATTGTACCTTGTAATAACCAAATTAAGTTCGCCCCTACTACATGACAATATATGTCTGCATATTGTTCTATACTTGCCAAAAAATCTGAGTCACAGAAATATATGGACATTAGGATACATATATCTATATAAAACTATGACCTAATACACTGGAAGGGAAAATGTGTAAACTTTAAAAATTTACATTTACTAGGATTTACTACACTTTTGCAGATATTGTTTTACTAGTGTAATAGGATCCATTTAGCGAATGGCTATTTACATGTTTTCTTGGCGTTTTATGACCCCTAGAGCATGAAAACGTAGGTCTCGCGTTTCCGTCCGTCTGTCTGTGGCGATTTTTACTATACAGATACTCTCGGAAACTACTGGTACCCAAATTTATCAGTGTGAGTATCACATTTTATATAAATTTAGTATCGTGATGAAACTAAACATTCATCAAAATTATCATATAATACTTCCTTTAGCTATTACACTTGTAAACAGTAGGTAATAAAAATATACGTTACCCGACAAATTAACTTTCACGTCGTAACCAGTGTTCTTTAGAGTAAACACAACATTAACTCATGTTCATTGCAGATAAATGAAAGTAACTAATTATTAATTGCAGCTACAACGAATTTAACAAGTTGTGTGGACAAGGGCTGTTTACTTAATTCTTTGTTTCTTAATCTTTGATTTATTCAAATTCGTCGATATGGATTTTTATTCCCTCACTGTAAGTAATTATCTACTACGTGATCCTATGCCTTTATTTATCGAAACACCACTTCCCCAATTTTCGAATGTGCACTTTCCATAACATTTGAAATTTTTTTTTGGGGGAGGTCTGTTAAAAACAAATCATAATCTTTTTAAGAGAAGACAAAGTTAATAGTTTCGTTTCGAGTTTGCTACAAGGGTTTCAAGGTTCGTCAGTCGTTAGAAATCGTTATCAAAGAATGTTGTTGAAACGTTGCTTATTTTTTGGTCAAAATACAACGATCGTGTCACACAAGGATCCGAATTTATTTATTCCAATATAAGCAGATTAACGTCACCGATTTTGCATGTAAAGTATTAATATATTTCTCATTTACTGTTCGTAAATTATTATTATTACACAAATTTTCCAAAAATTAAAACATTTCCTCCAAAGTGGGTAAATATTTAACTAAATTTACCATATAGGTGTTACGCAACGTCTCAAGATGCCAACTTTCATGAGTGTTTAACAACAACAATAAAAAGTCGAAAGTTTCGTTTCGAATTTAGTACGCAACACCCGTTCGCGCCATGTCGCCACATGCATCAAAAAACCTATGCTTATGTTAATTACAACCTACACGCTTTTATCTGAAGCCTGCCAGCCCGGTGCCTCTAACCCCCTGTGCACGCTTCCCCCAACCCCTTCCCGTCCCGCGTGGGCTTTCCGTGGGGATTTTCGCGAAAATTCGGCGTGTTTAAAGCGAGCGTGGGCGGAAAACACTCCGCATTATCTGAGATAAGTATATGACTCAGAATGTACGCAGTTTGCGGAAAAACGAATTTTCCCGGGAAATGGCGACATGACATGGCGGCTTGCGCAGCGAGGTGGCCTTGGGCCCTGTTGGGCAACATTTTTAGATAATGGACGTCAATCCGGATTTGTTCGAAGCAAATTGATGGCCAATGTCACACTAAGCGCGTGCTATCGACTGATCGGCCAAGGCTAGATTGTTGCGTCGGGACGTCGTGCGTCACTATTACGTCACGCAGGGTGGAGACCGTTACTAGGACGACGTCCGCTGACGTTCCTTCTAAACTTGAACTTCACCCTTTGCCTTTGGTCCAGGAAAATTCGGAGGGAATTTTCTGAATTACACCAAGTTATATTTTGCGCACGTTGTTGTTTTGTTCGAGTATTTAAACTAAGCTTAAATTTTGCACATGCATTAGTTTTGTTCGCGTGTTTAACATACAAAAGTCACGAGAGGTGAAGGAACGGCGCTCCAGAAATGGCAAAGAGGGACAAAGGGCACCGTAGAATTAATCGTAGAACTTCCGGTTTCACCGGACACGACAATTTTTATGTTTTAAGTATTTCTCTATACCACAACCCAAAGTTTAATACGTTTTATCACTATATTCTTGAATACTTTCGAATACTTACACCGTCTATTTTATTCGATGCAAGTGTTATAATGTTTAATATTATTTTAGATTTTTTTTTTCCCAAGCGTAGGCCTTGGAAGTATTATAATCGGGTGAATTTTCATGTTTTCGCGACGTTTCGTGACCCCTAAAGTACGAAAAAATAGGTCTCCATTTTCCGTCGGTCTATCTGTCTTCACATAATCTCCAAAACTACTGGACCGACTGTTGTCGAATTCCATATCTATCTACATTAGGATTAACAATATTATCATGCAGATCGTAAAACGCTAACGAAAATTTGGCTAATCATCTCCAAAATTTATATTAGTAAATGTTATTTAAATTTTATAAAGTAAGAAACTCTTGCACTTGGGGTGAGATTATAACATTGACATCCCGATTTTTAGAGAAAAAAAAATCAAAATTCTATAACAAATTTTTCCCGAAGTCTGTCGTCAGCGTCAACTTTTATTAAATAGATTATCTCCGAAACTGTTGCACCGATTGTTGTCAATTTTTAGATGTATCTTAGGAATATCGTGCAGATCGAGATCTAGATGGAAAAACCCCGTAACCTCAAAATTGTGCATAGTAAATATTATTTTAATTTTATAAAATAACACATTTTTACACTTGTGGTTTATGACTCCGTCTTGATTTTTTACCCTAGACATCTAGTTTTTGCAAAAAAAAAAATTAATAAAATTGTGTATGTAACACTACAATTTAGGTTGGAAACTATAAAACCGAAAGCTTTGAAATCTTGCAAACACTTTACGGCTTTTGTAAGCACAGAAGGTAAAGCGTTAATCAAAATGTATCCGCTTATCTCTCTCTCCCTCCCAAACTTGATGACGTTTTCAAAATTTTGTAGTGGAAAAACTCACTTGAAACATACGTATTTTTATTTCATTTATAACATTCGCAAAATCAAATTTTATCATTTTTCGAAAAAGCTGTATATGTATGTTCTACTGTACTTTAGAGGCGAAGTTATGTCGAAATAAATTTAAATATTTTTTTATGGAAAGTAGTACAAACATTTTTAGGTTCCTTGAGAGCGCTTCGAAAAATTAATATGGCGAACTCGTTGGCAAATTCCACGGTTGTAAATAATGGAAATTATACTTTCAGTTACTCAAAGATACGACAAAAACAAAAATGTTACTTAAATACAAGCTGTTTGAAATAATTTTTAAAATCCAGAAAATGTTACAAAAATCCGTCGGTTAATTTTATGACTATAAAATATGTAGTTCAAATTTTTATAATTTAACTGACTTTTTCTACTATTTTTTCAATCTGGTGGTGATCTAAACCAAAATTCACCAACAGCCACAAGACGACAATTTTTTTTACAGAAATTTTGCTCAAAGCATCTATTTCCATGTTCATATAATGGACACTTTTCTAAATAGAAGTAGGAAATATGTATTTTTGTATAGCGTGATTCGTTTCCTCATGAGAGTAGCTATCAATCTATTTCGTCACTCACTAGTAAGAAATCTGCTTATTTTCTTCTTTATTATCTTCCCTTGCCCCTGAAGTGCAACCAAACAAATATAGTTTCTTCAATAAATTCTACTTTTTTTTTGCAAATTTTATTTGTTATGATAACCTCTACAAGTTAAAAGAGTTTGAACTATTATACTACAGGTAATGACGCATAATGATTTTAGCAACTACCACTAATGTCATATTAACGACAGTAATACTGTTTTCAAAAAATTTGGGGAAAATGACCTAAGCCATTTTTGAATTAATCAATAAAATAACTTGATTCACTTATTAATTTTTTTGGTCGTCCTGTATGAATAATTTGAAAAAAATACATTTTTAATATTTTGCATGTTTTAGACAGGTTTTATTAAACGAAATTTTGAGATGACGTCATTGTGTTTTTAGAGGGAATAAACAGATAAGCAATGGGTTTGGCAGTTCCTAAGTTACATTTAAATTGTTGCTGGATCTTTGAGGCAAAAAATAAAGGTGTATTCATAAACCACAAGCATAGAAGTAGGTTGTTTTATAAAATGACGTCATCCAAATTTACACTATATTCCTACAATATATTTAAAATTTCCTAACAATCAGTCGAGTAGTTTCTAAAACGGACAACAGGCGATAGACAGACGAAAACAGAAGACCTACTTTTTCATATTTTAGGCGTTATGAAATATCGAGAAAACATGGATTTAGCCGTTCGTTGGAGAATGTTTACATGCCTTAAATCAGGACTAAAAATTACACTTTTTTCAATACTAGAGAGCTTACATCTTGCATATAGTATTCGTTTCTCATCTTATTTTGTATATTCCCGTACACTCGTGAGTAATGAATACATTTCCGTTCTAGTGGAGTAATTAATCGAGCAGTTCTATCCAATTTAGATAATCTGTGTCCTCATAGACAATAGTGTTCTATAAAAAAAATAAATAAAATATTTAAAAATAAGACAAAAGTATGTTCAATACCCACTACCGAATTAAAAGAATCCTTCATACTGATATTAACCATGTTAATATGACTCTTATTAAAGTTGCCAAAAGTAGTGATTCGATTAAATATATCGAAAACTATTTTAAATTTGGCGTAGGCTTTGGCAATTTGAAATGTAATATTTTCAAATGTCATGAATTTTTGGAATGCAGAGCCAAGCTGATTTTGACAATGGGAGTAAGTTTTATTTAAGGTCACTGTAAAGAGAATTATTTCGTGACTTCATAAAGAGAAAATATTTCACAATTAGGCTTTAATACGTTCATTATTATTCCAAAGTAAAAAAAGTTTCATTGGTGGAGATTTAATTTGAAGTGGGTGAAATTACGATTACATAATTTGTTTTTCGTAACTAACTAATATGCTTAATTTTTTCCCCCAATATTGTATTGTAACTAGACAAAACTCTAAGACTCATGGATTAGACTCTGGACTTAATAACAGTAAATATGCTATGAAAAAAATTTTACTAATGCTTCTAGTTCACCAGGAAGCGATTCATCACTGAAATTGTAAGAAATTTTCTTGTTTCAATGATGCTAAATTTAATCTACTCTGTCATCTATATTTCAAATTCTCCAAGTCACATCAAAATTGAACTGCGCGAAATAGTTTTAACATACTTAATCAGTTTATCGGTTGATTAAAAGTTACGGATAAGTTCGACGAATAAGAACTCGAAAGAAAAAAATGGTTAAAAAATCCCGGAACTAAACTTTTGAAAATATTAATTCAAAAATCGCAACTGACAACGATAAAATTTGAATTTGTGGATTGTAATTAAACAAATTATTATTAAATTATTAATATGTAACTAAATGTTTAACTGTGCATTAAAACAGGGAGTACATTAAAACAGATTGGAATTACGAAGTCAATTATTAATTTTTTTTCTAAAATTTGGTTCAGGGATTTTGATCACCTTGTAGAGTACTTACACTGTACAGAAAAACGATTACACAATTGAAAACTCCTTGAAATGGTGTAAATAGACCTTGTTGTACTTAGTAGTTACAACAAAAACTTAAAACTTGTTTAAACAAATTTTATATTAACTGTCAGTTGCAAACCCTGTACCCCCTGTACCCTTTAGTTCCGGGAAAAAATATTTTCATTTACGCAATTTCGACACAAAGCGTTTGCAATAAAATAAATAAACCATTCATCGTGGACGATTATTTATTCAAAAAATTTCCAACACAATGCGGAAAAAGCCGCTTAAAGTCACTCTAGACAATGGAGGAAGTTGAAGGGCGAAATTTGTGCACCTTTTCTAGGTTCAAGTGCAGATTGCGTCATTTCTGGCATTGTTTTTACGACTTAGAACGTTATCAGCTCAGCAATTATGTCCGCAGGTTTTAATTGGATTCATTTTAATTTTCCGGTGATAAAAATAACAGACTTATGGCGAGGCCAAGGTTAGAGTAAATTGCATGCACATGCATGTGCTTTATTGCAATATCTACCTATTAATAATAACAGTTGGTTACATACATCAGGAAGTGTTTTGTGAAGGTGCCAGCCTACGTAAACTATTGGAACGGTTCTTGCCGTAAATAATGGAAGAAAAAGCAGTTCTTTGGAGGTTTTCCACTTGTTCGCGATTTTCGACTCGCTGATTGGTTTATATACTTCATTGTGTACTAAATATAGAAGAAAAAAATCCTTTTCGAGATGTATCTTCGTTTTTGTTCTTCCGTGTTTAACAATGCTAATTTTAAATTAGAAAAAATAACAGTAGTGCAGAGCAGTGGCGTCGCATGACTTTGAACGAAAGGAAAGCAAGTAAAGTCTACGTCTACACTGTTACATTGTTGTAAGGTACTACACCGTAGAAGCTGAATTCGGTTGTTTAGACCGACGAGGCACTAACAATACGTGTAATAAATTATTTTATAAGGTTTCAAAAAGTCAAAAACTTTTTCACAAAAATTTCATATTAAACGCTGTGGTTTCTTAAAAAAACATTTATTTCAGCCTTGAATGTCTGATTATGTTATGCTCAAACGATTGTGAAAAGATGATTAATAGTAGCAGCACGTGGGCATTTGCATTTAGAAAATTGTCACTTATACATACCCTGTTTAACATATCATTAAACTTGACTTTTGCCGTTAATTTAAGTATATATATATATACATTTTTTTTGTTTAGGTGCTGTTCAAAAGTCAAGGAAATTAGTACTTAACCTTAAAGATAAGCTAAAAAAAAACAATGTTATGATTATTATGTTAATCAGATTCTACGTGGACGGAACTGCCTCGAAAATTTAATTTCACGCTGTATAAAGATTGCATCCACATTGGTCTACTTGTTTCTCTATTTTGGTATTTTTTTTTAATTTTATATGTGATAAAAATTCGAAAAATTCTGAAAGTGAAATACCTAAAATTTAAATCTCGGAATCAAAGGCAGAAAAGGTATTCCATAAATTAATCTAAAAGGTCGTAAGAACTTTAACCTTCAACCCACGTAAGAATCCACGGAATCGAATGAAATTGCGACTTGTCCTTTAGAAGGACTATTGATTTTTCGATGGGTTGCTTCAGGATAACCAAATCCTCTGACAAGTGGGAGGGAAACTCGTCATTTTTTTTCGCAGCGAATTTCCCCCCAAACATCGCTCATCGTAAATTACGTCGAATATATGGCATTTGAGGATTAGTGGCGTAAAATTCCCAGTACTGATAAGAAGCTCAAGTGCACATTCAAGGTTGTTGTACTATTAATAACCTTTGCTTATCAACAAGCACATATTTGCTACATGTTGAACTGTTACGAACAATAATTTATTCAACGCGCGCACTTTCGAAAAGTCCATTTTGCCAAATCCTAATTTTAAAACTGCCGCACTTCTGGAATAAACATGTTTTTCATTCGAAGCGGATTTAATCTTTGCATGCACAATACATTATGGTTTTATTAGTGCAATGGTAAATGTACTTGGTCGTGTTATTATTACGCAAGTGTAATCAACCTTGTTACATTGGAAACGATTTCCAGGTGGTACAAGGACATTCGACGTTCGTTTCGTTTTATCGAAAAGAGGAAAAAATCCGTATCGTGATCTCTGAGATGTTTGAAAAATCGATGTCGCAACTAATCTGAACAGGAAACAAAACTGATGAGTGTACACAATAACATCAAAATAACTTGTTGATAGTAATTGGGGATACTTGAATTTTGAAAATTTCACGAAGTTTGCGTAAGTGGACTACCGCAAGAGAGAGTAATGATCTTAATCACATTATTCAGAACAAATAGTTATTTTGTGATTTACTGGGGCATGCATATGTTTAATTATGTTCAATTACGGCAGTTCACGTAGCTGAGGAGGTTTCGCAAAGTGAAACATGAAAAAATTTCGTCTGGTATATTTTCCATCTTTGCTTTCATACACGATACACAGTTTCAACAGCACAACTGCGCTTATTAGCGAAATTTTTGGATAAGAAATTCTTGCTTCGGCATGTCATCAGTTTTCTAGAACGGGGCCAAATTTTTATAAACACTTTTAAATATAGGAAAGTTTACGTCTAGGTAATGTATGTCAAAATTAAACACAAAAGGATTTTTGTCGCTCTAGATTTCTTCTTTTCTTTACGAAAATTTGGTCCTATGTGTACGATTTCATTACTTTTGCCTGTTTACATATTTCTTTCTTATAACCACGTTTATGTTACTGTTCTACAAATAATGATTTATTAAAAATTTATGTTCACAGTTGATACGTACATGACGTCGACGTAAGTATTTGAGGAACAACGTAAGGAATAGTGTAAATATTATAAAAAAAATATTCTACATACATATTGGTAGGTCGATTTTTCAAAAATCAACGGAATTTTCAATTTTTTATTTTACAAACGGAAGATAGAGAAGCTTTTAGGATTTTTCATGTTTTTTCGACGTCTTATAACTCCTAGAATATGAGGAAGCAACTTTCAGGTTTTCGTCTATTTGTCATTTTTCTATCTGTTAGCGATTTTGTTTTTTTTTTTTACATTTTATAGCTTTAAGAATAAATCAGTAGTAATAAGTCTGTCGGTTGGCTATTTTATTAGGCCCGTAATATTCTACATTACTGATGCTCAGACAATTTAACGTGAATCAAAATTTGTTTATTTATCTCTCCCAACAATTTGGTGACGTCATCCCAAAATTTGTCCACATAAATTCTGATTAAATTTATAAAATAAAAATATATCTGTAGTCTATTAATCCACCCATGTTTTTTACTTTTCACATTTAGATTTTTCGACAAAAAAAGAAAATTTTTTTTGGAAAATAATATAACTACCTATTTCTATGAAATCTTACAAACACTTTAACACTTTTAGCTCATGAAATTTTTAATATGTTTTCAGAACGTAATATCTCCGTATTAACAGAACTATAGTTATAAAATTTTAAATATAGCCTCTCCACACCTTTCGCTATATAACGCAAGAGCAGTTTAATTTTTTAACAGTTTATCGTCATTTTCTTTATATCATTTTGATGATTTTTTCGTCACCTATATTTAAAAATCGACATCTCTATTCTTAATGGAAATTTGGTAACACAGTTTTCATCATTGTTTAAAGCTTACAAAACCCTATACGTTACCCGGGAAACATTGTAGATTTTTTTTGTCGGAAATGAGCTACACTAAAAACAAACTTGTGTCAAAGAAGCTGCTTTTGCTGTATTTCAATTTAACCAAAGAAATCGACAACATGTTCCACATAACGTATACAACTTGGCAGCTGAAAACAGTGGTGAAAACCGAGTTCCGAAATTTCCATAAATAATTGAGATATTGAATTTTACAAATACGTATTAGCAATTTCACCAAAACTTCAAAAAGAATGATCATTATAAACTATTTAAAAACAACTGCCGCGGTGTTATATAGAGTAAGTTGTGGACAATTTATTTGTACAATTACACAGCAATAAGTCCGTTAATAATGGAGATATTACATTCTGAAAATGTATTGACAAGTGCAAAAAGTAGGCCTTAAGTTTATTGTTAAGAATTTATCCCCTACAAAAACTTGATGGTCATCTCAAAATGTTACATTCCAGTACTCTGAAAAAATGTGCAAAATGTCAATGGTTTACACTTGAACCATTGTTTTTTGATTTTGAGAAGTTGTATTTATTTTATAACAATCCTTGTAAGTTAAAAAATGCAGTTCATACCAGTCACAGAGTAAGAAAAACAAAGAGGTACTCTTAGTATAAAATGTTATACAATTTTTGTTTTTTTTTACGAAAATCTGCGTGCCAGTGTAAAAAATCAAAGCGGATTCACAAACCACAAGTACAGCGGCATGTTATCTTATAAAATTTGCATAGGCATTTACCATGCAAAATTTTGAAGCGAATTTTGATTGTAGAATAATATGCTTATATTAGTGGTTTCTTAGTTCCAACTTCCTGGTCGATTTTTGGAAAAAAGTCAAAATTGTACAAGAAAATTGAAAATGAAATGTCGCACACGCTTTAAAATTGTCGTAGATACGGTAAACAGCAAATCAAAATGCATCTATTTATTCCTTACAAAAACTTGTTGACGTCATCGAGATGGTATATGCAGATTTTTGGAAAATAATTCAAAATTATATCGCAAATTCCTACAATTTATTTTAAAAACGATAAAACCAATTGCTGAAGGTTCGCACATGTTTGAGATACCTATAGTCTTTGCCATTTCTATTGAAACACCACCTGTTGATTTTGCCTAAAATTTAGTAATCGCTAACAGTTTTCGGTTGATTCATTGATTGACAACGGCTTTTAGTTAGAAAATTGTCTGAATATGAACGTTGCCAAATTTACGATCAACAAATGGTGTTTCAATAGAAATGGCAAAGACTACAAATCGCCAATCGCCACGAAAATTTTGACGACGCTGTCTTAAAAATTTGATAAATAAATCTAATATATGCGTGTGGTTTATTAATTTCTCCATATTTTTTATTTTAGCATACAGACGTTTTGCAGTAACAATTTTTATAATTTATCTAAGAAAGTGTACTTCTTTGATTATGCGTAAGTGGCAAAGGAACTTTGGTCTAAATAACTTTAGACCACTTGCGTGATGTATTATACTCATATGTGACAATATTGTTTTAAAATAGTGAACACTGACCTAATGACTTTAAACGAAAATTTATATATAGATCTCTTGAGATTAGCTAATAATAATTTACAACTCTGTATTTGGAATGTTTAAGTCCTAAACTACTCAAGTACGGAAATTTGTAAGTATTTACTTCCCCACCGTAAGCCAAGGAAGTATTGTAAAAGGATCCATCCGAGCCATCCGACGAATCGCCAGTTTCATGTTTTCTGGAGGTTTCATGATCCATAAAGTACTTACGCATCCGTCTGTCTGTCTGCCGTCTACTGGACCAATTGTTGTCAGATTGTATATGTTATGACTATTGTATAGATGGTAAAAATTTCATCATCCCCACCAACACTTTAAAATTTTGTACATTAAAAGTTATGGAAAATTTATAAAATAATTTATTCCTACACTTGTAGTTTATGAATCCGCCTTGATTTGTAACCACAATAATTACTTTACAGGTTTCCGATTCAAGAAAACAACATCAAATACAATTTTTTTATTTATTGTTAAAATATAGGCGGATGGTAAAGAGCCCCGAACTCAAGAAAGTGACTACCCAAAAGGAGCCTCCGACAAAAACTGTTTCCAATTACTAGTTTTTCTGTTATAAAATGCCATTTAACATAGTTATTTCTGTATCAAGGCCATAAAGAAGAACTTTTTCGGCCGATCAGAAGTTTAAGACAGAGACGCAGCGGAAGCCTACAAATCACAGATGAGATGGAAAAACTTCTCTTTAGTCGAAGTACACACAACGTTTTTCGGCGACCATAGAAAAAAATAATTGGTTTTGTAAGCGGTTTTGAGGTTAGAAAATCTCTTTTCGTTGTTAGAGAAAAGTCTTGCAGATTTTATAAAACCCAAAGTGCTATTTTGCTCCTCTACCACGAAAAAAATTGGTATTGTCATGTTTCATAACGCTATTCAGTAAAAGTGGAATTCAAATAGCGGCGCTTTTGGCTTTTTTATTTAAAAAAGTCTCGGTCAAAAACACAAAGTCCAAGACGCAAAAGTAAGTTTTCGACATCTGAGTTTAGAAAATGGACAAATCAGTCCAAAAAAGTGGCAAATGAGTTCAAAAAAATAATTTTGACATTTCAGTACAAAAAATTGACACTTCACGGAGGAAATTGGGGACGACTAGAGTTGTAATGGCAATACTTCTCTGAGATACTTTTTTATTATTACCCACACGGTAAGTGAGGTTAAGCTAGGTAAGTCTGTGCAGTTCCTTATTGCCCAATAAGAATAAGAGAGATAATAACACACATATTATGAACTACTACAGGTTTAAGGAAAATTTCCACTTGGTGTTAGTCTATCTACATATATAGAGGAAATCCAAGAAAACCATAACCATCGCACATGCAGAGGAAACTGTAGTGGGAAGCAAAATTTACAGAAAAATAAAGGAATGACTAGATGCGTAAAGACACATATGAAAACTAGATTAAACAAAGTAAATGTTGATAAAACTAAGATAATCACTTTTAGAAAATGAATAGAGTGAGTGGATGAAAGATAGAAAAAGTATAGAGGAAGTAGCGAAGTATAAATATTTGGCATGATAAATAGCGGGGATACCCATGTAAGACACTCAGCTGAATAAAGCTAAAAGAATGGTACAACAAATATTAGGAATACAGGAAAGAATGTGTGTGTGAGTTGTAATACAACGAATGGTGATTTTTGAAAGTTTGGTAAGGGGTGTGACGATATATGGAGTCGAAATTTAAAAAAGAAACAAGACATGAAGAACAAACGATTCAACGAAACAGGAACTGGTTTGGGTATGGTGAGATACAAAAAATGATGAAAAATGAAAAAGAAGGACGTCACAAAGTTATAATTATACGTATATATCGACGAACGTTTGTCAAAATGTTCAAAACAAATCCACTGTTTGTAACGACGTTGAATGAACCAGTGAAGTGTTTTATTTACATCAAAATGCGTGAGTTGCCTTCGAAATTTTTTAAAACTCCATCGCCAAAATTTTCCGCATGGAGGATAAGTATGACGATGATATCACCGACTCAGATTTTGAGGTGTTGTTTCATGTGACAAAACAGTGATATTTAAATATCATTGGGTTCACATTTAAGCTTTTAAAATTTCATTTTAACAGCAGCCGAAAATTTTGACACGGAAGAGAGTATATATATTTTTTAATGATGATACCTAAATTTTTTTATTGAGAAATACTAAATTTAAGCCCTCGCATTAGGTTGTTTATAAAAATAGCGAGCTCATGTTTACCTACTATTAAAAAAGATACTCGTATCAAGGGAGCCAACACACCTTGATCATCCAGACTGATAATTTAACCCATTTCCAAGTATCACCTTTGCAAGGCCACTTATGTTTAATTTTGATAACCTACTTATTTCGACAAATCAACAACAAAATCGCGCTTTGCAAACAATTCATCTCGAATGAATTCGCGTAGCCATGAGACCATGACCATCGAATATATCACCCAAGTACAGTTATGAAAGGTTAGGTCACCTCCAGCTTTTAATTAATGAATTTTTTGCGCTCCTCTCTCGCCTGTGCACGAAGTACACAATAATACGGAACTCGCTCAGCGATCTTAGCATAAAAATAATAAAAAAATAAAAGGAAATGTCAAGGATAAATAATCTCGATCTGTGTTATTACGGTTTCGATAGTAAAATTCGCATATTTTTTAGTGAGAGTGATCTTGAAAGCAACCAAACAAAAGAGTTTCATACAGGCGTTTCTCTTCGCCTAAATAATCCATAACTAGTATTGACGATTCTCCCGAAAAATCTGGGTCAGGCGGGCCAGGTCAAGGTAGCCTCACAAAATTCGGGTCGTTTTCTAAAGGGAAAGATTAAAGGCGGCCCAGCGACTCTCGTAATAAAAGTTTTACATCTGCGGCCCGAATTTGGGCCCATTGTGTTTTTTTTATGGCGGCTGTTACGCTGCTGCACTGAAAGAGAAAGTAAGAGAAGAACCAGCCGACACACATACCCACTTTTCGATGGAGATCGGTAAAAGTGAAAGCCATTATTGTTTTACTTTCTCACAGAATAAGGGAAAATGTGCTAGGAAAAAATTGGTTCAATTTTGTAGAAACTCGCGTGGGAGATTTGAACTTTACCATATTTGCGAACTTTCTACATTGTAGCGCTAACGGAATGTTTCGCTCTTTTCTACAAGGATGCTGAGATTAATAAAGGGAAGAAGTTGAGGACCTTGCTTGCGTAACCTCTTCGGATCGAACGATTGTTATGAAATAGCGTAGTGTGTGGCTGTTAGCGATTCACGACCTTGCTCAAACTAACGGAACTCAAACCACCAGTCAAGGTTCCGTCTAATCAGTATGTCGTGTGCTAAGTGTATATTCGCTATCGCGTTCTCTCGAGAGGAAAATTGCTTGGCGCCACACCGTTTTTCTGCCTTACTGCCTTATTAAAAAAAGGAAAACTGCCACTGATAACGTTCGCAAAGCGAACTTCGTTCGCTGGTTTTAGCATACGCTTTTCCCATTTTTTCCTTGACGACAAAAATTCATAATTACGGTGTGGACGATTTAAAGTTTATCGCTAAGTTCGTGTTCATGGCCACGTTTTGACGAGTATGAGTGACACTTAATGTGTCACTAGCCACTAAATCAACTGAACACGGAATCGTTATAATAAAAATCTACCATTTCGAATAATAGCCATTCCACCGCTCGAGTGCTATTTTTAAATCAGCGTCATCTTTTTCCTTTTGACAATTCAATGACAATTCAGTTTTAAGAATCAAATTTTCTTTGTTATTAGAAAAGAGATTGGAATTCTGTTTGCATTTACCGGGTGTTCTTTTTCAACTCCATACTCAAATTATTTCAAAGTCACTCCGAATACAGGAAACCAATTATAATGGTGAAAAATGCACGACATCGGTCTCCTCATAAACTTGATAATTGCACTTCCGGGTTCCGGAAATGAAAATAACTGCTCTTTTTTAAAAAGGTTACCCTTTTCTAAATTCAATAACGTCAAAATATATCAGGTTATGTAAAAATTTTCCACAGGATACGATTATTAGAAAATTGTTTACAACTGTGTTATCACATAAATTAACAATTATTGAACGAAAAATGCTCATTCCAACAGTGTTCTTATTGTAATAGTTATTTTATGTACACCTAGATAATTTTTAGTAAACAGGTCGTGGTTCCATTTAAAAAGTAAAAGTGAAACTATGAGTCTCGAAAGATGACACCATTTTATAGATTCTATTCTCTAATTTATTTTGTCTGCAGGTGATAGTTCTAAAACACTTTCATCAGTCGATTAAGGCGAAACAATTTGCATAAGACTATAAATGTGCATGATAATTGCTAATTTTCGACAAATTCCCATTCAAAAATTACACTTTAATTTTTTAGCTCAATTAAACACTTGTACGACGGCCACAAAACTCAGTACTATTGTAAAATCCCCTCCGTTGATTAATGAAACACTTACGTATACAGAGTGAACCAATAAGCGTGCGCTTTTCAATATCTCATTAAGTATTGTTAGACTTTTTGAATCGCATAAGTTAAATTTATGGAACAGCCTACATATTTTCACATACCCTGGCTGGCTTCAACAAAACCTTTACAAACACATTTTATTTTTGAGATTTTATTGCAACTTGTTGTCCAGTTTCCTTGAAATTTTTAAACAATAACAAGGTTCGCACAAAAAAACGCTATAGAATAATTCTTGGTATTTTAGTTGTAATATTCTATGGATGTGTAAATATAATTATATTGGTATATAATGTATAGTCAGTTTTAATATATAGAACGTTTGAAAAACTGAACAATAAATTTTATAATATTTAAGCGAACACTCTGTATACGAAGACTCAGTTTCATTGATACTGCAATAAAACGCATACCTTTGTTAATCTATCCATAAAATATTACAACATAGATCTTAAAAATAACGCTATTGTGATTTTTTTGTGAAACCTTCACATTGCTAAAAATTTCACGGAAATTGAAATAACTTACCATTCGCATTCGAGTTTCAAAAATAAAATATGCTTGTGAAGACATGTAAAAATATGTAAGGGCTTTAAAAAAAAGATGCATGTTGCGGCCCAAAACCAGAACATTTTGTAAAGCTGAAAATAGTTTTGGTTTGTCCGGCAAATGACTGCTTTCATTCTTTTTTAATGTTTTATAAGCCCTAGAGTATGGAAAAATAGGTTTCCTGTTTCTGTCCCTCTGTCTGTCGTCTGTATCGATTTTTATTACAGAAAGTCTCCAAAACTACTGCATTCACTATTATCAAATATGTATAAATATAAATACATATAAAAGTATTTTAGGAATATCATGTAAGTAGATGGTAAAACGCTAACGAAAATTTGTTTAATATCTAAAATTTGTTTATGAATCCGTTTTGAAAAATAAAAATCGAATGCTCTGAAATCTTGCAAATCTTTTAAGATTATCGTAAGCATGATAAATCGTTAATCAAACCTTATTCGTTTGTACCGTCCAATAAAAAAAAAATAATAAGAATATCTTCAAAATTTTGCTGAATAAGTCCTACGTACAATGTGCAAAATATCATAAGTGTATACTTGTTGTTTATCAATGCATTAATATTTTTTAGAACTGCGTAAGCAAGTTAATTCAAAAAGATTAATGCATACTGTATTGTTATTATTACTATTATACTACACCTATCCAAACTGATATACGTGTAGTTAAGGTGGATGACATCATTACAAAATTTTACTTAACAACATACCTTTATTTTAATTCATAGCAGTCATCATGAAAAAATATTTTGAATAGAGTGTCTGTTTTATTAGGTATTAAATGACATTCGACGTTTTATAATTTCCATTGTGGCTGACAGACACAATTTTAAATAACAAGCGGAACTGAGTATATATATTAGAAAAAAAGTTCTAATTAATAACTTTCTAACAATAAGACAAATAATTTGTGTGAAAGAGAACGAAAAATTCGAAGAAAATATTTTTAATAAATTCCGACCCTGTCGAAACGTAACAAAGTAAACATTTAAATTTTATAAAATAACATACTCTTATATTTGTAGTTCATGAATCTGCCTTGATTTTTACCAATTTTATACTAGTACATATAAGAGGTGGGAAACTCAGTGGTCGCGCCGTAAAAATGTCGAATTATCAACGCGAAGGTGGTTGGTTCGATTGGCTCATGGGTCAATTTTTTTTATTGATCAAATCAAAAACGATTAACGCAATTTTCTCTAAAATTTGCCAATACAGTAATGTTGCGCACGCCTATTATTAGGTATATTTAATAATAATAAAATAATTATTATCATATTAATAACTACCTATTTATCCAAAATAATCTTCAGAACGTTAGTCGTAATTGAAAAAAATCGCTTAAAATTATTCTTGTAATCGTGAATAATCAATCAGTTTTAATTGCAATAAATGACAATTATAAAAATGTAGTTTACTGGGAACAAACCAGACTGATACCAGGAAGCGCTTTTTGTCTAGTGATAATAACTTGCTGAGCTCGTAAATGATAAACTGTAGTTTTACAAAACGCAATCACTTAATAACTATCTGATAAAAAAAATTGTCGTAAGAAAAGACACAGTAAAAAGTGTCCTTTGAACAATGAAATAAAATACAAAAGGCAGATAAAATAAAAATTCGCAAAAATAGTACGCCTGGTTATAACTTAATACACAAAAATAATAAATGCGGCAAAAAACATTGCTGCGGTGTCCACTTTATTTTATTTAATTTTTTACACAGAAGTTAAATGTGTGAATAGTGGAAGATAGGGAAAATTAAGCTTCCGAATTCTGAAGTGCGTTAAGCGACTGTAAACTGTACTTTCACTCTTTAACAGATCACATTATTATTTATGTGAGAAATTTGGGTTATACGTTAAGTTGTTGGATCACTTCTAAAATAACATTAGATATAAGAGGATTTGTTTTTGTTTTGCCACCGTGACAAGACTTTTTAACTTTAGAATCTTGTACCAAACTGAGAATTAAGTTTTGTAATGCAGCCATATACTCAGAACCTTATTTTTGGTAGGGTTAGTGACGACTGTGTAAAACATAGTCCATGCCGGTTAGCCTGGGTGAAAATGTAGGGGTTGTAATTGACAGAACTAAGGTTCACAGAAATACCAAACATATACTACTCTTGCGAATAATTTTTTGTAATAACGTACGGGTTTTAAATGTTTGATTCCACACTGAAATTTTAAAAGTACGGCTCTGACATGTGATTCTATTTGTTATTACTGATTTCACTCGGGGTATGTTTACACATTTACTACAGTCTATAGCGTCCCATTGCGATACAATTCTATTAGTGGTCACAAAAATAGCGTTGCTGAGGCTATCCGTTTTTTTATATTCGAATTTCTCCTTGATTTTTTTTTTTGTAAAGCAAATATAACATTAAAAGCCAATTAGTTTTGTGTAAATATTCAGTACCTTGTCACAAATAGAGTACCTACAGTTTTTTATGACCACACAAACCCCAAAGTTTTTTGTGTAAATTTGATAACTGATATTTGCATTTTTTTAGCTGCAATTTAATCGTTTCAGCAGCGGTACTAAACTCTTATGCTATTTTGAAGTTATAAGTAATGTTAAATGTGAAGAAAAAATTGGCATGCTAGCGTTTGAGACTTCTTTGGAATCCGAAAAAATCATTAAGTAGTTATAAATTATCAACAATTTTCTTAAACGGAACAGCGGAAATAGCACAACCTGGAGGCTGGATTTTCATTCGATTCTATGCAACCAATGTCAATTCTTGTAATTTATTTATTATAACAATTTTAAATAAAATATATCTATCCCGATACTGTTTTAAAGTACATAATAATTGTTTTGTTGCTGAAACAGTCAGTTCGATTCGTATTGACTTCCTTAAAACACTTTTGCAAGGATAAAAAGATACCTTATAAAATCCCAGCCTTGTCAGTGTAAATAATTATATTGATTTTTGACAGACTCGCAACGAAATAGTTGCCTGGTTAGAAACTTTTCCCGTTCTATAAAGCAACAAAAAAGAACACTTTTACCATAACAATGTTAATAAAAATGTCACTTATATAACATTTTTGAAAAAATACTGTTCCTAACAATAACATCGCGGAGTCTTTGACCCAGAAAGCCCCGTGTCCAAATTTTTTGGTGTTAATGGCAGATCTTGGCACAGTTTCATACTTTAATTATCATTAGCGCATTTATTGGACAACATTTAGAACAATCAAACCGCTTTAATCAAATCTATAATAGACTCGACCATTTTGTGCTGGAAAAAAGCAATCAGAATAGCCAACCTTGGACTCCCAGCCAACCCTTCATTAAATAGTGAACTCTGTTAATACAGAAACATGTCAATTATCCGAAGGTCAGGCGAACGTCGCGCTTTATTTTTACATCGCCTTTATTTCAATGGCATTTCCTTATGGGTGCGTTCTGCTGCACACTGCTAGTTTTCGAAAAACTGAAAAAAGCAAAGCGCAGAATTCGTTGACGACCTAGACAAGGTCGCTAAAAAACAAACTGGCACTACCAGACTGAGACAAGGTGAAAGTGTCAGTTTTTTTTAGACCGGGTACTTGGATTTTCCGGTCTATATGATCCGTGGTCCTTAACACTGTTATCAGTTGTCTCAACCTTGCGGAGTAATGCGATCTATGCTCATTAAATAGCTGAATGTTTGTAATATTTACAACGTTGCGCCAGACACAAATATTCAGTTTGGAAATCAGCTTTTAAATTAACTCGCTTCTTCTGTTAAAATTTGACGAAGGTCCAATTAAAATGTACGTCGAACAATACAATCGAACATCTAATACCCAGTTGACATAGTTATCGTCGACTGCACATCATGCTGCCGCAGACATGACTCACACCATTATCTAAATTCGGTTTATTTAGATTTTTCGCTATTTTGAATAGTGAGTAACTGGGTCGGTGCAAGCATCCCCAATGCAGGAAATGAAAAGTGAAAGTTCTGTACTGTTAGTACGTACCGTGGTGGAGGTCGAAGGTGACGGAAGGTTGAAAAGCAAGGTGAAATCACTTTCCATAACCAGGAAATCGCGTTAAGGAATCTAAACACTATGGGAAGAGAAGAGAGGAAAAAACCGGCGTTCTTGACATTTGCAAATGCCACCTACACCCTTAAATTCAACCTGATGTCACGATGGCTTTTTTGATCTTGAACTTAATTCAACCTTGAACTAATGCCAGTTATTTATTTATATAACGGTCCGCGTTGTTCAACCAACTAATGGATTTTCACTCAGCACATAAGAATTCGCAATAATAAGGCGATAAAAAAGTTATGGTCAGTAATGCAAATATGCGTAATTTCCCTTCACACGGTTCTGCATGCAGTGGTCTTTGTTCTGTACTAGGCCAGTAATGCTAGACAAGGTCGAAAAAATTAGACACATCTCGAAACATGTTTTGTTAAACATCTTTATGCATGAAGAAGGAATAGAACTTTGCGATTTCAGACAAAAAGATGCATAAAATAAATAAAAATATGCTATAAACCTTGTATGTTTTTTATACAGAGCACGTAAACGTTTATTTCAATATGGAGCTAAACACTTTTTGAAAGTTAAGGGTTTTTTAAATTAAATGACGTAATAGGGCCCGTCATGCTAAAATATTTTTTCTTTGTAATTCCGTCTCGAGCGCAGCCGGGGAGACCGGTGCAGGTCGTGAAAACGAAGAACTGAGTGGGCCATCTACCGGTTCGTATAAAAATTGTTAAAATGTCCCTGGTGATAGAAGCTTATTTTACTCATATTAGGAAAAAGTAGTTGCTTCGGAAATAATTCTCACACATCCATAACCTTTGTTTGTCGTTGGAAATTTTCAATTTTTTTTATTTACCGATCGGTCTCCAAAATTAACATTCTTGTGACTCACATTTTAAACAAGATTTTTCTATTCAACTCCAAAAAATTAATGACGTCATCATAAAACTTGTCAATTTTCCGCAGCTGATATGTCCTATAACTACTAGGGAATGGCTGTTCTAAATTAATAATAATTTTATAGGAAAATTTTACAATAACTGATCACAACTATCATTCACTAAAATTTGTTTGTTCACCCTCTGTAGAAGTTGATAACGAGTTCTTAAAGATTAATGAATTTTAATTGAAAACTGCGGCCTATATACCTGAGGTATTTGTGATGCTTTAGAGGAAAGAAATAACATTAAGGATGTTTTTATTTTAAAGTATACAATTAACGTCATGTTAGAAATAATGTGTACATCAACCCTGATAACCACTCCACATCATGTTAAATATATATACAGTGTGGACACTCCTTGAGCTATAAATAAATAATATAAAAATTATTAATACATATTACAATGACACTCGAACAGATACATTGGTTCTTATATCGTTTTGTCTGTGGTACGTATTTATTTTTTATGATGTGTTTTATTTTGAACCTTTGATATATGCACATTTTTTAGTGAATTAGTGCATTTTAATGGTTCTTTCGTGAGCCAAACCATTATTACTACAAGAAATATCTAAAATAATCATCAGGTGTTTTTATCTTACAAGAACTATTGACAAAAGCCTCAGTGTTGATGCACTACAGGGTGTTTTTTTTAATAGTTGCTCTAGCTACCCAATCACCCGGTATTTCATGATAAATTGCAACCTTATCAAAATATATGACCAAAGTTAAGTTAAAATTTCCATAATTAACATAATGTAACACTTTTAACTTTTATCTTTGTTAATATGTAAATATGTAAAAGAATGTACACTTCCCTATTTAGAAAAGTCACACATATGACGTAACAGCTCAAAAGCTAATCTTAAACGAATGTTTTCAAAAGAGCCAAATTAAAAAACATGAAGACATACAGGCTGAGTCACTAAACGCGCGGTCCCCGATATCTGATTAATTTATTATTAGATGTAGAAAGAAGTCTAAGACTTGAGTTGTACAGGTCTTTGAGGCTTATATATATATATTAAAATCATTTTTAACTATACAAAGTGTTCTGTTTTTAAGGCGTAACACACACTTAGTTGTATTCTGATTGAACTCTTTTAAGTCTTACAACAATAGTTTCTTTTTTCGATGCGATGTTGTCGAGTTATTCTAATTTTCTTGAATTTTTTTCGCAATGGAAGGGTTTAAAAAAATTGCAATAGGGTTATTGTTAACATCATTTTGTACAGAGACAAATAAAGTTTGGCGTTTTATTGTGACAGAAAAAAAGATACGTTTTAATGTCTTAATAAAAAAAAATGACGATTTTTAAATATCCGTATTTCAGTTTTTTCAAATGGAACACTCTGTATTTTATTACTGCAGTTTATTATGTTTTCTGTTCTCTCCTTTTTTTAAGTATTTTCTATATTTTAAGTTGATAGTTTTAATTTTTTAAAAACACACCGACATATTTAAAGAAAGAGAACAACAAACAGAGTAATAAAATACACGAAGAATATGTACAAATGAACAGGATATTCTACTATAAAAAACTAATTTGTGTGCTATGCTTCGAAAACAAAACACTCTGTATAGTCGAAGATAATTCCAGTGTATGTTACTCTGTAATAAGAACGGTATTTTTGTATTCATTACAATTTTATAAGTGATTAGGGGGGTTGAGTAATACAATAGCAGGGTTAGTGACGATTGTAAAATGACCCGTGCTGATTACCTCTGAACTTTTTTTTAATACACATGCTATTATAGAGCCTTGAGAATATTTTTTTACAATGAAATACAAGGTTAAATGAAAAGAGACGCGATTTTACCTGCTCCTGGTACCACCAATGCGAAGTTTTAAAATTACATGTGTATGTGAAAACGAGCTTATTAACAAATTGTAATAAGTAAAATTCATTAAAATTTTACATTTGTAAAGAAAACTAAGAATCAAAATATTTTTTTTAAATAAAAATAATTACAAAATATGCGTGTTTTTGTATAAATATTGTGTTACAAAAGTATTAAATTATATTCTCAAAAAAATGGGAATATTTCGTTCTAATTATTAATGGTGAGAGCATCATTATTTTATCTTTAATTAGGTAAAGTAAGAAAACATATTTTTTACTTATTATAACATATCGTACCTGGGCATTGTATACTAAATTCTAGCCAAACTTTTAAATTTTCAAATTTTTTACGCAGGCAGAAAAATGATCATTATTTATCCCTACTTTAAGTAACTAGGCTTGAATCAACACTACGTAGGTTAACAAATATTGTTCTCTCAATCTTTTCCGTCATAAAACTTAGTTTGTAATGCATTTACATCTAATATGTAGTATGAACATCGCTGGTGATACGTGAATTTGAAGGAAAAACTAACCTTTTTTTGTGCCCTACAGTTGGCAACCCGAAAGTTAATCGCTCCGACGCGAGAATCAGATGCATCATTACACTGGCCGTTTGACACCTCACCCGCTAGTATCCGCCCTCTGTTCATTACTGTAGTATATGACGTTTTTTATGAAAATTACCAAAAATTGCATCAGTTGCTTTAACATTTATGGTTAAAAAAGTAGTACGTGGAGTTTGTGAAACCCACAAGGTCTTCTTATGAAAAGAAAACGAAAAGGTTTCTAGCATTCTTGAGGAACAGGAAGCAATTTTTATAAAGCAAATTGAGGCTAATAAGAGCGTGATCGTTTCAAAAATGAAAGAACTAATAATAACTTAGACAACGATCAGTGAGGTCGTAATAACAAAAACGGTGTAAATATTTGTATAAATTTCCAGAAGTAAGTAGACCGTTGGCATTCACAAGCAGTGGAGGTTTTTTAATAAGAGGTGCAAAATACAGCATTGACTCTCACTTTCAAAAAGCATAGCGCTTTATTGTTATAATGTACGTCATTCCTGTATATCTTACGAGTCATAAGTCATGACATGCGTGGGCCTAAATATGACAAGTAAATAAAAGTCGAACTTTCTATTTAAATGCTGATAATGATTGTGGAAGAGTGCTCAAGTTTTTTCAGATTTTCAGGAAATTTTTCATAGAAATAAAAATGCCATTGTTGTGAAGGTTGTAGGCACTCAGATATTAATCATTATATTATACTTCCTGTATTAGAAATGCCAAGCTAACTAAGATTTGATAAAATGTTAAATCAATGTTTTTAGACGTTTCGTAGCCCCTAGAGTATGAAAAAGTGTGTCCCCCGTTTCCGTCTGTCTGTCGCCTGTTGACGATTTTATTTAACATAGATAATTTCCGAAACTCAGTTTTAGCGTCATTTAAGGAATATCATGCAGACGGTAAAAATCAAATTTTATCATTGTTCTAGGAATCTGAATTTATTTGATTGCTCTTCAGGGACGAGCGAATTTCTTTTAAGTAATTTTAGATCAATTTTTTGATAATCAGTCATCAACTGAAGTTCGTAGTTCCCCTTGTAGGAAAAATCCAATAAATGAATTACAGTATTTTTCTCGATACTAGTCAAGGTTAGTTGAGAACAACACAAACAAAAATGATATCTTTTACTTTGAAGATGAACCAGACGGTTGCGACACTTCAGAAATTCATTTCTCGTATTTATTCATTCCTGGCCGCAGCGACCACAAATGAAACTAAAATGTTTTTTCTAAAAAGTGGAATGAATGTTTGTGATTATGAATTAAATCTATTAAACTTGTCCACATACAAATGTTAAGCACCTTTTGGAAAATTTACTATGGTAAAGCATTAAGTCATAAGGTTTCGGGAAAGTTCGCACGTCGAGAATCCCTCTCACCCAATATTTTATCAAGTCACGAGGTTCCATGTTATTATTGGTTTTTTCTGTCCCAGGCCACTGGCATTAATTTTAATGGGGTCCTCAGTTATGGGTCTTTTTTAATATTTACCTTTCCCCCTGAATCTGCCCGCAGCTCGCAAGGTCTCCCAATCGTGAAAAATTCACCGTTAACCTTCTCGATTAGTCGCTTTAATTAAGGTGTTTACTTGTGAACGACGACGTTGGCGGCTCCCAAGAGGCCCCGGGCGACCTTCCCCGTGACCGCGAGGCCTTGGCATTGGGGCGCCGCCCTAAATCAATACCCAGGCACCGAAACCTTGACCTTAGCGCTTCCACGTTGCACTTGTGGGATGAAAATCGCCACCACCTCCTGGGCGAAAAGCGCTGAGCGCGTCGCACTGCCGAAAGTTGAGAAGGTCGAGTTATGTAAAACGGCTATTTTTAAGCAATAAATCTATAAAAACGATGCATGGCGTGTTACAATAAACATTAGGCAAAAATAGATCGACTTTCGTGATGCGGGAAATTTTCTACGCTACTTTATTCCTCCCACTTGCGGTGGGGGCGAGGGGGCGAGGGGTTTTAGAGCGACGGGGGGAGTTTGTTTTCTTTTTGCGGAAATGCCAAGGTTTACAAAATGTGACGCGATTAGCGGTAATGGGACCAAAAGTTCAGAAGCTGCAGCTTTCCTGAAAACAAATTTTAGAAAATTTGTTTCATTCAAAAATATTTCGAATTTTGCAACTCCACAAATCCAGCCTGTTATTTATTTATTTATTTATTTTTTTTTGATGTGATAGAAACTAGATACAGTACAAAAACTAGAGCTTCAGACATTTTGCATTTCCATTTGACCTTGCGACTGATTAAGCTGTTTATGTATGGATCCTGACGTCTACTAAATTTGTAAATACTATGAATTGTACGCAAAAAAAGTGCAAATGACTTGACATTTTATATCTGATTCGGTGGGGAAGAGGAATTTTTAAAAACCTACTCAAACAGAATACATATACCTATAAAAGAAAGTTTTAAATATTATAGCATATTTACTACAAAGTACGTCAAATTTATGACGTCAATCAGTACTACACTCTGATTACGTTTTAAAAATCCACCACCTGTTGATTCATGTTGGTAATGCGACGATTATCTCTAGGGAGTGACAGTCTGCTGACAGTTTAATTATCATCAATTGACGCACATGTATCAAATACAAGATTAGCGTTAATACAGTGTTGATTTATATTTTTTATTCTCTTACCTGGAAAAAGGCTCATTTCTCCGAACGAGGATACTTTGACCGGCGATTGACAACAAAGTGAAAATTTGTATAGCTGCGTCGCGTCGTTTGTAGGTAAATTGCGGCGTTGATGTTGATTAAAAACTTGAATAGACTCTATGCCACAAATATTGTATGACATCACCTGACACATGAGGCAGTGGTGCTGTAAATTATTTCCACGACTTTAAAATATTGCGACTAATATCTTTTCGGTTGTTAATTTGTGATTAATATTCATCGCCATTAGTTTATAATTATGAAAATACTCATTTTTTTAATAAACTAATTTAAAATGTAAATTTTTAATTCTCCTACGAACAAAGGATGTCGCGTGAGTGCGTATAATTATGTTCTATATGTTATAAACTTTTTCATTTTCAAATCATTTGGTAAAGTTTTAATATGACAAAACTTAATATTTTACACCTCGTAATAAAATAGCTGTTTTGTTAATTTTTATTTAATATTTGAAAATATATGTATCTATATCCAAAAAGAGTTGTATTTGGAACAGGCTAAAACAGAAAAGCCACATTTGTGTTTAAGGTGTGGGGTATTAATAATTTTTATTATTTCAGTCATGTTGAGGTTCATAAGATAATTTTTTTGCATGTTAATACTTCAGCGGCATATACGGGTCATTGCTTCAGACAATCGTAGGCATCTCTCCTAGCCCACGTCGTTGCTGACGTCAGTTTTCTTAACCGTGGCGGATGGAAACCTGAAACCATAACAACAGGGTTACGATGTGAATTCACTAAATAACAAAATCCCAATTGCATACCTGATGAACTTGGCTTATTTTTTTCTGTTTTCAGTTCTGGTTCTAATTTCGTTGGTTAAAAAATGAAGGTTGTACTATGAAATTCGTATATGAGATTTTTTTAAAATTGTTAATTCTAATTAATGTTGCTTTTAGCTTCAAATAGTGGCAAGGGAACATTTGGTTTGATGCAGTTAAGTATTCAAGAAACTTTACTTTATTAGTATTTTCTTAAAATACTATAATTTTGAATAAAATCTCGCACGTATATTATACCGAGTGTCCCAGTTTACTTCTTTCACTGTAACATGTCAGTTACATGAAAATACAGAAGTTTGAAATTTAGAAACATTAATGCAAGAAATGCAAAATACGGGTACCATTATATCGCTTTTGTTTTTTTTTTTTTTGGGAACGACATCAACTTTTTCTTTTCGAATAGAATAGAATATGTTTTTTAAATGCGTTAAATACGGTGAAAATTTTCAGTCATGCTTCATAGTCATAGTGTAATCCACTCTAATATGTCATTTATCAGAAAAGGGAGAAGTCTGAAATTTGGAAAGATAAATTAACGCTAAAATTGTATAAAATCAGCATAACTTCAGTGTTATATCAGCTTTGGTTTGTCCGGAAACTAAATAGAATGTGGTATGTTTTTCACGTGGGTTTTTTAGGTGGGTTAAATAAGTAGAATATTTTTTTATATTTTTCAGTGGTAAAGGGTTTGAAATGAATTTGTTTGATACAAGCTTTCACTGTAATATTTTAATTACCTACAGAATGGAATATGTTTTGTGAAACAGTATATTTTTACTCTTTTCAGGGGTATAATATTTTACAAAATTAGTTCAAATTTCTTTAGATACAACTTCGTCCCTTTGGGAGTTTTTTTCATACCCCTTATAAATTGAATAAAGATATGTGTGTAGTTTTCTGTATAAGTTCTAAAAAACATGAACGCATTGTTGAAACACAAGTATAGACTCATAATATTTTTTCATATTTTGAGTAGGATTTATTCGGTAAAATTTTGAGATGACGTCATCAATTTATTGGGAGGGTGATAACAAGATAAATATTTATAACGTTTGTAAAATTTTAGATTAATCTGATTTGAAGTTTCAAAATGTTGTTACACAATTTTGTTTTTTTTTTCGAAAAATCTGAATGTCTAGGGTATAAATTAAGACAGATTTATGAACAAGAAGTATAATAAACGTATGTTATATGATAAAATTGAAATAACACTTACTATGTAAAATTTTGAAGTGGCGTCATCACATTGTTTTTGGAGATGATTGATTAGACAACTTTTGCTTAGCGTTTTAGAACCTACACGATATTCCTAAAATACATATAAAATTGGATCCCAAAATTTCAACAAAATGAGGTAAGTTATTTTTGATTAAAACAATAAAACGAATTACGCCAAGTTTTAATTTTTTAACGTCATCGAGTTTTTGAGAGAATTGAGCAGATAAAAATATATCTGCAATCGGTGTCGCATTTCTGAGATTAAAAAGAGTCGATATAATACTAATAGTTTATTCCTTTTGTACTTTGTTTTTTCTGTTCTAAATTTTAAACTTCTACGTGTATTAAAGTGGGCGTTAACTTTTGGCGCCTTGTTGTAACAGGAAATATAACTGTGGAGGGTAGTGAATGTAAAGGTGAGCAACAAATCGGGACATTTTAAAATATCCGTTACTAGTTTATGTGGCACATTTGTAGACACTCACTTTACAAACTAAATAAGTCAATTTGTAAAAATTCAAATTAATTTCATTAATTATGAGAAAGGCTTAGATAAATAAGAACTGTGGTCTCTGAGTTCAAAGTGTCAGTTGATGAAAAGAAACGAGCTATAGAATACTTGTGGCCTGTCGCGATAATGTGGTGTTGTTTGGAACCATAAGTTGGTTTCTACCTGCTCCAGCAGTATGATTGCAAAGCAAGGTTACTAGACTACAATGAAAAAAAGACCTTTGCCCTATTATACTTAGGTGCCGTTTTCGCATATCGTGACAGTAATGAACTAACGATTGCTTTATACTTTCTTACACAGTCGATGCCATGTGTAGATATCCAATTAAACAGTCTAGTGATTTGTCAAACGTGGCGCCGTTAATTAAATATTACAAGCTTCAGAATTATGCAACCTGTGTAAGTAAGATTGAACCGTTATTTGTTGTCATGTCAGAGTTCGAAAACGGTCCGAAACTCTTGAAACGATAAAGCAAAAATTTCAGATAGTGCATGAGTAAGTTGGGGAAATCATGAAAGCGAAGGTTACAGGCTTAATATGTGATTCTAAGAAGTTACCGCCCGTTTCAAAACTGTTAACCAAAAACAATAACAGTTCGGCAAATTTCAAACCGATCTAAATCCGGAACATTCATTTTGGCAAGTGTAATCAGACCTTGTCCTTGCACTTATCGGCTTCCTTAGCGGTTCCTCAATCTGCCAAATGTCATTGATAATAATTTTAGACCGTGATTTGGCTAATCTCGATCGCAAAATGCACGACCTTCAACCATGTCTCCATGCGCTAGCCCCATATCTACTTCACCATTCAACAGTTGCAAGTTCGCAACAACCACCATTGATGCATCGCAGGCCATAAATCCTCACTTCCGCCCACAAAACGAACAAACACTTTGTTTTTTCCTTTCCCTCCTTAGAGCCTTGTCGGCCAATTGGCGTCATTCTATTATTCTTATGCAAATTCTAAAAATATGGAACGTGTGACAAGTGCCGTCCTCGACCTTGTGGCCCGGTGCAGCTGCATCGATTTGCAGGGTGACTCTTATGACCCAATTATCCAGCCGATGCCCAATGGGTAGGGTGACTGATAGATGAGGGTACGGGAAGACGCAGATGTATCGCCATCCTTTTTTTTTGGCCGTTTGTTCAATGGAAATGTTTGCGTCATTGTATGCATCAAGTACTTTGTCTGGTCACTAGTTCTCCAGTTACGACACATTCGCAATTTTGTAACATACCAGCGACCCTACCATTGGGTGCCGACGACGGCCTTGTCATTGTCACCGTGACTCATTAGCGGCACCACCCACAGATTAATCGCCTATTAACGGTAGAAAGTGCGATGGTAGTGCATGTCCGAACCAGGAAGACGGTACCAACGAACCGGAAAAATTTCATGGTAATGCCAAGGCTGGCGTCATCGGGGACGACCGTGAGGACTTTTGGTGCATTTCTTTCATGTGTGTTATTATTGTTCGTAAAAAGTCGGGTTGTTCAAGGCCTGACCTTGAATTTGATTAGCACACGTCACGGTTGTTTGGAGGGGATTTAAATAGAGATGAGCCCGAGCAGGTGCGACCTACGTGATCATATTTCGCTTATATTAACCTTTGACTAACCTCAGTGACATTCATGGGCGCCGATACGCGGAAACATTCCTGCGATGTAGGGTTTTGCGGCGACGTGAACAGATTTTCACGGAAAAAACTGATAGGAAAGTTTCCATAATTGATTAAAGGCTTTTGTTTTCGACAAACATGTTTGGCGAAAATTGCTGTTGTTCTAGGTCGATAACGAATGACTTGTCGAGGTTTGAATCCAAAGAAAAATGGACTATTTTTTGCGCGATCTAGAACATATTGATTTAGAGGTGACTGAGAACAAAGGTCGACGTCGCCAACAGCGTTTACACTTAAAAAATTAGTGGTGCAAAATGTCGCAAGTTTTCAGAGGCAGCTCTGAATAAAAACATTTTCGATGACACGCCGTTTTGCTAAAAAATACTAGATGATATGGTTAAAATTTTTGTTGCTAAAATGAACACACATATTGAATAGCGAACTTCTAAGAGGTTTTTAATTTTTGAATTTTCACGATTTCACTCCACAAAAAAGTGAAAAGAAAGCTTCCGAGAGTTTTACACAATTCATTTCATTAATGACCGTCACTTGTACAAAAATGACTTCCCATAATTTTAAATTCAAAAGGTAAATGTTGCCTTTCATTTGAATGCATTTCGTTTATTTAGACCTTCAAGGAACATCAGATTGTCTATAGTGAAGCTATAATGTCTTTAGTTGCTTCAAAAATACAATTCTTTAAATATCAATAGATTAGATTTATTTTTAGGGCTTTCTGGTATCTAGTCATGCAGCCAAGATCCGATAGGAAATGCCATAGCAACTGAAGAATTATTGTTTAAGCCAGAGATTTTATTTTGAGCAATATATTCCTCAGTCCTCACTGAAGCGATAGAAGTAAGGTTTAATGATATGTTGAATAATATAGAAGAAAAATGTTATTGAGGTAACCATCCAGGGACAATCGTTTTCATTACTTTGTTTTTAAACATAACTATTTGTTTTTATAAATTTAACATATTTTTATTTTCATCTATTACGTAATATATATGTATTTCTAATGATAAGAGTGCTTTCATTAATTTTTATAGCACTTTCGATTTTGCTTCAAATGAAAAAAAATTTTTAAAGAAGATTATTACCGTTTTTATACACTCAACACGACAGCATAACGGGTTTTGCAGTTTCAAAGTTAAATTACAAAATGTTGTTATATAATTTTGAATTTTTTTCCCAAAAATCTGGGTGTCTAGGAGAAGATTCAATGCGAATTCATATATCGCAAGTGCAAGACTATCTTATTTTATAACATTAAAAATATATATTATTGTAAATTTTGACGTCATCTTACTGGTAGTAGGGATGACTAGCTAAATTTTGGTCAGCGTTATACTATCTAAATGATATTCCTAATATACATACAAAATTTGGCAACAATCGGTCTAGTAGTTTCGGAGATTGTGTCTTATAAAAATTGATATAGACGACTGACAGACAGAAACGGACGGCCACTTTTTTCATAGGTACCATGAAACGTCGAGAAAACATGAAACTGGCAAGTTGCCTCTGTTACTGTACTTCCTTAGGAAATAAAAATGTATATCTCACAATATTTTTTTGTCCGTAAGAAATGAGTACCATTCTGTTGTACAATATAGTATTCTATTTGTAACAGATATTTAAACATCACTGTAAAAACTTATATTTTATGTAAAACTAGCTGCAGATGATAATGTTAGCTTATTTACAGTTTTTCGAATGTAAAGTTTTTTGTTTAAATACTCGTTGTGGAAAAGTTTTACACAAAATAAACGTGTATTGAGAGTCATTATAGAGAATAACATGTAAATGAGTTTTTAATTATATTTTTCACAATGCGACAATTAGTTTTATTGCAGCAGCACAAACTAACCACGCTGTATACAAAGTTCGTTTTCAGCATAATTTTGATACTTGTTTATTTCATTACTCTATGGTTGTGTAATAAGAGGCATTTCGCACGTTATTTTATAGGTAATATCTCATTTATCCCGATTATGAACATTCCAATTGTCATTCTTAGCTTGGTAATGAAGTAATTTTTTCGTTCTTTCCTTGGAAGCTAAAAATACCTGATCTAACCTGACGATCTGACCTGAGGTATTTCTTATAAGTACCAAATATATTTATCAAAAACTTTTTCATAAAGTTGTCAGTGCCTGCTGTTATACGTCATATGGATACAGCTTAATTTACATCACAATAGTGAGGCGCCGCTGCTAAAGCATATCTAGGCGTCACATATGGAGAAATGATTTGATTGCTTTCCCCTTCATAATCATTGTGTAAATGAAGCTTAACAGATTCAGTTTTAACATAAAACGGAAAAAAAATTATACATCTATTGCAGGTATCTCAAATTTTGTTTCTCTAAACAAGTCTATAATTGGACCATCTGTATGTGGTAAAAACTAAGTTGATGACAACTGAAGATATAAACTAAGATAAAGTTAGATTGTTATAATAGTCACAGTCTTTGTGCTCTTCTCTCTCTTTTTTTATAGAATGGAATAATATTTTTTCAATATATCAAATTGTCAAATGTCACATGAGTACAGTAACGTGGACCTATACTTAAAACGTATCACACATTATTTATTATTTAGTAGTATACGTGTGATTTATAAATAGGACCAGGCAAAATTAAGGATTTTCATTCGTGTTATACCTGAATGTTTAATTATTCTAGGCCTAAAGGCGTATAATTAAAAATTTCCTTCCTGATAATTATATTAAAGTGTAACACATATTATGTGGTACAAAAAAATGTCACCTTGTGTCCTATATTTTAGTGTTGAATAAAAAATGTTAAAAAAATAATTGCAGTTTTTTAATGTATTCATTATTCATTAATCACGAAGCGATTTCCTGCGCCTCAGATAGGGGTATTTTTTGAATTTCTCCAACGCCAGGTGTCGCTCGTCCGGCGGGAGATTTAAACTTTCGTGCGGTGTCGCGCTACCGTGGTGGAGTGAGTCGGTTTTCGGTAGATATCCAAAGTCCCTGAGGTGCGCTACTGAAATAAAGCAAGGTCAAGTTTAGCAAGGTCAGTCGGGCGGTCGCGTCGGGGCCGTTGGTGGGTGTCCGTCCGTCCCCCCGCCCCTTTTCCACCTCTTGACACTCAGCGTCAACAAGCAAAGTTCTGTTTTTAGCGCTTTTTTATGAACTTGTTGTCGTGTTGCTATATCGAGGTTCAAGGATGTGCGTGTGTAGGGTACATGACGTTGCTGCCGCCTCCGCCGCCGCCGCCACCGCCACGAAAATAACAATAATAGGAGCGAGATATTTAGCATAAATGCGCCGTTGTTTGTACGCGTTTATCTTGGGTATTTGATAACGGAGGGTTCAAGGTTGGCATGAGCTGCCTGTGTACTGGCTCACAATCGTTTTCATGGTCAAAGTGATAGAGATAATTAGTTAATAATACTCGTTTAATTCAATTTGCGTGTATGAGATAAATGGGTTTCTGGTATGACAATGGCCGCTTGGAAAATTACTTTTTACTGCGGGAAGTGTCTTCAAGGTGAGGGCCAATGGATGACATAAACAACGGCCAATTTACGACATGTTATGTCACACCACATTTATTCAAATTGATGATATTTTATTGCATTGTCGGTTGAATTATGAGCCCTCGAAAAGGCGGCCGATTCCGCAACGGAAAACTCAACCGAGCTTTTGTTTATTCGGGTTCGCAGAACATGACATGACGTGTTGTTTGGAACTTAACTTCGACGAATTCGGTTTCTCAGGAAGTGACATTAAATTTATCCTGCATTCGTCACGTTGCGAAATTCACAAAGTTTTATTATTACCGTACGATTAGATAATAACCCTTCGCCTTTGCGTAATTATGCAGTTTCTTTAAAAATAAACATTCAAATGCATTGTAAACAACCTTGGCAATTTGTTTAATCACTGTATAAATTATTTAAGAAAAAGTAAAAGTACGCAGCAAAATACTCCTGCAATAAAAATAGATTATATTAGAGAAAAACCACGTAACAACGAAATAATTTACATCACAATTATTTTTTTCTTCCTTTGTTTTTCTTTCTTCCTTGAGTTTTTAGTTTCGCCTTCTGTGCTTTCAAATCCTTTTTCATTCGTGCGTCGACGACTTTATAATGACCTTTAACACCGGCCGGCCTTTTCATTTTTTTAGCAGCCATGTGTTTCTTGGTTACCACGTACGTCACCTCTTTCTTAGGTTCTCGTCTTGCTTTCTTATACAACCTTAAGACAAACAAAACGATTATCGTTCCCACACTTCTTATCGCATTACTCACTGCTTTATTTGTTTGGCCTTTTCTTTATCCGAGACGTCCACGTTATCCATTAAACTCTCCACTTTTTTCTTTGCCTTCTCAAGTTTCTTCAAAGCTCTCTTCTTCTTTCTAGCTTTTGCTTCAATTACCTTTTTAATGGGTCGCACGTTGAGCTCCTGCAATTGCTTCTTATACTCTTGGACCATTTCCTGAAAACAGCAAAATAATAAACATACTTTGACACGGACCATACAATACTTTTGGAACTGCGGCATCCTTCTTCATGTGTTTTTGCTCATCTTGTACAAACCAGTCAGGCAAATTATCGTCGTTGAAAGCATATCGATTCCACGCCGCGTCGATTATATCCCGTTTCGTCTTTTTACTGTTCACCATCAGCGTTCCAAGCGCTAATTCTTCTTCACCCAACCTCTGTTTCCTCTTTTTACCAATTTTTTCACCAGATGAGACAATTTCAAAACCATCTTTCTTTGCATTGTTCACAGGTACTTTAATTTCTTGCTCTACATCATAGTCAGAATCTTCTGAATCATCAGAACTATAATCGCTATCTGTGGAAACTTTTTTAGTGCTTTTATTATATTTTTCTTCATCTTCACCCAAAATTTTAGCGCCTTTCTTTTTAAACTCTTTTACTGTTTTATCCAAATCTGCATCTTCATCACCTTCATCTATCAAGTTCTTGAAAGCCTCCCTTTCAAACCACAATTCTGCTTTATGAGCTTTCTTTTCTTCTTTGCTTCGGTGGTCCAAGTCAGTGATTAAGGGGTGTTTTTTAGGTTTAGTTACTTTTGTTTTGGAATCGTCAACATCACTAGTTTCGCTGTCGCTCAATCCAAGGCCTTCTTTTATTTGACTTTCATCTTCAGACTCACTTTCTAATTCTAATTCTGAATCAGAATCTTTGTAATATAATCCTGAGCCACTAAGATGTTGCTCATCTTTATTATAGCGAATATATTTCGTTTTAACTTCATTTTCTTCATCATCTGATTGCGCCACGACGTCGGGAGTTTGATTGAGGACTTTATTCATTTGTTTATTGTTAGTCACTTGTTTTAAATTAAACATGCCATCATTCTCCATTGTGGGTCCTGAATCGCCCTTTAAAACCATCTTCAAGTTTAGTTTTTCATTAAGTTTCTTGCGCTCTTTTTGTGCTTTCTTCTTCTTGCGTTTTAAATCGCGTTGTTCTTCAGTCTAGAATGAATAAATTAAATAAAAGCCATAATGGTGCGAAAAGTACTCACCTCTAACTCTAAAATTTGTTGGTGGACTTCTTTTAATTCATCTTCATCAGTTTCTGCAGCTTCCTCTTCAACTGTTTCTTTCTCTGGTTTTTCTTCTTTCTTTTCTTTAAATTCTTCACTCAGAGTCTTCTTCCAAGTCATAAGAGCCTTCAAATCTTTTCTTCCTAAAACTTTAATATCCTTGCAACATTCTTTAATTTCAAGGGTTGTTTTCTTGTGACTTGCAATTTCAGAAGTGTCAAGAACAATCTAAAAAAAAAAAAAAAAAAATTAATATAAGTTTGTTATGTGTTGTAACTAAACAAACCTCTGAGGCAGCTTCCAATAGTTCCACCCCTGTTGGATGCCTAATAAAATCCGACGCCTTCAGCACATGATGCAAAGTATAGTCATTCTCTGGATAGCCCCCGGCTTTATCCTTCTTCTTTTTTTCCGGATGATAAATATTTAACTTATTTTGCGGCTCAATCTCCAACTCCTCAAAAACGTACTTCGAATCCAGAAACTTGGAGTCAATTTTATCAGGCGCAATATAATACTGACAAACCACGAAAATCTCAGCCGACTCATTTCTTGATGCTTGGGGTTTAGTGGCGTGCACTTTTTTAAAAAACTGTTTCAAAACCCAAATCAGGGGGTTATAATCCTTCGAGCGAAACACCTTCGTCACAAACCAGCCCCCTTTCTTCAAAAACTGGCTAGCCAATTTCAACGCGTTCAAAGTCAAGCACGCTTGCTGGTACGCGTCATGCAGCCAGTTTTTACCCACATTTGGGGCTCCATCGTGCAACACCACATCGGCTTTCCATGTTTGTAGTTCCTTGGTAAGTGCGACGCGGCACTTTTCGGTCGTGATGTCTTCAGTGAGGGAGATACAGCCGGGGATGGGTTTTATCGGGAATAGATCTACTCCGACGATGATGCTGGAGACGGGCATGTTTTGTTGAGCTACTTGCATCCAGCCGCCGGGGGCGGCACACAAGTCGATGCATACTCGAGATTTTTGGAGGAATTCGAATTTGCGGTTTAGTTGGATTAGTTTGAAGGCGGCACGAGATCTGAAACCTTAGAACGGGTTTGAGGTTAGGTTGGGGTGTGATGGGGGTATGTTACCTGTTTCTTTTGCGAGTTGGTAGTATTTGTCTTTGCGCTGTTTTCCGATTTTGGTTTTCTTCCCCATCGTTGAATAATGGGAGTGTGTTTAAAATTATTGAAGATTTATAACTGGTAAACACATGTCACTTTTGTAGGTTATGTAGTGTTGGTTTGTGTTGGTAATGCAGGAAATGTAGGTGTCTGTCGATACTTGACAGATTGGACAGCGTTCTATAGTCGGTCGTACGAGTTTCTACGCAGTGACGGCGTTCTAGGGAGGGAAAGCAAAACATAATTAACGAAAAATAGTTTGATTTCATTTTAAATTAGCTATTAAATATTGTTCAGGATATAGAAAACGTTGTACACTATTCTGAAATTGTTCAAAAATTGTGACAGACTTTGTAGCTATGAAAACTCATAAATTCTGAAATTTACAATATTTTCCATCATGTTTTAAAATTTCAGGTATTAATTGTAAGATATAATTCCAGTTTTGTTCTGTCTTCAATGTTAAGGTATATTTTTTGCATTTTTAAAATCACTGATAAAATGTAGATTGACTTTCATAAGACAACGTTTGTTATTTTCGAATTAGTAAGTTTTCTTAAGAATTAACATTTTACCTCCTGTAAGAATCCTAAAGAAATATATCAAAACTATAAAAATTATGTACAGTTATCATACTTCAAATTAATTAAATAAAATATGCTGTATCTTCACTCATGTTTTCATAAAATTTCAAAAGTCTGTTTCCAAAAATAAGTGTCAGATCTCATGGGGTTCAGATTACTTTTTCTCCCAAACGTTAGAGGGACAGTGGTTAGAGTCTTCTTGTGATTGGATGTCACGTGAATTGCATTTGAAATAGAAATATACATCTTTGTCCTTCTTACTTTGCGGGTGTTTTGATAACGGGTATTTTTTGTTGCCATTATGATTAGGTTGCAATTTTATAGTTTCGACATTGGTACCAAGTATTGTTAAAAAAATTACTATTGTCGTACTATCCTTGTCTAGTACATAGGTTAAATTACTCCATTTTCATTATCAGGAGCCACAGTTTTTATATAGTATTTCTAAAAATAATTTGAAAACAGAATTTTATGAGTGTCATTAGCTTTTGGTAAGCTCCGAGTATAATTTTCATAAAAATATCCGAGTACCTGTTCGTTCGGGGTGGATTTCCAGCAGGCGCGGATTCAGGATTTCGTTTAGGGGGGGGGGGGGGAGCGGCAATTTTTGTGTGAATTTACTCCTATAAAATTTTAGCTAGTATACTCTTTTTCACATAACATGGGTGACATTTTTCATTACACGTATAGTGAGAACCTCGATAATCCGAATTAATTGGGAAAAAGGTGTGTTTGGATTAACGATTTGTTCGGATCAGCGATTTTCCCAAAAATCTGAAAGGGAATTGAATAACAACTTCATACACAGTTGACAACAAATTTCAAGAAATAAACCTTAATTTTATTAAACAAAATTAAAGAATTCTTAAGCAACAATGGATAATAGATACATTCTAAAAAAATATTACTCCGTGACCATAAACACGCTATCTTTTTGGAATCAACACGCCGGGATCCATACCCTGAATTTTTTCAGAATTTTTAGATGAATTTTTCAAAAATGAAATTTTCCACATGCAAATTTCGACCCATTTTCGACGATTTTCGAAATTTAACTAAATACTTTTTCTTGTAGATTTCGGGCCTCATTTCTTCGATAACTTCAACCTTTTTTCCAGAATTAGTTAATTAATTTAGTGCATTGAAATATCGCAATTTTTAAAAATTTCAAAATATTCCATACAACATATGCAGAAAGATCTTGCGTTATTTTTGCAAGTTCAGTTCGGATTGCAGAGTTTTTGTTCGGATTAAAGAAGCATCGGCTTCCAATAGCCTCTATTCGGATAATCGTTAATTGGGATTATAGAGGTTGTACTGTATTTATATAAGCAAATAACGCTTAGTCAGCACATGAATTTTGCATATAAATTTTGTATAGAAATATATATTTACGAAGCATTTAACTTTTTTATTTATCTTAAGTTTGATTGCAACACACTTATGAAATATGCCCTAAACAATTTCCTGAGTCCTTCCAGTTTGGAGTGGGGGTAATAAAAGCGATTAACTTATTTTCAAATATTTCTGGAAAAACTTTGGTGGTTTGTCGGTAAAACTAAAGAAACTATTTTGTATTGTCTCTGTAAACTCCAACCCTTATTAGTTGTCACCTCCTTTTTTCACTTAAACCGCCTCTAAGGCCTTTTCTTATTGCTCCTACGCTCAGAGCGTCCCGATTGGAGAACCAGTTCTTGGTTTCTAATTGTAAAACTCTTTGCATGTAGGGCATCTTTCGGGGTTTTTATGGTTTGGAGTTAACAAAAAATTTGTGCCACATTGTCAGAAAAACGTTTTCGGGGGCTGAATGTTGTCAGTTTTATTTTTTCTTAGTCAGGAGAGATTCATTTTTTCCTTCCGAACTGTTCATTTTTCTTGTCTCTAAATTCCTGAAGTTGCCTCTTACAAAAGTTGCCGAAACGTAGAAACTCTTTCCAAAATTGACATGGTACAAATTCGGAAAATGACTTTCTGTTATTAGCTTTGATCGTGAAAGCCTTCCATTCCATTGTACTAAATGTTTGTAGATAATACTTAAATATACATTGTTAAAAATACCTGTAAAAAATCTCAGTTCTCCAAACTACTCACTTCATTTTTTTTTTATTTCATTGCTGTTAATATGGTTTTAGTAAGACAGTGATTTCAGGTCATGTTACTATCTGACGTTCCGGTCCAATATGGCTGACTGGAATTTCGATTATTTATTTATCAAGTTGAAAACAGCGAAAAAGAGTAAATATTTACTAAAAATTCCGCTTGACTATTTATGAGTGTAATTCCAATGCCAAGTGTCAATACATATAATTATTATCTTTATGTTATTACATATTTATCAGTCCAAAGACTTTTCAGTTGGATGCTTCTAACTCCTACTATATTTTTAGTTATAATGTTGACCGCACTTGTACAGGCCGATTTGATTTATGCTGTAGTATCTCTAATCGTAAATTTTCGGGGATAATTCTGTAAGAAGTTTTACATTAGAGAATAATTTTTTTATCATTTTCCTGCATACTTAGAACACTGTTATTATGTATACATATTTTATGGTAATTGCAGTGCTTAATTGTATTTTGATTTTACAATCAATCTCGGCGGTCTCGTTGAAATATTAAAATTACGTTTCAGAGCTTTAATTATTGTCTACTATATTCAGATATAAAAAAAACATGCTTGGTTACTGTAAACAATAGCAAAACTTCCAATTTTATTTTTATTTCTTTTTTCAGAAAAATGGGTATTCCCCGAAAACTGATCCCACCGTCGCCACTGACATCTAAAGACACGTGATCATCAATTGGCCTACTTTATATATTTTGTCGAAAATATCAGGTGATATGGAATATTGATAGCTATATTTATATTAAGGTTGTGAATAAATAAAATGTTTCTGGATTAATGCATTTTGTGATTAAGTCCATTATCCTTCATTTCGTTAATTTTTCGTGTCGTTTGTACACATTCCAACAGATGGCGCTTCGGTCGCGTCCCTATTTATAGATTTGTTCGATATGTACCCGACGTAAAAATACACATATAACCGTTAATTAAAAATAAAAGACGTCCTCTTCACACTGTAAGTCAACCTGACACCGATATACGCAAAATTAACAACAATAAATAAACCGCCATCTTGTTCCACCCGTGACGTCGCCCACTTACGCCCACCAATCAGAGGCGCTCCCGATGGTCCGAGTTTATTCTAGATTATTTTGCATGACGTGTATTATTCTACTTGGACCCCGCGTTTGTGTACAATAAAGGTATTCGATAAGCGTACGTGGTGAAGATAAGTATTATTCAGCAATAACCAAAGTGAAAAACTGTCTCCAGTGTGTGTGTTCCAAAATAATCGCATAGTTTCGTGTCCAAATTAAACAGTTGAAAGTGGCAAACATTATGGCGCCGTCAATACAGTCGTTTCTAAATTCTTTCAGTAATTCACTGTAAGTATAAATAGCTTAGTCACTCCCGATAACGTCATCTTGGAACGCAATAACCCCTCGTTTCCCCAAGGGAACCTCCCGTGAGGCAGCACCTGAAGAATGTCTACGCCTGTCTGGCCATGTCCACAATGGCCGCCGCCGTCGGGGCCTCCATCCACCTCTTCACAAACATCCTCCAGGCTGGGTTCCTCTCGGGCATCGGCGCCCTGGTCTTCTTCGGTCTGTTGATGGCCACCCCCGATGACAACGGCAAAACTCTGAAAATGCGCATGGGCTACCTGTTGGGTTTCACCACGTTGACTGGCGTGGGCATGGGGCCCCTGCTGGAGCACGTCATCGCCGTGGACCCTAGCATTGTCGTGACGGCCTTGGTGGGCACGGCCGTGGTATTCGTGTGCTTCTCCGTCTGCTCGTTGCTGGCCGAGAGGGGCAAGTGGCTGTACTTGGGGGGCACCCTCATGTCGTTACTCTCCACTTTGATGATCTTGTCGTTGGCTAACTTGTTCTTTGGATCGTCCATGCTGTTCCAAATTCAGTTGTACCTGGGATTGTTTGCCATGTGTGGCTTCGTGTTGTATGATACACAGCTGATCATCGAAAAGAGGAGGATGGGAAGCAAGGATTTTGTCACTCATTCGTTGGATTTGTTCGTTGATTTCATTGGAATTTTCCGCAGAGTACTTATCATCCTGACACAGAAGGTAATTAGAGACAGGTCTGTTCCCCTCCTTTTTACCTTTGTCCTATTTAATCCTTATTTTTGAATCTGGGTGAGAGTAGTTTTCTTACGAGTTATTTTGTTATAGGAGCAGGAATCGCAGAAGAAGCGAAGAAATTGAAAACAATTAAGTGATTGACGAATTTTTTGTTAAATTAGGAAGTGATATGGTGTTGTGTAATATATTTTTCCAATTGTCATATATGTTATTTTCTTTGATTATTATATAATGTAAATTTAAGTTAATCAAATAAATAATTTTTGTAAAAGTGGTTTTTTTGATAACATTGGTAACAATGTTGTGTGCATGTCATTAAGATAAATATTTAAGTAGAACCACGTAAGTGTTACGCGTATTGCTTTGTCAAGGTTGATGAAAATCAATTTCAAATACGCATACAAAGTGCGACATTTTTGTTAAATTAATTTTTTTATGTCTGCTGAATGCAGAACTGCGTGTTTCAGCAAGCCAGTATTGTAGTAAGCAGTAAACAGGTTTTATGGATCCAGTTTATAAAAATAAATCTGCTAATTATAAGCCGTTACAGTGTTAGTTTCTCTGTAAATATATTTTCAGTTTATGTTCAGTTCTGGCAAGAGTTTTCACTGTTTACAAACAGCGGAAGCAATAATTATCTCCAAGTTGAAACGATCCGGCGAACAATCACAATCATGATTAGGCACCCGCGCATACAAATGAGTTTATAGGAAGCATTTCAAACTAATTAATTTCTGTTTAGCGAACAGAATAAATTGTTGCAAATATCTCAGCTCGTGCAAAACACTTGTCTATCGAGTCCAGGAAATGTAAATTTATTATCTTGCAATTATATTATATTTCTCGTTTATTCCTCTCGCTCGCACTTGGTTTCGCTGTCAGCACCAAAAACTCGTCAGAGTAAAATACTTTCGTGTACGTGATGTATACGCCGGTTGCAAAAGATAATGCGTTTTTGATTCATTGTGGGTGAAAGATGACCACATTCATAAACAGATAATTTTGTCTCCTAAGAGAGAGATGGAAATGGATATCTCATGATCATGACCTACACCACAGACTTACAGCTTTTTTTTTACGATATCTGAAGAATTTTTGTCATGCTTTTTCGCTCGTTATTTTTGCTTCTTAAAGAAACCTCAGCGATATGTATTATACTGGAAAAAAAATGATGGAAATGCTGATGCAAAATTAATTTTTGTAAACCAATATTCTTTCCTCGTATATTTTTCATTCCCAAATTTAAAGTTGATGAATGCTTTAATGTAATTTGGCAAGATCCTTACATACCTACCCGTTGTATTTACTAGATAGAGGGTAAAACTAACAAAACTGCTATAATTTTGATATGGAGAAGTATCATGTTGTGCAGCTTTTGGTTTAACGGGAGGACCGCGGAAAATAACTTGTCAACTGTGATCTAGGTAGATACTCGTAAACGGACAAAAATAAGTGAAAATGGCTGCAATATTCGGTAATTTGGATTTAGGGTTGTTTATTGTATTCCCACCCCCTGTAAAAATATTGGGCACAACGAGTTGTTTGTCCTGTTTCCAGGGTGGAATTAGGTCTTCGCGTCCGGAAAAACAGGATTGGTAAAACATCTAACTTTACATTTTATTTGTTCGGGACTTCAGTGTTCTTTCCTTAATAAAATCCCTAAACAATAAACAAGCTTTTATTGGGGTCTGCGGTAAGTCGCGCTGTGAAGGCACCTAAAAGTTAATAATCAAAAATAATTTTACACGAAACGAAAATGAATACTGGATTCAGTAGAGCTAACAACTGAAGTTAATAAAGTGATTTTTATTAAAAAACAGACAATAATTGTAAGTATATGTACTTAAATTCCATTTTTTCATTCCTGCTGTCTAAATACATATTTAGAGCTTCTAAGCCTTAAAAAAATACAGAATTTAGATAAGAAAAAAAATTTAAGAAAAATAATTTAGTTCAGAACTTGTTCCTCTACTATCAGGCATTCTATTTTTGGCTGTCTTATTGTATTACAGTGAATTATTATTAAAATGTGGTAACCTTGATAATAATTTATAGCTAATGAAAACAATAAGTTTATCAAAGAGGCGCCGAAGAAGCAATTATCATCGTTGATAGCCTTGAAGATCGAAAACGAAATAATCTCCATCGATTCTACAGAAAACAACAAATGAAGTTTTATATTTGACACGATATACTTGTACAATAATGTATATCGTGTATATAGGTATAGAAGTATGTAGTGAAAAATACACTGAAGTAGTAGCAAATGTAACTGTATTTTTTTAGTTGTTTTTGTGAAATTTTGAGGATATTAATATCCGTTATTAACAGAATCATTCTTTAGGTATAAATTAATCGATTAATATTTTCGCCTTTTTCCGGATTTATTTTTCCTTACTTGAAATGGTCCACGTTTCACAATAATGTGTTTTAAAAATGGTGCCACTGGAAACTTCCACCCAGCAGGATGAAAATCTGCAGATTACTTAGGTGGTTTTGATCTTTTTACTTCCCGAGCGTAAGCAAAGGAAGTATTGTAATCGAGTCCGTCGGCCGACTCTCTACTTTTACGTTTTCTCGATCTTTCATGACCCCTAGAAGACGAAGAAATAGGTCTCCCATTTCCGTCTGTCTGTCCGTCTGTCCGTCCGTCTGTCCGTCCGTCTGTCCGTCTGCCGTCCCGGATTTTTATTAGACAGATAATCTCCGAAAGTACTCGACCGATTGTTGTGAAATTTTGTATTTATATTAAGAATATCATGTAGATGGTAAAACGCTAACCAAAATTTGTCTAATCATCCCCACCACTAATGCGATGACGTCACTTCAAAATTGTACATAGTTAATGGGTTTTCAATTGTATAAAATAAAATAGTCCTACACATGTAGTTTACAACTCTGAATCGACTTTTCACCCGAAACGTCCAGATTTTTGGAAAAAAAAATAAAAATTATAAAACAACATTTTGAAATTTAATTTTTAATCTGCTAACCAGAATGCTTTGAAATGTTGCAGATGTTTTAAGGCTATAAAGAGCATCATAAATCTTTAGTCAAAAAATATTTGCTTATCCCCTCCAAAAACTTGATGACGTCAGCTCAAAAGTTTGTGGAATAAATCATATCTAAAATGTACAAAATATGATGAGTCTGTACTTGTGATTTATCATTCCATTCATATTTTTGGATTTGCATATGCAGGGTGACTCAAAAAAATTAATGTAGGCGTGAATTTATTTTATCGATTTAATCAGGAATTACAAAACCGAATGCTTTGAAATCTTGGGAATATTTTAAAGTTATTATAAGCATGGTAAACTTTTGTACAAAATGTATTTGTTCATCCCTCCTAAAAAAATTGATGACGTCACCCTTAAATTTTGCTGAATAAATCCTATCTAAAATGCAAAAAATATGATGAGTTTGTACTTGTGATTTATCATTCCATTCATATTTTTTAGATTTTCTTAAGAGGTGGTTCAAAAAAATTAATGAAGTCAATTTATTTTATTGATTAAATTAAAGGCAACACTTATTATTAGTATTACACCCCAACCAACCCAATTTGGTAGACACAAAATTTGTTAAAGGAAAAACTCGGTTGAAACATAAGGGTAGCACGCTTATTTACATCGACTTTAACATTACATACCTGCATTTGTTTTATGCGCTCACTTGGTTCCGCGAATGTGAAATAGACATGTTTATAATCAACCAATTGTGAATTTCACCGTCAAGAATTAAAATAAAACCCAATGTTTTATATAATAAGCGGAAGTCGAAGCAATAAAACCGATGGTCGTTTTGTTTACAGTTTCTCTGTTTGACTCTCACGTATGCTGTTACGCCTGTCATCTTAAATTAAGAATGTTTATACATACACGATTTTCAGTTGCCTCTGATACGTATACGTGAGTAAATTGTTTCGTTATTTTATTGATTATTACAAATCAATATTCAAAACGACCCAATTCATTTTCCCGAAAATTTGAGAGTATAATAATTTTATTCTTAGTATTACACTACATCTATCCCAACTGATATACGTGTCCTTGCAAAAATGTTGATGACGTCATCGCATTTTTTTTTAAATTCCCACTACAAAAATGTAATGAGAAAAAAAACACAATAGGCATGCAGTCGTCAAGTTTCCGACAGGGAGGGAAGTACTGTCTAAACTCTTTAGACCAATTTTTTTACCCATATTAGTCTCTTTATAAAGGTGTTGATTGCAGAGATTCAGAAAATATTCAGCTAATTGTTTCATCCTCCTTCTTTTCACAGTTTTCTTCTTCTAGATCCTGAGTGAACCTTTTTGTTTTCAGTTAGACATTTTCACAAAACTAGTTAGAAAAATTAGTACTTGGATAATGGAAAAGAGTAAACAAAATTATGATTTTGTTTTGTGATTTTAAAAAATGTTTAAATTATTTACCTGGTTTGGGCAGGTGGGTATTAACATATTTTAAAATTCAAAAGTAAATCAATTTTAAACAGGTACTCAAAAACTGTTTATTTATTGAATATCGAAATATTCATGCACTATCGACTTTATATGAAGTCCGACTCGTTCACCTCGTCGACACCACATATTTATTTGTGTGTTATTCGTATGTCATTCTAGCAGATATTGTGTGATGACTAATAATAATAATTAACAATTAATGTTTGGCTTTACCACAGTGATGCACTAATTATAGAGGAATACTTAACATATAAGAAATAATTTCTGTAAATGTTTAACATAGTTTATAACGCCAAGACTTTTCATATGATGTTTTCTCTTTCTTCGTACCTAAATTTTTAGGTTGATAACTTTATAGATCTGATGTCATACTGTTTTATTGATAGTTTTTGTAAAAGTTTTGATGAAAGCAACGAAAAGACACTTTTAGCAACAAGTTACAAATGAATTTTGAAAAATTGCAGTGGTTTCTATGTTTTCTTTCTTTTCATATTGTTGTACTATTTTTTTAAATTAGTAATTAGTTCTTAACTTCATAGTTAATTATTGTAGAATTAATGTCTATGAGTTAATGAAGAACGTGTCATTTATATTATTTGATTTTAGGTTCTTTTTTGACTCATTTTTAGTACAACTCCCTTGCTCAAATACAGTAATAAAAAATACAACTGTAGAAAAACTAGCATGTAAAATTACTATACAAGTATAAATTTCACACGTGCCGTAATAAGCTTTTTCTGCACTTGTTTTACAACATACTGTTTCCTGTTCTCATCTGACATGTCATTTTCGTTGATTATTATTACATATGTATATAGTAATGTAAGTTTAGGTTTGTTTAGTAAATACGTTTTATGAAGATCGGTATTTTTGTTAACTTAACAATGGTAACAATGTTCAATGACACTACGAGAATGTGTGCATGTCATTATGATAAATATTTAACTAGAACCACGTAGGTATTGTGGCCACGTCAAGGCTGTTTATTGGATTGGAAATCAATTTTGGATAAGCCACAAAATGAGTTTTTTTGTAAATAAGTTTTATGTATTTAACGTAAGCAAAATTAACATGTTTTGGAAGATAAACTTACAATCTGCAGTAAGAATAAATACGGTAAATAGATTACCTAAACTTTAGTTGATGATGTAAATTTGTTAATTTTGAAGTTATCGTATTAACATTTTAATATGAAATTATATTTGTAATATGTATAATTTATGGGTAGGATTTAATTTTCTATGAATTCACAGTTCATAGTACGATTAATAACATTAATAATAATATGTGCTGTTGTAAATACTCATATCTTAGGTCGTTACTATAGTGGCAAGATGTACACATAGATATCTGATCGTAAACTTGTTACAGTTTTACTTTTTTTGGTACCACGTGTTTTTCAAAGCAAGCACTTTCTGTAATATAAATAATTGCCCTGATTCAGCTCTCGATAATAAAGACGTTTTATATATCTAACGATCTGTATAACAAGGGTTACCATAATTACAACAGTTTTTAATATCTGAATGAAATCGTAAAATAAATGAACCATGCCTTATTACTTATTAGTTATTAAACACAATTACATGTACATTAGAAAATACAAATTTACGAATTTGGTCTAGTTAAAAATACATTTTTGAAGCAGCTTTGATACCGGCTGGAATTTTTATTCATTCTTGATCCACATTTTTTCTGTCGCTTTTAAATTACGAAAAACTGCGACAGTTACAGTCTTGCGAGATCCATTAGCCAAAAATACATCAACTAAATAATAAACAAAACAGAAAATATAGGTCTTTTTAGCCTTCCGCGGTTTAAAATAGTATCTCGTGTATGACAGGCTCTATTTTTTTTGTCAAGCAAAGAAATAGACTCATGACTCATGACACCTTTGTTCATGTAGTTTATCACCATTTTGATGGAGTTTAAATTATGGGTGTCTATAATGTCTCGTTAGAATTCTAGGTCCCCTGAAAACTTGTTTATTCAACATTTTCATTATTGTGACAAGATAAATGGCGAATCATTTGAATAGCTTTTGGTTGAATTTGAATTTACCGCTTAGCAACACCAATCAGATTGCATATAGTAAAGCAATATTTGCAAATTTTGCTTTAGCACGTTTGTTTGATAAAACGAAAGAAAATAATGTTTTAGTAAGGTTAAGTTTATCTTGTGTACCCATTCAAAAAAATGACTTACGAGCTTACGCTTGGGAAGTAATAAAAAAGTCCAAAAAATATATCATATCGGTTATTTGTCACATAAAGACCCAATAGATACATATATTGCAGCATTTGACGGTATAGGGTAAATTTATTATGAATTTGGTACAAATATTTTTAACCCTCTGATATTTATTCCGACTGACGAAGTGGGATATCTTATAAAATATTATAAAGAACATTCGATTGTGAACCAAAGGTTAATCGATCCTTTCGTTGTCCTGTCAAGTGCGACATCTATGGACCTTATTTAAAGCAATGTTGATTTACTTAAAGGTCTTACATCCTGCACACGTGATAGTGAGTGGTAAATGGAAGAGATGTCGTTGGCAACCCTCTGAGCGAAAAATAACCCCCATATTAAAAGCTTTAAATAAAAGCTCACGCGTTGGTCAATCTTTACATCGTCCCCTGAATAGAACCGAATTATTAATGACAATAGTTTGGCCCTTAAAAAATGTAAAAGCTCTTCTAGGCAAATTTATACGTTTACCTCGTATTATTGCTGCCATTAATTATTGAAAACAGGAAAAGCTCCACAAATCACACAAGCTGGAAAATATTGGGCCATTCCAGAGTCGACCTGCATTCGTTAAATACATTACGAGCACAAAAGACGAGAAAAGGAAAATATTAAACCAATTTACCCGGTCAAACCGCAATACATTAAAAGGCTAAAGCTATTACAATGCGTAATAATTACACACAAAAGCCGTCACTTAACGAAAAATCAATGTATCTTTCCAATATCGTTAGACATTTATTATTCCGTAACGACTGTTTGAAAGTTAGCATTTATGTCAGCACACTAAGGGTAACACTTAATTAGTCGGGTAATGGGAATCGATTCGTCTTAATTTAAATGACATTTGAGATTAACACGTTTGATTTAATTTCAAGTTGAACGTGTGCCTTTTTTCTCGGCGGAAAAGCATTATTGATTCATTGTTTGGGGAATTCTAAGTGATTTCCACTCGTATGTAAGGTCAAAGTCGCCCTTTTTCACATGATTACGTTCTGCTGTTGTTAAAGTCTTGGAAGTTTGGGTGTATCAAAGCTTTGCATAGCAAACGTTTGAGCTGCTTTGGCTAAATCAAGGAAAAATGGGTGCAGTGGGAAGAAAATGGAAATAAAAGTGTTTCTAAGAGTTTGGAATATACATGTGTGTATGTGTAGGTCACAAAGGTCTACTACATTTGAAGACGTAATTGCAAAATGAACTTACTGAGTCATTCATGATTAAACTTATTCTAATGATGATACATATTTAGTGTGGATTAAAGAATCTTAAATTAGTAATGCATGTTTTTAATATTTTTATATTATTTAATATGGCTTGTCAGTTTGTTGCTTTTCTTTCAAATTATCGGTTTTTAAAGTTTATTTAAATAAAACATTTTTTTATTAAGTATTTTATGACGAACACTTATTTTATAGTAATTAAAAACCACGAAGATTTTTTATTTTGTCTTCGAAACTGTTAAAAAGCAGTTTTCTTGTAATTGGACAAACAATTAAAATTCATAGTCAAGTTGCCTACAAAAAATGTTGATTACTGGTGGTCTTAGAGCGCTAAAAATCACCAAGTAAACAATATTATTTTAAAACTGATTAAGCGTGCATTTGGAATTTTTTTGACTATTATTATGTTTGTATTTTTGAAACAAAGATATGTATCTGAAAAATAACAAAAGTGCTAGAGATTTTAAATACTGCAAAGGTATTATAAAATTTTAATAAGAACTGATAAGTGGTTCTCATTATAATTACTTATAAGTTACACTTAATAATTGTGGAAACCACAAAGGTAAAAAAATTACACCAAATTTTATTATGACATTTTAGATATCATATGAGATGAAAAATAAATAATGATGTTGAAACGAAATGCATAAAAACATAACAAGAGTTAGCCTATTCGGTTTAAGGGCAATAGCATAATTTTACACACCCCCAATATTATCCACGAGTCTATAAAAATGAATTTATAAATCTTTATGGTCAACTTTTTAAAGCAGCCTTCTGTAAAGATCAGAACTGTAAAGTATAGTAACACCTAAATACAGTTTCAACTAATGAAACGTTACTTATTAAAAAAAACACCTTGCCTTACCGGTCTAGCTGGCTTAGTTTTTTTTATCTTTAAACAAGCATGATAATAACCATAATTTTGAAGCTGTTTGTGTCATTATTGGTGTTTTATTTAACCTGTCATCTTGATTTACATGATAAATTGTTGCATAATGATAAAATTGTCTATAAACAGTTTGAATGTCATAATCGGTAAACGGGTAAAAGTTTTAATGCGTCGCAGAATTGTATACGGGTGTCCTAGATAAAAATACCCAGCCTTATATCCTGAGAACGGACAGAAATATTAAAATTCTGTCAACGCCATTGTTTTTAGCTTGAAGGGGGAAGGTCAATTTAAGTACATTGCAAATGTGACGTTTACATAATGTCAGTATCGGTATTAAATTACAACGTATATAATTTATCAGGAAATTACGATTACATACATTGCCGTGGAAAGAGATGTGCAAATTGTAAACACAACTACACTACTACTCTTAAATATTAATGTCAGAAATCTTACACTACTACAATGTTTCACTGCCTAAACTAATGGACTCTCAATAAAAACAGCTCTCTGCGCTCGCCCGAGCAATTGTTTCCTGTGGTTCCTGTGTTTTGAAGTGTACCTACCGGTAAACACAACTGACTGAATAGTTGTCTGCGCTGAGTGTTTCTGTTGTGTTACACTATTTATGTTTTCACACTGTGTAAACTTGTCTTGAATTTAGGTTTGCAATTGTGTATTTGTACAATATTTGATTCAAGTTGTTTTTAAGATGTGATAATGTTTATAATTAACAGCTAATTTATTTCCAAACGAAATTATATCTACGAACTACTTCAGATTTAGCTGTGTTTGTTTTAAGTTTCTATTGTTCTGTTCATTTTGTTATCTTTATAATTTAACAACTTACCGCGGATTATATCCCCCTGAGTCACCACATTCATGCGAGCTACTTATCACGTATCTGCCGCTAATATCAAGGTTTTATTTCATTTTGGAAATTTCAACGGTAATCTCTAGCGATTTGGTATATGGTATAGTAAATATATATTGTCTTCAAAAAAATTGATCCAAGGGTTATTTCCAGAGAAATTCCCTCATCTTTGAAGAACGATCCATCAAATCCTGGTTCTTTGAAAAATTATAGAATTTAATTTTGCGAATTTTTATTTGTGATAACCTCTACATACAATAAAATAAAAAATATCATTGTAAGAAACAAAAAGTCCATTAGAAGCTGTATGCTATCGAGCTGCGCCTATATTAGCATATACTAGTTGTACAATTTCAAGTTTTTTGCTAAAATTAGGATGCCTAGAGGAAAACCTTAAGGCGGATTCATAAAGTACAATTACAGGAGTGTGTTATTTTATAATTCTTCTTACTATGAAAAATGGTAGACAGACGTTAACAAAACATAAAAGTAGCCATTCCTCGGACCATATTACAGTACTTTCTTAGCTTATATTTGAGAAATAAAAACACAGCAACGTTAGTGGGATACCATTGTCGCACACTGAACACGTGAAAGATTACATTTAACAAAGCTCCTTTGATTACTTTGTCGCCAGTTTCGAAGCTTTTACTTACTACATAATCTGATGCTAGGAGTGTCTTTCATGTTGTACGGTAAAAAATCATGTGGTATATACTAAGATTGATGATCATTAAAAACGAAGTGTACTTTTGTGTCTATGAACATTGTGCAGCTGAGGTAATTCTGACATTTCTTTGATGCTACAACATGTTTGTAAGCGATATTAAATCATGTAAAGCTATTTAACAATTTATTCTACATGAAAAATCCATTGCGAATAAGTACTCTAAACATGTTAGAGAGATTATAAGAATTTGAACTTTGGAATTTGGATAGTTAAATAAAACAAATTTTCATCGTGTTTACTTTAAGATACAGGACGACACAACACATTAAAAATTTATTTTTTTTTCGGATAGTAAATTTCATATTTGAAGGTTATTTCGACAGGATTTCCCTCGCCCCTGAAGTACACTCCAACAAATCCCGATTGATTTGATTTGTGATAAACCCTATACATTAAAAGAAATGTAGATACCTAGTACTCCTAACACTGTAAGAAACTAAATGACACCTTATATGTTTTTGACACCATATAATTTTTTTTTGTTTGTTTACGCCATTTAACTTTTTTAGAGAATCTTGTGGAGCTTGTTCTTCCGAATCTATTAATGTATCATATTTTAATCACCCATACTCCGCCACTGCCTTTGGTTCGAACGCATTATGTTACGAAAACACACTTAGCTTGTTTATTTTTGGTCGGGAGTACACTTTTTCATCTATGGTAGGAAACGGATTAACAATTGCTCCAAAAATATGAATGTATTAATAAAGTTCAAGGCTATGCCTGTATTTCTAGTGAATTTTCAGTAAGGATGCGTATGTCGTGCAGTGTAATACCCGGTGATTTTTTAAATTAATGACCTTCCAAAGTTATCTCACATTAGTAAAATCATAAAAACTACAGCTGTAAATAACCGGAAATATATCTTTGATTGTATCTGCCATTATTCCACATTGTTGTGGGCATTCGTCTTTAATTTATTACACTTTTAAGTACCTTTTATTTCCCGAGCGAATGGTGACTTTCATGTTTTCACGTTTCATGATCTCTAGAGTTTAAGAAAAAGGTTTCCGCTTTCTGTCCGACTGCTTGCCTCGTGAAATGCTAACTAAAATTTGTCTAATCAACCCCACCAACAATTTAATGACGTCAGTTCAAAATTTTGCGTAGTAAATGCTATTGAAGTTTTATAAAATAAAATTGATTTGATTTTTATCACTATTATTATTACTTTACAAACATTTTTGTACTACATTTACCAGGTGTTTTGTGTAGCCGTGTTGTAATAGTCCATTCAGCGAATGACTCCTTTCATGTTTTGTCAAGGTGTTGTAACCCCTAGACTAAGAAAAAATTGGTTTCCCGTTTTCGTTTGTCTGTACGCAGTCTGCCAGCTGCCATTTGTGTGTGTTACTTTTTATTAGCCAGATAATCTCTGAAACTACTGAACCGATTGTTGTCAAATTTTATTTGTATTGTAAAACGCTACTCAAAATTTCTTTAATTATTCCCACCAACAGTGATGATTTCACCTTAAAATTTGGCGTAGTGAGTATGTAAATTTTATAAAATAGCATCATTCTATACTTGTGGTTGATTCATCCGTCTTGAAAATTTATCCTTGATGTATAACAACATTTTACAATTAAACTCTGAAACTACTACCCGTTTGAATGTTATATCAGTGAAATCACGTTATCAGCTTTTTATGATTGACAAAAACTTGTATATTAATTTTGATAAGTATACATAACATAAGGCAACATATTGAAGTTACTAGATTTCAAAAATTTCTATGTATACGAGTTCGAGTATACTGTTTTGAAATATGCCGAATAAGAATGTTATAATGTAAAGTTCTTATTAAATTATTGCGATTATGATCATGAAAAACAACTCAGAGTTAGTTAGCAAAATTTTAAAATGTTGTCAATAGATATATTTTCAGAAGAGATAACATTTCAAATCTTTGTTAGTGTTTTACCATTTCCATAAACAAATTAATTATTAGCAAAAGAATAAAGTGTAATAGTCTCAAAGTTTATTTCTTAAAAAAGTCCGACGGATAAATGGAAACTGGAAGCTGGAATTTTCGTTTCATGAACTGCAAAACAGCAAGGAAACGTGGAATTAGACATTCGTCAAAATAATCCTATTACAATTCTAGCTATTGTTCGAGAGTAAAAGTGAAACTTTTAGGGTGTCAATCAAACGTACGTTTTCGTGACGTTAAAAAAAATAAATAACCGAGTTTAGTCGTAGCAAGCTCCTGCAGAGTGAGAACTGTAGACAATGTGATAAGCGAGATACAGCAGAAACATGACTGAATGAAAATCGGTGAAACGCCTAAATGACAGTCAGTGGTTTAACATGAAAGCTCAAGAATATACACACAAAAGACAGAAACAGAAATAAAAGCACGAAATAGGCGCCGTAAATTGTACAAAGTTAAAGTCGATAATGCAGTCATTACGTTCAATGTCTATACAGACTAAAATAAATTCTTTGTCCGTTGTACAATTTCGAAAGAATTTTATTTCTAAATCTGCATTGCGTGTTATGAGATATCAGCCGTTTCGTTACCGCAGCGCAGACAAATTAGATTTACGTTTATAATCGTAGTTTTTCCATGTACCTGCAATACATACCCCCTTCCGACCTTTGTCCGGATAATTAACGCCATAACTTTTCGGCCCTCATCATAATTAAATTCTCAATAGAAAGCGCCATAACGCATCAGTACGAATTAATAATGCACTAGGACAAGAGTAAAGACAAAGTTTTAATTGTGTATGAAAATAGTAGAAATTTAATTTGAACGTAGAGATAATTGCTTCAGAAATGTATCTCATTATAAAAGTATCGATCGTTGGCACGAGCTTAAAACGGAATAAAACATGACGTTGAAAAAATGAAAATGGAATTGAAATGAAATTTCGACGCCGTCGGCGTTCGCAAAATCAAGATTAAAATTGCCGTTTACGCTGAGATCATGTTTCGGGCACTAATTAATAGTAATATTAAGTGTAAACGCAGTGCATTTGCTAATTTGCATTGTGCATAATTACGTAATTAGATACAAAATCAGGACTCTTGTTGAATGTAATCCCACTCGTTTGTTTATGTTCCTCCGGTGTGGAGAAAGTTGGGTAGTTGTTGGTTGTATGTTGAATGTTCGAATAATCTGTTGTGAGGACGAGTGACGGCGTTGTGGGGCAAACGGGGGCGCACAACACGAAAATTTAATTAGTACAAGATACACTAAATAAATAAAAGTAATAGGGATTTCGTGTTTAACTCCCGAAGTTGCACTCACTAAAGTTGACAGGAAACATCTTGAAACGCACTTTCGGGTTTCTTGATTATGTCACTTTAAAGTTAGCATTTATAATTTATGTAGGTATTTAGATTTTTAAATTGCTTGGAGCCCACATTCATCTCTGTCTCCAATAAAATGCAAATGTTATAAAAATTCAATAAAACTTACACAGGTTTGAGACTTCGTCAACTTTCTTCGTCTTTCTATCAAATATAACTCACGCAACTTCGTTCTTTCTTTCCGCCACTTACCTCCAAATCCCCACTTATCTTGATGATTTTTCATGGTAATTATTTTTTCTCCCGGTGATTTGTTTTCACAAATGTAACATCAACAATCAAATTCATTAAAGACGACAACGTCAAAGCGGCGTATCTTCAGGGATAACAACTTTATTTGGAAAGAAAAAATGCGAGTTTATGATTTTTTTTTATTTTCTCTTGAAGGCAGGGCAGGAAGAAGTCAATATGAGGGTCCATTTGGAGGTTCATTACCTGGCCGTCGTGATAGAAACACGGGATACAAATGTTGTATTAACATATTTAAATTTCGGGCGGTTGTTGGAAGTAACCTTTATTTAAAGTGAGCGGAACTTTATGGAAATTTATTGGGGGGAGGCTCCACCAAAAACGGTTAACATTTCCAATAGACGCAGAAACATTTACAGGAAATGTTTTGATATTGAATCAAATAGCACTGAAGGAAAATCTATTTTGAATTCATTCGTAGACGCGAAACGTGGAAATTTTAGTTAGAAAGCTAGTTATTTGAAATGTTCTATTTTGTGTTCTTTTATGGAAGGCGACAATGCATTTTCGGAGAGTAGCTAATACCGTGTTATTGTTGTCTTTGAAGTGAATGCGAGAGATAAATTGATTTGTAAAATATGGTGGCTACATTTTCTGCAGGATTTTATTTAATGTGATATTGTAGAGAGTATCTGTAGAAAGATTTGCAATACACTCATTCTCCGCGAAAGAATATTATTAGACATTCCTGTGTTAAAGTGCTCCAATAATATTTTTTGAGCCACAAAGTGCTTCAGGTTTCAGTGTCTAGACGAAAGAAACTAAATTGGAGATACTTTTCGGAAATAAATCGATGCAAATGCACGGCTCAGCGTCAGATTCGCGTGGGATATTTTTTATATCACACAGTGACTAAAATCTTCCCATTCAATTAATTTTATCGAAGATTTTCCATGAATAGAAGAGTGTTTTTAAATTTTAATACATTTTTTCTTCTTCAATTTCGGCTTATTCCGTGTAGGTGGTCAATCTAGTTGTAAGGATTTCCGCTGATAAAAATATTTCTAATTAAAAAATACATCCAAAGATACAAAACTTTTCACGCTTACAAAGTTTTAAGCATCATCATCTAATAAATGATTAAATAATTAACAAGTGACAAACAGGACGAGCCAAAAATAACACAGTGCTCATTATGCGCTCATCTCATATATGGCGCTTTTCCTTTACATTATTATTCATTGAGTTATCTAGCTACGAGGTACAAGAGAGTTATTAAAAATTATTCGCTAAATAAGGTCTTTTATACTTAGAAAAACTTCTAAAAAGAAGACGGCATGTTGTATTAGTGTATGGAATTTATGTTTTCATCTTTATTTTTATTTTAGATCATATTAACAAAATATAGTTGAAAATCAATCTAGGCAAACATTTAATGATAAAAAAATAAATGTTCGAAATTTGTTTTGAGGTGGTCAGAAATGAATGTTGTGCTGTGGAGATAGATACCCATGTCTTGGATTAATATAGTAACGAAACGTTTTACCAGCGAATAATACAGATCTTTTTTTTGTGTTTCGTAGAGGGGTTTAAAATTAATTTTTTTAAATAACTCCGTAACGGTGACTAACACAAAATTTTTAGAGATTTTTTTTAGATAACTAATATAATTATCTACATTTTCGGCGTATCGTTAATACAAAAAAAAAAAAAAACTAGTCGAAAATTATTTTGACAAGACTTCCCTCGCCCCTTAAGTACACTTCAAGAAATTTCGTTTCCTTGAAAACTTGATTTTGCGAATTGTTACATATTTGTGCTAACCTCTATATATTAAAACAATTATAGATAAGTAATACCAGTAACACTGTAAGAAGCTGTATGATATCCTATAAATGTGTTTTGACAACCTATACATTTTTACTTCCCGACCGTAAGCAGAGGAAGTATTGTAATCGAGTCCGTCGACCGACTGTCTACTTTTACGTTTTCTCGACCTTTCCTGACCCTTACAGTACGAAGAAATAGGTCTCCTGTTTTCGTCTGCCTGTCTGTCCGTCTGTCGTCTGGCGGTCTGCCGTCCGGGCATTTATTAGACAGATAATCTCCGAAAATAGTGGGCAAATTGTTTTCAAATTTTGTATTTATATTAGGAATATCATGTAGATGGTAAAACGCTCACCAAAATTTGTCTAATCATCCCCACCACTAATGCGATGACGTCACTTTAAAATTGTACATAGTAAATGGGTTTTAACTTGTATAAAATAACATAGTCCCACACATGTAGTTTATGACTCCGAATTGAGATTTTACCCGAAACGTCCACATTTTTGGAAAAAAATCAAAATTATGAAACTACATTTTGCAATTTAATTTGGAATTCGCAACACCGAATGCTTTGAAATCTTGCAGATGGTTTACAATTATGATATGTATGATAAATGTTTAATCAAAATATATTTACTTATCCCCTCCAAAATTTGATGACGTCATCTCAGAAGTTTGCTGAATAAATCCTATCTAAAATGTACAAAATATGATGAGTCTCTTCTTGTGATTTATCATTCCATTCATATTTTTTGGATTTGCAGATACAGGGTTACTCAAAAAATTAATAAATGTGTGAATTTATTTTATTGATTTAATCAGGAACTACAAAACCAAATGCTTTGAAATCTTACAGATATTTTAAAGTTATCATAGGCATGGTAAACTTTTAGTCAAAATGTATTTGCTCATCCCCCCTAAAAAATTGATGACGTCACCTCAAAATTTTGCTGAATAAATTCTGTCTTAAATGTGCAAATTATGATGAGTCTGTAGTTGTGATTTATCATTCCATTCATATTTTTTGGATTTGCATAAACAGGGTGACTCAAAAAATTAATGAATGCGTGAATTTATTTTATTGATTTAATCAGGAACTGCAAAACCAAACGTGTAGATGGTAAATTTGTGGCACTGCACTTCGGGGACGAGCGAAGTCCTGTCGAAATAACTTTCGACCGATTTTTTTTTGTTTTGCCACGACATACAACTTTTTTTAATGACACTATATATTTTTTGATAAATCTTGGAGAGCCGGTTTTTCTGAATTGATTAAAGTTCACTTGGAATTTTTTTCGGAAAAATGAAATTTTAGAAACATTAGTCAAGTCAAAAATTTGTAATTTTTATCTGCCAGAAAATTTAATTCGTATTTGATTAATTATAACATCAAGAATTTCGGAAAAGATTACTTCATTTCTGTCGTTTATTATTCCTTTCACTTTCTTTACAACGTAAAATATCACATAAATTTTGTCAAAAAATGTTCATTGCGTCTAAATTCACCTAAAGTTGTTTGCAAGAAATTCCTACATCTTAGAATATCTGGGAAGAAACTTACTTTGCAAAACATAAAAGACAGTTTTTTTGAAAAATTAATGCGAAGGTTTCTAGAAAAAATATAATCCAATTCAAAAATTTTAATTTACGATATATTACTCGTATTCCTGCTAACGGAAATCAAATTATGACTTTATGACGACCACCAAAGCACTGATTTGACACACGCAAATGTAGAAATGTTTAATACATTTTTTTTGTGAAATTTTTAATTTTATGATTTATCATAAAACAATCAACTTAATTTTGAGTATTCTGTTCTGCTTTTTAATACTGATCCAATAGTGCAAAGTACTTGGGTGTATTACGGACAGTTTACATATTAAACGATTAGTTTTGCGTACGCTACAAAGGCAAGATTTGGGTCTGGCTCTGTGTGGTATGATGGTGTTTAATTATGAGGACAGTATATACCGACATACCAAGATAAGAATAACAGTTTTTCACTTTTATTTTTAAAATATTAGAAGAAAAGACATTTTTTTGACCAGAAATGTATAGGTCGGAACTAATAAAAATAATACGGGGCAGATTCATTTTTGATGCATTGACGTATCTGTCTACCTCATAGGACAAGCCGCCCCTGAAAATGGATTAAAAATTGCTTCAAAAATATGAATGCATTGATAAAGGTCAAGATTATGTCTGTATTTCTAGCGAGGTTTTATATTTGAAAATGTTCCGATAAACATTCATTTAGCAAGGACACGTGTGTTAATTTCGACACGTGCAGTGTAATACAAATAATAAAACACTGATGTGTACCTTGTTGATGTTCGATAAAAAATATTCATATAAAATTTGACAAGAATCCATCTAGTAGTTTCGGAGATTATCTGAGAGACGGAGAATACTTTTTTCGTACTGTAGGTGTCATGAACGTTGAGAAAACATGAAAGTCTCTTTGTAAATTTTTTGTTCCTTTTATTTTCTACTTTCGTGCTTCAATGTCCTGAAATCTTGCAAAGGTTTTAAGGTTCTCGTAAGGATAGTAAATATACTGACCGGCAAAGAAAACCGGACACCTTGAAAAATTTCGCAAAACCATTTTAAAAATTACTTATTAATTTAACGTTATTTTATTAAAGAACCATTCACTATTGTTGTACAAATGAGCAAAAAAGAAGACATATAAACACAGAATTAAATTAAATTAAATTTAACAAAATAACAGAAACAGACCAAGTACGATATTTTCTTAATTAAAATAATAAAGGAGGGTGTTGCTGTAAAGAATGTTTTTCATCATTTAATTATAAGTTTAGCAATTAATAAATAAACGTTTCCACGCGAAAACAATGTCGTTAATTCTTACAGACGTCTCTCAACTTGTCGTTTTGTTTCTGCTATTTTGTTAAATTAAATTTAATTCTGCGTTTATTTGTCTTCTTTTTTTGCTAATTTATACATCATGTGTCAATAGTGAATAGCTCTTTAATAAAATAACGATACTAATTAAATTAATAATAGTTAATCAAAATTTATTCGTTTGTCCCTCAAAAAAAAAAAAAAAATCATGATGTTATCTCAATATTTCGTTTATAAATCATGTAAATATTCATATTTTTTAGAACTGCTTATATAAGGTGCCTAAAGCAAATAATGAAGGAACCAATTTATTTTGTTGAATAAATCATTTGGCCGAAAATTTAAGAATACAGTACTGCTATTATTTACTACACTACACCTATTCCAATTCTCATAGGTGTCCTTGTTAAAATGTTGATAACGTTATCACAAAATTTTGTTAAGGAAAAACACGCAGAGAATGCTTCTTTACTTATACTTTAACAGTCAACACATATCTTGATTTTAACTTTAACAGGATAAATAAAATTCGCAAAATCAAATTTTGTAATTTTTAATTTAATAAGTTGAATTTGTTGGACTGTACCTGAGAGGTGAGGGAACTTCTGTCTAATACGTACATCAATTTTTGGTCTAGAAATATGAAACTTAAATAATTTGGTTTAGTGAGTTTATATAAAGGGGTTCCAAATTAAAGCCTCTTAATAATGTTACAACCCGATACATGCGTTCAGGATATAATCAATTCTTTGCAATGTGCAAATACAAACAGAATTTTTGTTGAATACGTCCAATTAACGTTACATTTGAATAATATAAACGTCACACCATATTAGCATATTCCAATTTAGAAGTTACAAAGCAATAATACAGTGTTAGTCAACAGCCAACCGTCTCAGAGTTGTACGTTTTCAGTATTTTATGTGATTCAGAACAAAACAATATGGGGAGGATAAAAGATAAAGCTTAATATAGAACATCAAAATCCTTAACTACGTTTTATCTTCTAATCCGTGGAGTATCAGTTATGTATAGAAATGTTGCTGTAATAAATCATTAACAAATGAGTCGAAGAATTCGTTGTACATTTTTTGGTGGTTTTTCACATGGCCATTATCTCTTTGTTTTTTATTTCTAGCGTATAACTGAAAGAGAAATTAATTTATTAGCTGGTAATGTAATATTTTTGATTCCCCCTCTTGTATGTGTATGTTCTTCATTTATAAAATATAATTTAACCTGAAAGTTTTTATGACACTTAAAAAATAGTGTATTTATGGTAGAAAGTAGGATAAAACTGAAATTTGTTTCATAATTTTTTATATCTGAATAAAGGGTTATTTCTAGCTACAATATTAATATACCCTACACATTTTTTATGATACCCAAAAATGGGGTTTTTCTTTAAAATTTTCATTTGTCTTTAACGCGTACATACACTGGCTTATTTTTACTGCGGAGACGCGGTCAGGTCAGAATTTATTTGTGAGTTTCATATATTTATAAATCATTGTCAATATACACTTGAAAACAGTGAAGGAATTAATTTTGTAATAATATGTTTACTGTTTTGTGTAGGTACTTTCTACCTTAAACAGTGTGTTGTGTTGGCGTCTATACAGGATAAAATTAATTGTTATAATTAGAGAGCGGAAAATATGCAGCAAAATTTTGGGAAATATGATCATATGATATGCACCAAATTTATACAAATATGCAGTAACTTTCTAAATATATGCAGAGATATGCATTTGCATATGCTCCAAAAATTAAAATAAAAAGGCTTAATAACCAAACTAAATTTATTTACAAATTACAAAAACAGGTTTTCCGAGCTTCCGTTTTATTACAAAAAATACATAAATCACATTCTAAAGTGTTTAATTACATCTCACTAACACATAAATCACATTTTTCATTTTTAATGATAATATTCTTATACTAAAAAATTAATAGAAACAGAACAAATTAAAAAATAGTAGTAATCGACTATTTAATTACTATTTTGGTAACAATTTATTTTTGAAAATTTTTCTAAATACCTATTCTAACAAAAAGATTTTCCGGTGATTCTAAAGTATGTATTTGAAAATAGAAAAACTGCGTACTACGTCCACAGACGTAAAAATTTACCAGTTCAGAGCAGGCGCGACAAAACACAGTTTCTTCTTGAAGAATAAGTTCAGGGAAAGGTTTAATCCACAAAATTAATTTGAGTTATCTTCGACATATTGACACACCTGTATCGCTTTAAATGCATTCAATGAAAACTCACGATGAAAAATAATACCATACTTCGACCACCACAAAACATACCATTAGTACACTGAAGTAACGAACAAAAATATTAGGAATGAACGTATTTCCAAAAGTAATTAGGGCGCGAATTTACCTGAAAGGATGGCTTAACACCCAATGGTTTCTCCAAACTACCATAAAACCCAAACCTTTTCTAGTTATTTGAAGCTCAGGACAATATTTGCAATATGATTCATGAAATTTCGTCTTTCTAGATAAATACTGATAGAATGGGTATCATTTTTTTTTTCAAATTAGCACAAAAATTGATAAAAATGCAAAATATGCACCCGTTACGTGAAATATGCAGCACAAGGCAAATATATGCAAATATGCAATTTTTTATAGCTGTATTCATTTTTAATTAGCATGATTCGTACACATATTAAATATCAAGACTTATATGCAAAAAATAACGGATATGCAAATTTCATAAAATCCGCTCTCTAGTTATAATAATGATTTACAAAACAAAATGAGTTTTGTAAGTATGTATACATGTTACAATTAAAATTGATGAAATTCATCTACTTAAGATTAACCCTGTTCAGGACAAACTAATTTTTACGTGTAAAATGAACAGATTTTATAATTAAAGAAATATTTAAATTTTAGATACTTACATATTTTTGCTTAATAAAATGAAAAACTCTGACATAGTCTAGGTTGTAATTAAACTTGTTGTATATATCCATATTTCAACTAATAAAGGAATAGTTAATTACTTGGTAAAGGAACCTGCCACATCAGTTGTTAGTGTACAGTTAAAATAGAGTTAATAAATTAAACAACACGAAAACGTGTGAAGATAAGAATTAAAAGAAAAATAAATCGTAATGTGAAATTTTAGTTTTTTAAATAACGTTTCAAAACAGGATTTAAATTTCAGTTTATTGGCATTAAAGAGAAACATTGTTCTAGAATATGAAAAAGCCCAAAAACACAAAGAGTAGACGTAAATGTACAAACAGTAACATTAATGAAAATTGGAATTCACCATCGTACTAGGTTATGCACGCCTTTTATTCTTCCTGTTGCTGAAGCAAAACACTTGTCATCGAATCCTCCTTACTCAAGCTTTTCTGAGATACTTTTTATTGCATGTTACCCACATCCCTGATCAGCTCAGCAGTTTTTAATATATAAGAAAGCAGTCAGCGGAAGAATCTTTTGAATCGTTTAATACCATTTTAATGAGATATATTTCAAGAAATGACAAATAAGTGAAAGGTAGTAAATTATTAACTGGGAACGAAATGCGAAGCACACAACAATCCACCTAATTAAATTGGCGTAATCTGTCGCAGAAACACCATTAACTAAAAGAGGTTTTCAAAAAAATACACCTTTACCTTTTGTTCTCTTACAAAGTCGCTGTTTCTCCGCGTTTAGTCCATCGAGCCTGGTCTCTTTCTTCTCATTGTCCTCCGACCTGTTCGACAATTCGATTAACGATCGGGGTTATTTATCGTTTTTCTAGGCTCCAAGCAGGTGATAATTAATCAAGGACACATCCTCGTACATATTTACCGAATCGAAGCTCCCCTAAAAATCAAACAATGAAGATAATCCTTAATCCTTTATCATCAGTAATGAAATTTCTGCGGCGGTTTCGACACACTCTCGGAACAATAGTAGTCGCGGTGGAAATCTAAGCCGTTTGTTCGTCATATAGCCTTCCTCAACGTATAAATGGTATGAGAAGGAATAAGGGTGAAGCTTTTGGAAGCTTAATACGGAAGCGCCTGTGAAGGTAAAATGTGAGTAGGCAAACTTAACAGGACTTTTACAGAACGAACCGACGCCAAAATTGTGCGCGTCCGAAAAAGCAGGTCACAGAAACGTGTTTTCACAAGGGATTATAAATCTAATCAGAGCAAAATTGGGAATTTCCAAAACGTGTTCATTCTGAAAAAGTGAATACAGAGCGCGTTATGAGATCGTGTGAAGTCACGCCAGTGCTGGTACAAAGCCGAGCTAACGCAAAACCGCGAAAAAGTAAAATAGTAAAGACAAAGCGCTTTGTGTCAGATGACTGCGAAATAGGAAAAATAAGACGACACAGTCTACAGGGCACATAGGGAGAATTACGAACATTTTAATTATTTTTTTTTTGTAAAAGTTAAAACCACAAAATCAAAACATCACTCCACGTTTCTAATTACTAAAGCAAAGAGAAAGTTCACAACTTTATATTACTGTAAGCGCAGAAAAGGCGTGTGGACCATTTGGACAGTAGTTACAATAAAAATATACATTAAAGTAAGTTTACGAAATGTAAGTAATATGTAAAAATATTATTTTCAAATTTTTTATGTAGTTGATACTTAAACATAGAAAAATCGAATTGTGAAAAATATGCATTTACTTGTTGTATGCTCGTTAGCGTTTTATCCGCCGAATAAAAAATATACCTGAAAAGAGAGTACTTATCACGTTTATTGTCAACAAATATTTACACCAAATTTAAGGAAATTAATGAAACTGAAATAAGCCGCTTTTATGCAACAAGATTTGGTTGCAAATTTTATTTTTAATTCGTATACTAAGAGTGCCGTGGGCGCTTTAATCGTTTTAATAATTTGCTTAAAAGCGAAACTCAGCGTCTAGCAATTTACAGTGTTAAAAAATACCAATGTCGTTAACGTCAGTGGCAAACCGTCAGCAGTAAATAATCACGTTTAGATTTACCGAAACGTGGTATTTTTATTTCGTTCGTATTTGTTAGGGAAAAAGTGCGATTGTGGAGGTTTTGCCTGTGGCCATAGACATGGGTCACTTTGAAATATATAAATCTCCCTTTCCATTGTGTTTCTAATCCCTTGCGACTAAAAAGTTCTTACATCACTTCTTCAGTCAATTTTTCAACTTTCAATAGCTTTATACAGCAATTTATTTCTATTTTGTTGCAAATAAGAGTAAAACGGGTTTTACGAAATATAAAGCAACAACTTCAAAAGTTTTCTTTCAAAGATTAGCACCACAAGTTTTCAGTACGTTTTCTACTTTCAGAGCATTTGAGGGATGAAGTGTAATAGGTTCTCTTGGCGAGTCATGTTTGTTTGGCGTCCTACAGTTTAAGAAATACAAAAATGCAAGTTCATCGTTTACTTAGGGACGTGTTGGTTAAATTGATCAAACGGATGTCATAATTGATCTAGACTTTTTTTAATTGTTTGTAGGCTACGCCAGTTAAGAAATTACTGAAAGCTTATACTGAGGGTCTGTTTTCCAGCTATACAGCATCTGGGATCACTTTCGTAACCCTATTGCTTGAGATGAGTGCAAATGAAGTCGTCTTTGAAGATCTCCATGACCCTTTTACCACATAACATTTAGCCTCCCTTAGTGTAACGTAATACCAGCAGAGTGTATTAAATGTTACTAATTTAATTTTATCAGTAGTGATAATGTAATAATAATACTCTTCATCATGCTAGTACACGCACTGGTTTATCTATATAGCATGTCCATAAAATCCGGAGTAAATTCGATAAAATAAGCGATAAGAACACATATAGGATAGCGAGTAAATTTAGATACAAATTAATCAGTGACGGTTTTTTCACAATTGAGGAGTTTACGAAATTTCGTTAAGAGACTGTGTTGACATGGACTTGCGTGATGGCCGGAACTGTAATAAAATATGTAATACTAATAACTATATTACGACAAACCAGGTGTCACTTAATATCTTAGTGGTTGGTAATTTATTAGTACAATACTTTTTGCATAGTTTTTAATCACGGCTCTCTGCCTTTACTTTCGGTACATATGTATTGTATATTGTATAATATTGCATTGTTGACGATAAGTTGTACATAGTTTGTATTGATGAGGCTGATACGTGTTTAAACTCCATATTAATTTTAATAATAATGAAAAAACTTTCAGAGTTTAAAAAATATATATTTGTAGTCACTGCTACACGTGTTTCGGTACACAGTACCGTCTTCAGGCAGAAGAGTTTCTCTTCTGTGTAACACGTGTAGCAGTGACTACAAATATATATTTTTTAAACTCTGAAAGTTTTTTCATTATTATTAAAATTAAAAAAAAAAAAAAAAAGTTGTACATAATTTCCCTCGACCGAGATTAAAAACGGTTTTGTATGATTTCAAAATCTGAACAGAAATTGAGTATTATTCTCTAGAGAAATAAACAAAGAATTTCCCTAAGAAGTTTTTATTGTGTCTTTTTTGTGATAAAATTACAAATTCAACAGTTCAGTTATTAACACTAATAGTCAACAATGCATTTTCACAATTATTAAAAGCAGTTGCAGGAATATTGGAAGTTATATTAATGGTGTTCTCGATATTATGTGCTCCTGTAATATAGTTCAAATTTCTACCTAGTTCATGGCGTTTCACACTTGGAATATTTGCACCAGCATTCATTAAAAGATTTACAGAAGCTCTACATAGGTAGTGACCGGTGTGTAAGTGTGTGGGTGGTGGTTATTATACTTGGTATTTTTTCAAACTTTTTTTCCAGTTGATTGCTAAGTACATTTTCCTGCTTAGTACAATATAAGAAAATCGACGATGTTTAGTAGGGGAGGGACGAAGAGTAGCGTATCTCCGATATAACCAAGCGTTTCCACACTGCCTTCGTTATTGATATCTGCAAATGCTCTTGGGAATTTATTCTGTGTTGGGAATAGTGATGATTAACGATGGTCCCACGTCTTCAATATCATTAACTTTTAAGTTTATGAGCAGTGGCGGCTCGTCAGGGGAGGCAGGGGAGGCAGTGCCTCCCCTGGAAAAATTGACTATTAGTTTTTGTTTTAATATCTGTTAACTTCAAATATATTTTAAAGATATAGCAAATAACTTTTATGGAACACTGTGATTTATTAAAACGCGTCTTGGTAACATATTTTGAAGTACGCGCTTTCGACAGGAATAAGTGCTGATCACCGCCGTGTAGGCCAGCTTCAGACAGAGGCATGCCTCAGATGGACGGATATCTTCAGTATGATTAGTCAGTGGTGCTAATATGTTTTTGAGTAAGACAATAGTCATCAGTGCTTTATCAAAGCGCCAGCGGAGGCACCAACGCCTACCGTCCTTAAGCCAATCAGATCGGATTCTTTAATCTCACGGTGAAACTGCACAATGCTGAACAGGGATGCTGAATGCATTTAGTGTGCATTTAGTTGTGCATTAATTAGACGCGAGGAAAGGTGTTCACTGCATGTGCGTTGCCAAGGTTACCTATGTATTAAAACTTTTAAGTTAACTTGAACAGAGTAGGACAATGAAAATGTCAGTTTTGCAATGCTGATAGCAACATAAGAATCTATAATCTCCAGAATTTCTTATAAAGTTTAAATATTTAAGCACGGTTTTCTTACGACGAACAATTGTATGCCAAAGATTTAGAACCTCTCATCCAGATTTGAGGAGAACTTTATTAATTAATTGATTAATATATTTAAATTAGCCCTAGATCATATGAATTAATATTTAATGCTAAGAAAGCAAATTCTGTAGTCTTTAAACCTTCTCGTTGGTTTGTGTGAAGCAATTAAATGTTTTTTATTCGAGAAGTGTACCCATATAGAATAGAGACATGTTACTGACTCAAAGCTATTTGTATTATTTTCATAAAAACGAATAAACAATCTGTCTTTTAACAAAAGTAATTGCCAACATGTTAATTAATACCTGCTGATTTTGAAACGAAATTGTTGCCTCACCTAACGAAAAGACCACGAGCCGCTACTGTTTATGAGTGCATCTGCTCGGCATGCGTCAGCGACTATGCAGTCTACGAAACATTATAATATTAATATAATAATGTACTCACAATTCAAAATAAATTTGACAAAATAATAATAATAATATTTTATTAATTATCAACGACGATAGTAGGGACTATATTCTTTGAAGGTAATCGTCGCAAGGTACCTAACCATTGCTATATATCAGCAAGAAATTTTGGCAGATTTTACATCACAACTTCACGATGATGAAATGAAAGTAGGTTATTTTCAACAAGACGGGGCTACAGCGCATTCGGCCGGGATCAGAAGAAATTAACGAGACGAGACAGAAGTAGAATTTCGTAATTGTAAATATAAAAGTGGACTTAGCCTGATGCATTTTGTACTTGTGCGCAAGTTTACAATTGTGCTGCACTTAGATCGTGCCGACTCTAGAAGGAAGTCAATTTATCTGTTAGTCAGGTCAGGACTCAAAACTGATAACGGGGGTCAACTAGTAGACATACTAGTTGACCCCCTTTTTTTTTTGAACTCATTTATGCCTACAACAGATTGGGAAACATTTTTAATATTTACTGTAATTTGTACCAACATGTGTCCATATTTTTGGTTTTACATTTATCATTGCTTGACATTTATCACTGTCATTTAAACACCAACATGCTAAATAAAGCCTTTCCAAGGATGACTCGATTACAGAATATGTTGCTCATCCGATCTAAAAAGCTTAATTTAACAATTCTGAGTGATTAACTGATTACTTGGCTAGGGATTCGCAAAAATCGAGACTAATCTCGTTCTCGTCTCGGAAACGCTTAAAATTCGGGACGATACCCGAGACCGATACCAGAAAATAAGCGAGACTCACTTTCGAGACCTTTTGCCGAAACTCTCGGCGAGATCGAGACCAAATGCCGAGACTCTCGAGTATCGGTTTTATAAAATTATATGTAAATAATTTGAAAAAAACATTTATTTAGTTCTATTCTAATAAAATATAAAACAGAGAAAGATAATTAAAAACGAGTATGTTACGAGTACCTATATAAAAAAATCAAAGCATAATTTTATTTGCATGAGGGCAATGAGCCCAGGAACCAATACACAATTGACTTCGTGCAGTTTCGGCTGTGAGCCGATTTCTTTCTTTCCGCATAATTTGTCCTGCCCTTGAAAATACTCTTTCCACAGGTACGGATGTAGCAGGTATGGCTAGAATATCTTTGGCCATTTTTGCTAAATTAGGGTAAATACTTCTATGAATGTTCCACCATTCTAAAATGTTTATGGTAGGTGCTGGGGCTGGTTCTGTATAATAACGGTTAAGCTCAGTTCTCCAACATTCTGCTGGAGACAAATTAGCAGTGGTGTCGTCAAAAAATGCCAATATACTACTTAGGGGATTGTTGTCTGTTGATGCCGTTGATTTTGTAGGTTGATGCTTTGGATAGTCACTGTCCTCATAATGGGGGTAGTATTCCTGCTGAAAAACTTTTTCAAAAAATACCACTGAATAATGTTTCAACTCTTTTCCCCATGCAGTTTGATCGAATTTCCGTAGGTTATGACGCGGATCTAATAATAGAGCGGCACAATAAATTATTATTATTATTATTATTAAATAAATGCGTTCGGGCAGAGGTTAAACCTGTTATGCCCGCGCAGCCTATTATTTACAAAACTATAATAAAACTAACAATATAAAGTTATTCAGTACAGTAATGGTCGTAGTTAATTTTAAATGACAGTACAGAATTACTTAGAACTACATAGTCCGGTAGTGAGTTCCAAGGATCAAAAACTCTATTTGACAAAAAGTGTTGTCTACTCCGGGTTTTGAAATTCTCTTTTTGAAGCTTGAAAATATGTCCTCGAGTTCGTGTATCAGGATTGAGTGAAAATAGGTGCCTAATAGGTGAATTTGCAGTTGTTAAAGCCTGAAAAGTTGTAATAACATCTCCTCTTGTTCTTCTTACAGAGAGTGAAGTTAGGTTCATGGTGGCTAGTCTATCCAAGTATTGCGGACGATTTATACCATACGGCATTCGGGTTACTCTGCGTTGAGTAGATTCCAATAGTTTCTTATCTCTTTCCAGAACAGGAGTCCAAACGTTATTTGCAAATTCTAATATTGGGCGAATATAAGTTTTATAAATTTTTGCTGTCCTTTCAACATTAGGTTTGACAAAAGTTTTAGATACTAAATAAATGATCTTATTTGCCTTAGCAATAATACGAGTTAAATGCTCTGACCACGATAGACTTGATGTAATCAACACCCCTAGGTCCAGGTACTCATCACATGTCGAGAGTTCTACGTTATTAATAAAGTATCTATGCCTAGGATTATTTTTTCCAATATACAATAATTTGCACTTACTGGTATTGAGAGGAAGTAACCAATCTTCACACCATCGTTCAGTTATAGTCAAATCTCTTTTTATTTTCTGATGGCCAGATGAAATACCATATATTTTTAAGTCATCTGCATAAAACGCATGAGGAGACTTTAATAGACCACTGAGATCGGCGACATATGTAATAAAAAGAAGAGGGCCTAAAATGGAGCCCTGAGGGACGCCACTTAAAACTGGAGCGGAAAGACTAAAACAGTTTCCGACCTTGACTTTGAAAATACGATCAGTGAGGAAAGATTCAATCCACCGGAGAAGAAGACCTCTAATACCGTAATGTTGAAGCTTGAATAAAAGCCGCCGTTTGGGCACCCGGTCAAAAGCTTTGGAGAAGTCAAGATATGCAACATCTACCGAGTTGCCACGATCCACCTCCAGTGACCAATCCGATAGACAGCACAGCAAGTTGGAGGAAACAGACTTCCCTGGTACGAACCCATGCTGCTGTGAAGGGATTATCTTATGTTTCTGCAAAAAGTCTAGCGTTTTCTCGTAGATTATAGCTTCCATTGTCTTCACCACCAATGAAGTTAAACTAATCGGGCGGTAGTTGGCCGGATCAAATTTGTCGCCTGATTTGTAAATCGGTTTAACTGTTGCAGTCCTCCAATCTAGTGGAAGAACTCCTGACTCCAAAGATTGGTTCATTAAGAAACTCAGGGGTTTACAAAGTGAGGTCGCGCAGTTATTTAAAACATTTGCGGATATATTATCTGGGCCAGGGGAGGTAGCTATATTTAATCTTTTTAGCCTTTCATAAACCGCAGTTTCAGTAACAACCACATTTGTAATTTGATCGGAGTTAGACGGTGAGTAAACGGTAGATGAGACTGTGGGAGGCTCAGACACAAATGCCTCAGAAAATGACTTGACGAACATATCGGAAATGTTTTCGTGACAATCTATAAGAACCCCTTTAGAATCGCGCAATTGTGGAGTTCTGACAGGGCCTGATAGAGCACACCTGATATACTTGTAAAAACTTTTAGGATCTTTGTTTTCACCAATGGTTTTCTCATATTTACTTCTGGCATCTTTGATAACATTTGACAGCCAATTTGAGAATACTCGATGTACATTATAATCCGCCTGACTACTTGTTCTTCTGAATCTACGCCATAAACATCTTTTCCTGTTGATAAGCTTAAGGATTCTATTATCTATCCATGGCTTTTTATATGACTTTTTCAGTGTTATCGTTTTAGACTTAGATTCAATTAAGTCGTTCAACTTTTGCTTAAAAATGTCCCAATTGTCACATACAGAAGAGCCGGTGAATAATGATGACCAGTTTAGTTTATTTAGTTCATTGTCCAGTGCACCAAAGTCGACAATTCTTTTTTGGTATACCATAACCTTGCTATTCCATATAAAACACATCTGTAATTCCGCCTTCAAGACCGAATGATCTGATTTTCCAATAGGGTCTAAATATTCTAAATTGGCTAGTAAGTTTTCATCCGACGTTATAAGAAGATCTAATGTAGAGGGTTGTTGCTGCGATCTATATCGAGTAGGTTGATCTACTAACTGCGTTAAGTGACTATCGATGAGTAATTCACGCAACATTTGTGACGCATTACTTAAGCATTGAGAAATATTTATAGGCCATGTTACTTGAGGCATGTTAAAATCACCAAATAAAAATCCAGTTAGTTTTTTGATAGTGTTTCAGGATTTTTCTTTTTCCATTTTCACATGCATTATAAAAGCATATGTCGGTTTCGTCAGCAATATTCAATGAATTCATGAATGACTCCAGTCTATCAAGTAGTAAATTAAAGGCTATAACGGTTAGTGATAAGGTAGGATATTGTTCTCCTTCCAAAACCACTGAAAATTTTTTTAAATATTTGAAAACTTCTTTCAATTTGTTCACCCAAATCCATTCACAGGCAGTTAGAGAATAGCGCTTAAAACGGCATTATTTTCAGAGAGCAGTTGTAAAGCTTCTTTCATACTGTAAGCAACTTCCAGCATTGCCTATTGCCTGCGTACTGTTCCATCTAGTTGATACATCTAAAGGAGGATCCTTGTAGGTTATTCTTTTTACTTCACAACAACTTATAAACTTATTGCATAGTTGTTCTGATTTACGTATTTTTTTAAATATTCCACGAATTTTTTCAACAAATGATATTCTATCAGCATCGTTTTCCTCCTCAGAATCTTCTTCATTGTTCTCATCAGCACTATAATCATCTTCATGATCCTCTGTTCGTACCTCTTCTATTTTTAGAGTGTTTAAAATATCTTTCACGCCTAAGTTGCAAATGTGTGCCATACATCGGAAGTGGCTATTTTTTTCATCAAATCTAATGCTTTCTTGATTCAGAAGTTTTTTCAATTCTGCTATAAACATGTCGTTGGCAGAAGCATTGTCCATGGTGATGCCTTGAATTTTTTCTTTAAGACCGAAAAATTCTATAGATGAGTGAAAGAGTTTTGCAATGTCTAAACCTGTATGTTTTCCATCAGATGGTAAAAAATCTAAAGTTAGAGAACATAATTTCCAGTTGTCATCTATGTAATGTGCTGTTATTCCATAATAAGATTTTCTGTTAACAGACGTCCAACCGTCTACAGTAAAAGAAATTTTACTGCTAGTGTCAAGTAAAAGTTGTTTTACATTTTCACGCATTTGTTCGAAATATTTGAGAGTTGCACAACGTAGTTTGTCTTTTTTTGGCATTGATAGATTTGGAGAAATTAATTTGAAATAATTCTGTGTAGCTTCGTCATCAAAAAAGTTATACGGCAAACTTTTTCTTGATGTCCATATAACTGTTTCTTTAACAAAAATGTCTGTTGCATCGGCTGTTTTCACCAGATGCTGAAAAGCAAAAAAATCGCAGTTGTATTTATATAGGTTAGTAATCAGAACTTATTACTTAAAAATATGTGATTATGTTATTACGAGTATTATTATATGAAATATGTAAAATCTTTTTTTTTTATTTAAGATTTTGAGAGATTTTCAGAGCACGGAGCTTTGAAGCAACCAATGCAGTTAGTTCTGATTTTTTGTTTTACAGTCACAATTTGTGACAATGAAAGACTATTGTTTTACACAACTTCTAAAAAAATTTAATTGTCGTCAGAGGCAGAGGCATTAAGTTTTGCTAAAAATAATCATAAAACAACCCAAAATTGGGTTTTAATATCCAATTATAGTTCCACAGTAGGACCTTTTTTTAAAAAGAGTCGAGCCCCCAAAGAGTAGCTAATAATTTTATAATTTGTTTTTTAAATTGGAACTAATGATTTTTTCGATAAAGATTCAGCTTTAATTATCACAAAACGTGACTGAAAAAGGATAAATTCGAACTCACTGCGTCGGCACCGGCCGTTTCAAACTTTGGTAAATCCCCCTGTTAATTATATATTCGAGAAGTGAGAAAAAAATAACATTCACATTCACACAAAAACCTATATTGTACCTGTATTTACCTTTGAAGTAGGCTTAAATGCATCCTCCAATTTCAGTTGCCCCTTCTCTGCGACATTAACATTAACCCCAAATATTTCTTCATATGAGTTTCGATGTATTGACTTTAAATGTTTTTTTAATCCACTTGTGTTGGAATCCTTCATTTTTATACATTTTCTTGTCGAACACAATTTACAAACACCTATTTTAAAGTTATTTTCCATTTCAAAATGAAAAAAATCTTTGACAGTTCGTTTTTTTTCTGTGCTTGCAGTCGAAGGTTCACTGTCACTATCAATCGCGTTATTAAGATGTACAGATTCATTATAATTTGTTTTCTTTGACTGCATCTTAAAGATCCTTGTTCAAGGTAAAGCCTACTAAATTTTTTTTGCACTCATGACCTTTTTTGATAGCTTTCGCGCATTCACCAAAGTGCGGGAGGTCGAACTTCCCGCACACGTGCATTTAACTTCCCGTTGCCATGGTAACCTTAAAATACTCGGGTAGTGTCAACATTGTGACGTGTTGACGGCGCTGTCAATGGCGTTGTTTATAAATAACTCACAGTTAATCTCTTCAGTTTAAAGGTTTATTCGTCGCAAAAAATATTGTACACAACACGTTCGTGAGCCTGCTTCCCGCATTCACGCAAATGCGGCACTCCCTTCGGTCGTGCCTCAAACAAGCATTCATGCGGGAAGCAGGCTATCCCGAACTAGTTGCGTAAATTACTATTTCAATTCTTTCTCAATAATATCTCAGTCTGGCACGTCAGCGTACTTACACTCGAATGCGAATAATATTACAATGCTCGACAAATCATTAGAAATTGAACTGGTTTTCTTAATTCTCAGAAAGTTCTTGACCCCAGTGGATGTAGGAAAACAATTCTAGGAAATAAAGACTGTAGCGAGACTTTCGAGACTCTCGCGAGACGATACCGAGACTATAATAATCGAGACTCTCGAAAATCGAGACCGATATCTACGTTTCGAGATTTGACGAGCCCGATATCGAGGCCCATTAAATCTCGACGAGACGAGACGAGACCGAATCCCTTTACTTCCTCTTTCCGAATAGACCTCAAATAAATAAACGACAATCAGACAAAAAATTTAAAAACTTACATTGAATTGATTCTGCATTTTAAACATGAATTTTGTAAATTGGGTACGAGATTATTATTCCGTATTCAAATCGATATCTAATTAGTAAGCAGTGCAAGTCTCAGAGGATACAAATGTTGGAAAAGTCATCAGTTCTTGCAAATGAAACCGTACATCCAACAAGCTTTTCATACAATTTCTGTTATGTGTGCGTTAAATATTAGTGTACTGTCGAATGTGAATCCTCTTTGAACTTTTCTGTAAGGTTTAAGAAAACAATATAAAACATTTTTGTTTATTTAGTGACGAGTGATTATTGTTAGATCACTCAGCGACAGTGGTAAATGTAAAAATAGAAATATTTTACTTAAACTATACAGGGTGTTTACTAAACATGCGGTAAAAGTTCAGGGGGTTATTCCTTGGATTATTTTAAGTCTTTTGTCCTCGAATGATTTTGGAAAGACGCTTTCTTTCCAAAATATATTATTTTGCCTTTTTTTCTTAATATACATAGTATTCTTTGAACAACACGATACTAAAAAAAATGTTCTTAATCTCTTGTAAAGAAATAAGAACAGTTACGCTCCGCTCCCTTGGTTCACGGTGAATAAAAAAAAATCATCACAATTGAGATAGGGCGGGTGGGCGGGCCTAAATTTTAGCTTTTTGTTTTAATATGTGTAGACTTATTTTCACAACATAAAACTTAAAAGATGTTTAAAATGGAAAATTTGTATAAGGAAATATCGATTATGCAAATAGGCTCCGCCCCATAATTACAAAATTCATATTTCCTTGCAAAAATGTACCATTTTAACCATGTTCTAAGTTTCTTGTTGTGAAAAGATGTCTACGTATTTAAAAAAAAAGGCAAAATATAAACCCCGCCCGCCCGCCCGCCCTATCTTAATTCTGATGATTTTTTTTTATTCGTCGTAAGCCGAAGAGCGGTGTACTTCACAAACAAGTTTGCTGGATTGGTTGAGGTGCTAGATCCCCAGATTTAAATCCTTTGAACTTTAATTCCCGAGCATAAGGGAAGGAAGTATTGTATTGTCCGCCGACCGACTCTCTACTTTTACGTTTTCTCGACCTTTCATGGCCCCTACAGTACGAAGAAATAGGTCTCCCGTTTCCGTCTGTTTGTCTGTCCGTCTGTCTGCCGTCCTGATTTTTTATTAGACAGATTATTTCTGAAAGTACTGGGCCGATTGTTGTCAAATTTTGTATCTATATTAGGAATATTATGTAGATGGTAAAACGCCAACCAAAATTTGTTTAATCATCCTCACCAACAATGTGATGAAGTTACTTCAAAATTGTAGTTACTAAATGGGTTTTAAATTGCATAAAATAACATAGTCCTACACATATAGTTTATGATGCCGTATTGAGTTTTTATCCGAAACGTACAGATTTTTGGAAAAAAATCAAAATTATAAAGTATTTTGCAATTTAATTTTGAATTTGCAAAACCTAATGCTTTGAAATCTTGCAGATATTTTAAAGTTATGATAAGCATGATAAATTGTTAATCAAAATATATTTGCCAATCTTCTCCACAAAATTGATGACGTCAGCTCAAAATTTTGCCGAATAAATGCTATCTGAAATGTCAAAAATATGGTGAGAGTATACCTGTGATTTATCATTCCATTCGTATTTTTTGGATTTGCTTATACAGGGTGTCCCAAAAAAAACAATGAATGCGTGAATTTATTTTATTGATTTAATCAGGGACTGCAAAACCGAATGCTTTGAAATCATGGAGATGTTTTAAAACTTTCTTATGATGCATGGTAAATTTTTGATCAAAATATATTTGCTTATCCCCCCAAAAAAAAATTAATGACGTTACCTCAAAATATTGCTGAATAAATCCTATCTTAAATGTGCAAAGAATGATGAGTCTATACTTGTGATTTATTACGCATTTAGATTTATTTATACAGGGTGTCTGACAAAATTAATGACTGAGTCAATTTATTTTATTGATTAAATCAAGAATTGCGAAACTAAGTCTTTGAAATATTGGCATTTTGATGTTATTATAAGCATGGTAACTTTTTAATCAAAATTTATCTATTTATCAACCCCAAAATTTGATTACGTCATCTCAATGTGCTGCCGAATAAATCGTCTCTAATATATGCAAAATATAATCAGTCTATACTTGTAATTTATCATTGCATTCATATTTTTTAGATTTGCTTTTACAGGATGACTCAAAAAAATTAATGAATCAGTCAATTTATTATTCATCAAATTAAGAGCCATCCCATTTTCCCGAAAATGCGAGAATACGCTCGTCTTTATTGATAAGATATGAATTTTAATAGTAACATTCAGAATATTTTGTTTAATTGAGAGTTATTAATAATTTTAGTCATATGTTTTGAGGCGATAAACTCATTCAAATAAAACAAATGTTTACGTGACATTCTTCCGATGTATAAACATAAACATCTGAACTACGCATATTTCTCGATACCACTATTCCCGTTGGTAATGTGATGTAAATATAATTTCCACTAATGTGACTTGCAGCCAGGCAGCCAGCCACCTGCACAAAGCACTGCCGCTTGAATTTTGTTTGCAGTATCGTTTCTCATTCTTAATTTGCTTTTTTTTTCGTTCGAAAAAGTATACCTCACACTTTTGAAATTACTGCAATTGCATTAATATTTTTTTGATTTGCTTATACTGAATGATGCAAAAAAATTAATGACTCAATTTATTTTATTAATTAAATCAAGACTGCAGAACCGGATGCCTTGAAATCTTGCAGACGTTTTGAAGTTATTGCAGAGATGGTAAATTTTTAATCAAAATGCCCCCAAAAAATTGATGACGTCATGTCATAATTCTGCCGAAAAAATACTATCTAAATTGTGTAAAATACATTGGTGAGTCTATACTTCTAATTCATAATGGCATTAACATTTTTTACATTTGCGTGAATAAATTAATTTATTATTAAATCAAGAACGGCTCAGTCTATTTTTCCCAAAATTGGGGAGGGGGGGGGGGGAGAATATAATACGTTATTATTAGTATTACTGCATCAACTTAAGTTCAAATAAGTGTTCTTGCAAAAATGATGATTGACGTCGTCACAAAATTTTGTACAGTAAAAACTTATTTGAAACATACGCGTAGCATGCTTCTTTACATTTACTTTAGCATTACAGATTTACATATGTTTATTTCAATTCATAGGCGTTTTAAAAAAGTATAAAACCCGCAAAATCAAATTTTACAATTTTTCGAAAAAACTGGATGTTTCAATGTACTTCAGGAGCGAGGGAAGTTCTCTCGACGCAACTTTCGACCAATGTTTTATATTTAATATAACAGTGTAGTACACTACTGCAGGGGAAAATAAAGAGATTTTGTAATATGAATTAATAGAGTATTGCTTTTTTTGAAAAACTTATATCGGCTTTTATCTCTGAAACAAAGTATGTTTCCGGAAATCATCAAAGGGCAAAAAAATCTTGAAATAACCCTTGCATTTTTGACGCATGTATATTAAATATCTTTTAGTGTTCACAAAAAGGATCCGACTTGTTCCGTTGCCAAAACTTTTGACTCTTTTGCCTAGTATAGTCAACAAAGTTTCTTTTTAAAAATCTCATTAATTTACGATAAAGATATGCCTTATAAATATAATAAAATATTGGCTACAAATAGTAACAGATACTGTGCTTTTTCACTGAAATAGGAGAGTACGGTGTTCTACCACGATTAAAGATGCTAAAGATTTAAATTAGAGCAGTGCAACATAAATCTAAAATTAATTTTAATTAATTAGCACATTTTGAACCAGTGAAATATTCTCTTACGAAAACAATTTAGTTTACTTGAATACTTATACATACGATCGAGTACCTTTGAAAAAAATATTTGAAATAATTGTGACTGTAGAAATAAATGGAACTGGCTTTTTTAATGCTTGAAAATATAATCTTCTCTACAGTCTAATGCGAACGTGTATCAGGATACGTAATAAACGGAGCTCGGGTTTTATGCAAATGCATGTTAAGAGCATAGGAATAATATTTTTACGGTTTTTTAATAAAAATGCATCTGGAAATTTCCAGGTCAAGTTGAAATTGTCGTGTTTTTACTTTCCGAGTGTAACCTAATAAGAGTATAATAGGGTCGATCCGTCGAATGGCTACTTTAATGTTTTATCGCCGTTTGCGACGCTTAGAGTACAAAAAATATGCCCCCTTTTCCTCCTGGGCCATTTTTATTAGACAAATAATATCGGAAACCACTGGACCGATTGTTGTCAAATTTTACAAGTAGGTAAATATTTTATAAATATCGTGTAGATGGTAAACGCTAACCAAACTTTGTTCTAGTAACAAAAAAATCCAATTACTAAAATGTCTAAATATGATTCTTCACCGTTAATAATCGTTTTAGGCATTATTAAGGAAAAAAAAGTCATGCAAAAATTGTTGAAAGCTGCTGCACATAAATACATATGTGGCTTATTTTATTTTTTAGCTGCTTGAAAGTCTATGCTGTGTAGTCGGTAGTAGAACATGAATATTGAAAATGAGGTCGTTATTGTCTCTTCTAAAAATACAAAGTATTGATTAAAAAATATGTATTTCAACTAACAATAGCCGTTCATAATCGCTTTTAATTACTATTTCTAATCAGGTTCTCAACCCATACTTTATTTAACTACGTAAACACTTTGTATTGTAGAGCAGTTTGCGTAGGCTTTGTTTACATTGGAAACAAAGTAATTCTGTCCACTACAAGTAACAGTTGTTACGGTGATTAATTGATCATACATACACAGGATCATGTCAGAGAGTCATATGTGGATATTATGAACTCATATATAGGTCATTGTCAGGCTTTATCATGGTTTTCAGATACCACATTTTTATGAAATTATAATTTATAATGCGACAGATTTTCCAAACAGTTCATTTAATTTTGATTTTTTATTTTTATTTGCTATTTAATCCTCATTCCGATTCAAAACATATACTTTCGATACATTTTTGCGTTTTAGCGGCTTAGGGGTGTATACTTTGCCTTCGAAGCTAACTCCCTTAATACGAATGCGCTCCAGCAGGTGAAGCAACCAGCAACACGGAGGCGCTAGTCGTGTTGCGATCGTGACCGAGTGAGCTACAACGAGCTTGTTTTCGGGAGATAACACGCAAAGAATTTTTAGCGCTGACGGTAGGTATTCCGCTGGGATTGTTTTTTTTTATGTTTGTTTAAATTTTCTTTGTGTCAGAAGGGAAACTGAGAATGTCTTTTTTATTGGGCGCCTAAACGACGAGTTGAGCAAAGTGATTGGGGGTTCGAAGCGTTTGAAAAATTTCAAGCAGAAGGAAAAAAATTGATGCGGAAGGGGATGTTTCGGGGTTGTTGACTTGAGAAAAACTAGTTGGGGTTGGTGGATAATAAGCGGTATTTTTTGTATGAAAAAAAGTTGGTAATTTTAATTAGCAAAGTGCAGAAAATGAGCATGTTATGTTGGTATTGCGTTGTGGGTTTTTAGTGCATTTATGATTAAAAGACTACTGGGGAAAATGCGTATATTTTTATGCGGAATTAAATCTTATATTTGGTTTTAAGAGTAATTAATTTATGGTAAAAAATCTGTGTACTTAGGGAAATTAGGTAAAAAACTGAAGGTATTATAGTTTAATACTGGAATGAAAAAATTATTGTTTTTACAAAGAAAAAACTATTTGCTTAATATTTACATATAATTTGGCGAAATATTTAAGACGTCAACACCCTGTGGAGTACTAAATGGAAATTATTATTTAAAAAAAATCAGATCAAAGGGTTACTTTAATGATCGAATTAGTTGTCATTCTCTCCAATGGCTACTGGCTGGCTGATAATTACTTGTACTTGTATTGTTATTAATCATTTTCGTAATTAATTTTGTTATTACAGTTGGTTCATGACTTCAAGACTTTCTTTTACTAAGGCATATTTGATTTGTTTTTTTTAACGATTTAATATAATAACTATATTAAAATCAGACAAACTTATAACTTATAAACTCATAATAGGTTATTTTTGGACATGAAATCGCGTGTATGTACTAATTTCGAATACAAATCAAATTTCACTGATCAATGATGGTACGATTTCAGATCCAAAGATGACTCAGCTACAAACTGTCTTCACTGCATGATATTATGAGACATTATGATAATTTTTGTGAATATGAATTTTTATAGTTATAGCTGAAATTAGTCTACTTTTTTATTCTTGCTACAAGTGTACTTGTTATTTCCAGTTTAGTATTTTAATTACTTAAAAGTGATTATAAAAATGCTATAAAAATTATTTGAAAAATTGTCTTATATTTTTTTTCACTTAAAATCGTACAAAACGAAAAAAAAAACGTTTTAGCATTTACAGCATCATTTCAATTTATTTAACGCTTAAGTCAATTCGATACACTAACCACTTAAAAAATTGGTCTGAGTGTCTAGATCGATACAGATTTCTTCACAGAGAAATGTTTGTAGCAACTGTGGATTATTAGTATTATTACTAAACAAACCACACGTTTAGACTCATATTGTTTTAGACATTTTAAATCAAAATTACTTCGCAAAATTTGAGGTGACGTCATTAAATTTTAAAGGAAATGAATAGACAAATTGTGATTAGTGCTCTGTCAGATAATCTTAAAGCATCCGTCTATTAATTTCAGAGCAATTTGTTTAGAACTTTTTGAGACAAACTGTAAAATTGCACACATGTACAGTTGGCTCCAGAAAAACGGGAATGAAATTTTTGTACAATGTAGAAAGTACCTGTCCCTTACTTGTCAATTTGACAAATCTGTTAAATATTTGTCAACATTTTGACACAAAATTTTTAAAGTGACATTATTGTTCTAAGCAATTCAGAATAGTCCCGTTTAAACTAGAAAAATTCACACAGTAATCTGTCATGCTAACTTTGACAATTCCAGTTTTTTCTGGAGCCATTAAAATATTTTTTTATCATTTACGTTACAGAGTATAATTTCCACATTAGTGACAAAAATTCCATTTTATTGTTTTGATCCATCCATATAAAAAAAAATACTTGGAAGTGTGCTGTAATATTTTTCCAATACAATAATTAGTTATGAATTAATTCATTTTGATTTTTTATAACATTTCATGTCGTTGTGCTAACTGAAAACTATAAATAAACATAGAAGGCGTAGATCGGTTGACGTTTCAGAGTGAGATTATTGTCTGCATTGTTACTCGCATTGTTAGTAAAATTTGTGTCGCTTTTTCAAGTTGTTTAGATATTTTTGGGTTAGAAAGTGAACAAAGTTGTGCAGAATGTGTTGTAATGAACGAGAAAGTGCAAAGATTCGAGCGAATCTGAGAAATATTAGGCATAGAAATTGGTGTGTATTTTTTTAATGGATTTTCTCAATCGGTTAAAATTAGCGAAATTTAGGAAATTATGAAATTAGTAAATCACACTTAATTAAATGTCCCATTCATTATTGTTTTCGTCTCTGTTTGCGGTAAAATTATCATAACCAAAAAAAAATTGATAAACGGGAAAACGATAAGTTGCTTCTGACGTTTGTAAAATATCTTTACACAGGTAACTATGATCACTTAATTTTTCCGGGAAGTTTTAAACGTTAATTATTCGAGGCCTTTTTATCGCCGGAAGTAAATTTTTCTCGGAAATTAAGATTTTTTTGAGGAAATTGCCACTTGACTATGTACTTTTCTGTCTCATACAATTTTATTTAGTTGTGGAATTAAAAGAAGTATTGTAATAGGATCAGTTTCTTAATAAAACATATAGGGTGTTCAAAAAATGGTGCACTAACTCTATGATACTTTTTATTGAGTAGGGAAAAAATAATTTAAAAAATCCTTGGGCCCAAATGTAGAAGACTAATTAACTTCAAAGTTTAATTTTTCTTTTCGATATTTCACTATAGTTTAATACATTATTTAATGTTGGGTATATGATATCGACTGAAATTTCATTATGGAACATAATTTTTGGAGATATCTTTATCCATCGTGTTTTTCATTTTATAACATCGCAAAAAACTCAAAAATTGTTAAGAATGGAGCTGAGAGCAGTGGCCAGTTTTTTTACATTTTTTGATTAAGTTTTTGTTCGTAAACGTCAAATTGACTTGTGTATTTAATAATGTACCGTTGAGTAGTGCACCATTTCTTGACCAGTCTGTACGTTTTTAAATGATGTGTTAATTAAAGGAATAAAACGATATATAATTTAACAGAGGTCTATCTAGGTTTTTTGAAACTATGGGGATGCAATAGCTATACTGTTAATGTCACACTGAGTTTGTAAACACTAATGTATTATGTTACCACAAAAAATTGATGACGTCATCATAGAATCTGTCATAAAAAATAGCAATCATAATAATAACTACAATCTGCCTATTTCAATCCAATCTGGATTTCCAGTCTGATAGTCTTTTTGTCCACCTGTTATTTGTTGTTCGAGCGACGTGGCTAGCCCGCCTCCCTATAAAGTCTGATAGTTCGGTGTTCTCCCTTAACCAAGTGTTTCGTTTGCAATTTATTAGTCTGATTCCCAGTATTATTTGTGAGCGGTTTGCGTCTTAGATAATTTTTTCGTTTTTTTGTTTGTACAGTTCTTCTTTCACATTGTTTATTGTTTCGGATGAAAATATGTGCTTTGATTTTCTAACAGTTGCCAAGAAAGATAGATTTCTGTCAGTATTTCATCCCTCCTGTTGTCCTTTCTTGTTGTCATTTTCTGTCCTCAAGAGATAATCTTCGACTAATTTTGTGCATTTTTTGCACAAAGTCGATACTTATTTACTACTAGAACAATATAGTCGGCAAACTTGAAACGAATTATCTACGGCCGATATACTTAGTTTAGGTTGCCTTAACTCATAATTGTGTTGTAATAAGGTTTATTGGGCGAATGAGTATTTTCATGATTTCTCGACGTTTCATTACCCCTAGAGAACTTAAAAAATAGGTCTACCGTTATCGATAGTCTGTCCGCCGTCCGATGTCAAGTTTTAGATGTAAGTTATGAATGTCGTGTAGCTGGTAAAGCGCTAACAAAGATTTGTATAATAACACTAGTTTACAAATTTAAACTTTTTTTCGTATCCAAAAATAAAAAAAAATATTTTCTACTTCTAAATTACTTACTGATAACAAATCCAAAAACGGATAATCACTATCACGTCAGGGTTTTTCATAAATCCAAAATAATGAACTTTGCTTTTACCTTCTTGTTAGTGTTAAACTGATTCATGTTAATGCACCATTGTCGCATAAAAAATGTCTTCGAGATCGTGCAAAGTAAGTCCAAATCAGTTTTCTTACGTTTGTGGTAAAATTATAGTACCTAAAGCTGGAAGACCTGTTCAAATATGCTTAAAAAGAAGGTATCAAGGTTTTGGGACGAAAATGTGTTACTGTTCGTCTATTATAAGGGAAACTGACAGTACTGCCAATAAAAGAAAGTGTTAATCAATTTTAATTTTCGGTCATAATGTTTATAACATATACTGGGTGTTGCTTTTATTTGATACAACCCCTGTAACTTCTTTATGCTTAAAGATAAACCTATACTTCTTTGAGCAAATTTGTATCATTTTAAAAGATCTTTGTGAGGCCAACCTCACATTTTTATTATCACTTCCCGTAGAAAAATCAAAAGCAACCAATTATTCTAAAATCAATACTTGAAAAATTTTTAAATAAAACATTGATGACAATCTAGCTTGAAAAATTGACTCATGTTATTTATTTATGTAAATGATCTTTTAAAATGATACAAATTTGCTCAAAGGACTATATGTTCATATATATTTAAAAATAAAAAAATTACAAGAGTTGTATAAAAGAAAAGAAATACGGGGTATGTTTATATAAATATCTCAAAAACCTGACGTGATGGATTTTTTCTGCTTTCAGATTTGAATTTCCCGAACCCAAATCCTTTAGATTCAATTATTTTTGTCTTTGGATATAAAACCTTGTAAACTAGTGTAATTGTTACCAACAATTTGATGACATCGCTTCAAAAATATGTACATAAAATATTATTGAAATTTTATAGAATAATATAGTCCTTTCTAAAAAATATTGTTTATGAATTTGCCCCTAGCTTTTCTCCTACGCATTTAAATGTTTCTCAAAAAAAATGTAAACTGTAATTCAAACTTTTATAAGCAACGCGCACGGAGACCTAGGATTTGTAACGCGAAAACGATTGCGGGTTCGATCCCCTCATGAACCTTTCTTTTTTTTTAAACTGTGCTACTTTATTAGTAAAATTTACTAAAATCAAATTTTATAATTCGTCAAAGAAGCGGGATTTGTTGTCTTGTACTTCTTTTCTAAAAAAAGGGTGTATTTTTGCTGATGCGTAAATCTTTTTTTAGTGAGGTTGGTGTATCGATTTGGCAATAATTTAGGGAGTTTAGTACTAGTGAGGTTCTTATAGTATTATATGCCTTTTGATAGTAAGCTAAATATAATTCTAAGTTATATTCATTACATTTCTCAATTAAACTTATGCCAGCATGTAGATAATCGCATGTGCTATAGCATGATTTAAATTCTGGTTATTCACGAGGTTGTTGAACTCAATTTTCCTATTCTGCTTGTTAATATTCTTGTGAGAAGTTTATACAGGGTTGGTAAAAAATACTGAAGCACTTGAATATCTCGGGAACGGTTTGTTGGATCTTCTTGAAATTTGGGCTAGACTTAAAAATACTCAAGCTCTATTTTCTGTATTTTTGTTAACTTTAAACTTCATTTGTTTTCAAGATGCAAGACTAACTTGATTTTTTTAAATAGCACTAGTCAAGTTGGAAGAATTTTTCCTGAATTTAGAACTGTAATACATGAATGTACTTTTTTAACTAAAACGTCAAATAAAATGATAAATTATTTATTATGAATAAATTCTGAAATAGAAAACTGTAGTTAGCTTTGAAAATACTGACATCGATTTGTCAGTGTGTATTGAAAAGCAAACTTCTATATCCAGGTAATGTTAGAAATCGTCAAAGAACCGGAAGACCAATATTTAATATCATGTCAGATGTAACTGAAAATCCAAAAACTTCAGTGCAGGAATTGGTATTAAACCACAATATGAGTAGAGGCCCAGTTCAAAAAATACTCAAACGGGAAAATGCATTATTTGAATGTAACTTTTCCTGCAAGATGGATAGGATTAAGGGGAGTAGATGTGTGGCCAGTTAGGTCACCCGATTTAACCCTACTTGACTCTTGCTGCGAGGTTATGTAAAAAATCGAGTTTATGTTAATAAACCATAAAGCATCGAAGGACTCCAAGAAAGAATATTAAATGTAATTGCTGATATTCCTCATAATATACTAACAGATTCATTTGAAAACTTTGTGCAACGTATTTAATATTGTGAGGAAGTAAATGAAGAACATTTGGAACATTTGTTGTAAAATTATTGGTTGTTATATGTTAATTTGATCTTTTTTCAACGACGTAATTTTTTATTTAAATCTTTCAAAAAGCTTTCATACCATTCTGTTACGTTTGTACCTGGTAATGCACTATTTAAAAACGGAGCATTTGACAACTAGACAAGTTAGCTAGCCCTGCATCTCAAAAATGAAGTACAAAATTTGAAAAAAAAAATAAAAAATAGAACTTGAGTATTCATTCCTAGGGACAGCCTAAATTTCAAAACGATTCAGAAAATATTCTCGCGATATTTAACTACTTCCATAGTTTTTAGCCACCCTGTATGTTTGTTATTTTTCTTGATGTTTTCTTTTTCTGACGCAAACCGTCTTCACCTTTCATTCAGGAATGCGGGACTTCATCTTGTTGTTGTAGTCGAAGTTTGCTCATCAGTTTTTGTCCTCTTGCTTTCCATATTTCTGGTATACCGTCAACTCTACCAGTCTTGTTGTTTTTTAGCTTCTTAAGTACTTCGTTCATTACTTCGTCAGTTCTTGTTGGGATATGTTTTGTGTGACTTCCTTCGGTTGAGCATTTGGATAAGTTTTGCTTGACAACAGCTCTGTATGGTGGCCTTTCAATTTTTACTTCTATTTGATATTATATTTCTTACAGAATTTTTTATTGATTCTACTTCTAACTTATTTTCACTCGTTTTTTTTTAGAAAATCATTGGGTCCCAATTGTTCATTATTATTTGTTTTATAATTTTTGTATTATATTACCTGATATATATTTCTTTACGTCTATATCTACTTTGTGCTGTTTTCGTCCTACAAATAGTGTTTTTGTGTTATTGGGCTATTGCTGCCCTTTTTGAGGTATTTTTCCTCTTTGTCTTCTAGTTTCTTGAACGACTTGAGTTAGTAAATCTGCACGTTCTTTTATGTTATCATCGTTTGTTTTTCTTTCTTGTAATTTTTCCTTGACTCTGCGTTCTTTTTTCTGTTACCTTTTCTAGATCGATTTTTTGTATATTTTCTTCTTTCTTTTTATTGCGTATTTTTACATATGCTTTGGTTCTGAGCAATCTCTGCTCATTACCTGCATTGATCCCGTTGATAATAGTTACTTTCCTTGTTATTTATTCCTGGATTGTGTCAGATGATATAAGATATTTTACTTTTACTTTAAATTGGACGTCATGTCCATATTTGGTTGCCCGTTTTCCTAAAACAACCTGTTCACTGCGTAAATGCTATTCATCCCGATTAAATTTACTACATCTCGCTAATAAACTAACAATTAATAAGTTTGATAGTCTGTTCTATATGAGGTTTAAAACTTGTTTTCATAAAAAGTTTCTATTGAATCGTCTTCGTGGTTTGAAGTAGTAATATAATATTACTAGCTTTTCGCCCGCGGCTTCGCTCGCGTAGACGATTCGTTGAAGAGCATTATTAGCAAGCTTCAAGTAAAAAAATGTATTGCAGAACATTAATACAAAGTTTCCAGTAAAACTCGACATAAAAATATTTTTTCTTTTACAAACTTTGTCACCCCCTTTCATCTTGTTAAGGGTGGAATCTTGAAAAAATCTGAAATAGGTGTTTCATTATTTGTGTTGAAAAGTATTAATCCAAGTTCCATCTAAAAATTTACAGTAGCAATATTTTCCCATACAAATTTCGTCATCACGTTTCACCCCCTTTGGGGTTGAATTTCGGTAGATGTTTAAATACGTGTTTCATTAATTGTGTTGAAGATCATTAATACCAAGTTTCACGTAAAAATTTAAATTTACAATAGAAATATTTTTCCTATACAAAGTTAGCCACCACTTTTCATTCCCTTAGGGGTTGAATCTCCGAAAATGCTTAAATACGTGTTTCATTATTTGTGTTGAAGAGCATTAATACCAAGTTTCATGTGAAAATTTACATTTACAATACAAATATTTTTCCCATACAAATTAAGCCAGTAGTTTTCACCCCCTTAGCGTAGTTTGATGATAATTACTCCAGCCATTTCAAGGTCGTTAACGCATAACACAATTGGTCCAGCAATCAACTTGTAAAGCGTGTCGACCGTCGCAGCGAATCTTAACCAAATTTAAACTTTTTAAGGTCCATTTTTTTGTCGGATGTTTTAAGTATTAACACTTTTTTATTATTTTTATGGTACAAAATGTAACTCGATTTAAGTTTGGTAATGCCTGCTTTTGGTCTGCTGACTCCATGTAGATTATTATTAATTTATTTTTATTTAATTTTGCTTATAAGGGTTTGTGTAAAAGAAATAAATTTCCATCAAAAAACTAAAAAGAGACAATACTTTAAGATTTCAGTGGTACATTGGAATGATTTAAGCACAAAGAACTTAACGATATAGTAGCAAACTAATTTAATATCTAACTATTGTTCCCTGTTATCAACAAGCTAATGATGCCTTAGTAAATGAAATTTTACTAAGAAATATGTTCATTTGTAGTACAAAGTTTAAATGGAAGTTTTACATATTTTTTAAATTATTGTTCTTTAAATTTAATCAGCTGTTATCAACATGAACTAAAAGCTAAGTAATAAATAATAAAGTTATACATGTGTAATTTAGATCTTTCTTAATAATTTAAATGGCTTATGACTTGATAAGCGTGAATAATAAGGTATTTCAGTAAAAAAGTAAAATTTATTCGCAGTGGCGATAAGTAAAATGTTTCTAAGAAGCGATTCTTTTAATTTTTTTATAGACTTTAACCATGGTAAAAAAGTGCATCGACATGAATAAACAAGTGCTGCCACAAGTACTAAGATGGCGTAAAATTTCAAATCCATCGAGTTGAGGTAAATTTGCAAAAAGCTTAAATAAATAAATCCTAGGAATAATAAATAGTGAAGTATTGGAAAAGGTTTCGCGAGCTCGATTTCTTTTGAATTTCTAGAGATAAGGATGTCTAAGTCTATGAAGCAAGTAAACTTTCATCGAAATTAAAAAAAAATGATTTTTAGAAAACATTAAAATTACTGAAATATTGTTTCAATTTATTTTTCAATGTTTTGGCATTTCAAATCAATGGAATACGCGTCCGGAAATTTTCAGTAAAATCGATCTCTGTCGACTTTCTCAAACGTTCGAATATTTGTTTTGTGCGAAATTAATTAATTTATTTTTATATACATTATCACTAATATTTAGTTGAAACGACTGTACACCTGTATAGTTTGTGCATGGTAATAGTGACGATGTTGACTGGAACACGTTATTATCTTGGCAACACCGAATATTTCAACACTGTTGAAACGCAAACGTTGAAAGTTCGGTATTGCAAGCACTATGTGCTTGAGTTAGCATCAGTGCAATCTGTATTCAGCCGATGTCTTGTATGATTATAGAAGTAAATATTGTCATTAAAAGCGTACTTTATCAGAGATTCTCTTTAAGTGCATAGCATGTAAAGCTCAATACGTCGTTAAATTATAAATGTAGCGTTTATTATAACATCAAGCTAAAGTGCATTTAGTATTCTACATAAATGTGTGTATTTCGTTAGTGAAGTTAATTTTTCAGTCACATGGTTAGTTAGATACGCCTTAAAAAGAACACTTTCCTGCCTGGTTACACGAACAACTACTTGATTATAGTTTGATTCCTATAAGTAATATTTTAGAATTAACGCTCCATTATAAAAAAATACAAAATTAACTTTTATTGTTTTTGCAATACCATGGGTATGTTAAATATATCGAGAAGTAAAAAATCTAGGATTGCCTTTGAAATTTCACCGTGAATTCAGGAAGTTACACTTTTCCAGTATCGTTGACCATAGATAGCATGTCAGACCGTAGTCACTTTTAATCTCTATCCGTGAAATTTGTCCTGCTTTAGGCTAATCCTCTTTTCGCTGATAGGATTAAAAGGAAGTGACATTATTTTCCAACATTTCTGAAAACATGAATGTAATTTGTAAACGTAAGAATGCTAACCCCGAACACTTACTATTTTAAGACATAAAAAGCGGTACTATTTTAGTAACAACCTTGCGTGATTGCTTCAAGGATACAAGCTGTTAATGATCTAAGGAAACGAATTGTAAAATTCAGTTAATCAAATAAAAACGAACTCACACTGAACCGAATTTATAAATGCACCCTGGAATTTTTCAATGTGTTTGGAATTAAAACCACCGCGCTGAAAAAAATTAGAGCAAGGGAGAATACAGAATCCTTTAAGTTCTATTTTATATTCAGCGCTTTTGTTCGACGCGAGAACAAAAAACACATTGTTATTGCGAAAAAATATTAAAATCCGAAACTGGTCAATTGATTCTTTGCCTTTCCATTTTTTCTCACTCATAGTGTTATTTAAAAATTCTCTTTCAGGTTATTAAAAATGTGCGGTGAGAATGGATCCGTTCGTCGACGAAGAGAATAGGACCCGGACTCAAATAATGGATCCATCCGATTACGTGGTAAGAGAACTTATCCCATATTAAAATCCCAGAAAAAATAAAACGATATGCTCCTTAAAAGCAACAATTTTAAGATCCAATCACGTTCGGGTGGCAAACGAAGCGCTCTCGACTCCATCACCCTCTTAGCGTTATCATCCCCTGAGAATTTTTAACAACTCGACAAGGTTATTACTGTACAAAGAAAAAACCGAACAGCCAAGTTTTAATTGAGCAATTAACCCAATCACTTCCAGATTAATTAACTCTCACTTAATTGATGGTTTTTGTTATTCAATTAGAAACTCATCCCGCAAATTGAATTCCGTTGCAAAAATATCGACGACGAGCGACGCAAAAAAATATGATTATGTTATACACACGACATTCGGAGCGAATCCCGTTGAGAGGTTTTATAAGAAACGTCGTTTACAGGGAGGCTTCATTCTATCACGCTTTTTTTTTCCTCTGCATTTTTATCATTCAAATGTATGCACATAATTTATGATAGATACTTTAGTCCTAAATTTTCTGTTTTACCGCGCAAATAATGTTCACGCCGCAATATAAATAACGGCGAGGTGTTTTTCTTCGCGAAGAGGCGGAACGTGATAAAGGGTGATTGCAGGGAAAAGGAAAAAATTGACGTGATTGGGGATGATGCAGGACGTGACGCAGAAATTGGTGAATCAGACGCAGAAATTGGCGGTTTGCATCGATCATGCATGCGCTTCGACGGAGCAAATGTATTTTCGGAATTAATATTTATGAGTTATTTCATCAAAGAGGATTTTTTTAATGGAAACCCATTAAAAATGTGTTAAATATTCATCTTCGGCCTTCTTGGGAGAATTTTAATGTATTTAAATAGAGGAGGAAAATTAGGAAAAATAGCGGAAAAAATTTGACATAGACCTTCGTTTAATCGTCTTATTTAACATGCTAAGCGTCCACGAAGGCTGGAGTGACAGAACACTTTATAACGAATCTTGATAAAAAATAAATTTAAAAAACAAAATAACTGATTAAGGAAGTGATATATTATGCCTAAATATAAATAAAAATGCGTTATTTGACGTTCGGGATCAACTAAAATCATTGCGTTGACAATATCGCGTGTACTTTAAATGAATACTTTAAACAAATTAACGGTTGTTTGTAGAATCGTTCTAATTACAGATTGGAATGAATGAGTGAATGAACATCGAGATAAATAACGTTTTTTTGACGATGTTTGAGGACCACTGTTCTGAGTGAGGAGACAATTATCACTGCGAACACACGATGTAGGCGTTCCAGTCGTTGTAATTGTGAAGTTTCTTTTCATTTGTTCGGTAATCGCTTCATGGTGATCGCTTTCGAGCTGCGATTTAATTGAATTGTTATTACCAGTTAGTTTCATTAGCTGGTGGCCCCCAAATCGAGCTTATCAAATTAAATGGTTATCATATCGAGTGATTTGAGATTATTGTTTTGATTAGTATTTACACGGATTTCTTCAGGAGCGTTGTTTCTGTCACTACGACACTTTTTCTTTTGGAGAATAGCTTGTAGTATAATTATAAAAGAAAATATGATTACCATAGTCTAATACAGTTGTTTTGTGTCATACTGAGGTCAAATCTACTTATGAATTAAAATTGTGTTATGTGTGTAATCACATTATTTTTGTAAACTAAATCTAGTCCGGAAAATTATACATACGGTACAGATCTCGACCGAGGTTTAGCGGTCGTCAAACCCCGAACAATACCGCATTTATTCTGCTTTATAATGGACTTAACTGAGATGTTTGTAAAGGTCAAGTACAGTAATAAAATATTTGCTTGTTGTTTGTGTTTGTAGTTAGCAGGTATGTATTTTTCTGATTATAACTGTTAGATTTACCTAAAGTTCAGACGAATACATATTTGTCATTGTTTGATGGGGATCCTTACCAGAGAGGTTGTTAGAGCATTGTCGGACTTAAATGACGCTACAGGTTACACGTTTTTATTATATAATTATATTAACTTCCCAAGCTTAAGCTAAGAAAGTATTGCAATAGGGTTCATCCCATAAATGGTTCTGTCGTCTCTGTTGATTTTTGTTGAGACACATAATCTCCGAAACTACTAGATAGATTGCGGTCAAATTTTGTATGTATATTAGGAATATCATGTAAATGGTAAAATCCTAACCAAAATTTCAATCGATCCCACCAAAAATTCTATTGGAATTTATGGCAATAATATTGTAACATCAGATGACTTTAAAAATTCATGAAAGTTGTATCGAATTTTGTAGAACTTTTCAGAATTAACCGGAATTTTATCAAAATAAGAAGAATTGTCTGAAGTATGTAACGCTATTATTTATTAAGAAAACGTGAAGGAAAAAATGTTTTAAAATCAGCTTTAAGTTGAAAGCTTCATGTACATATAAAACTTCTTTGCAACGACGTTATCAACATTTTAGCTAAACCACTTACATCAGTTTGGATACTTGAAGTGTAATTAATTTTTTTGTATACGCAATTCTAAAAAAATAGATTCATAAGAAGTATTGTATTTTATAAAATTATAATAACATTTACCATACAAAATTTTGAGCTGAGGTCATACAATTTTTGGTGGGGATGATCACGCCAATTTTGGTTAGTGTTTTACCGTCTACAGAATATTCCCAAATTATCTATAAAATTTTTCAACAACCCGTCTAGTAGTTTCGGAGATTATCTGTAAAAATCGGCACAAAAGCGGACAGACGGCAGAGAGACAGACGGAAACGAGAGAGCTATGTTGTCGTCTTCTAGAGGTCATGAAATGTCGAGAAAACATAAAAGTAACCAGTCGCCTGATGCACACGATGACAATACTTCCTTAGCTTAATTGTTTATTTGATCGATTGTTGTCAAATTTTATGTGTATATTTGGAATATCGTGTAGATGGTGAAACGGTAACCAAAATTTGTCTTACCACCCTCCCCCCAATGATGATATAGAGTCATCTCCAACTTTTACAATAGTAAATGTTATTTAATTTGTATAAAATAACATACTGTTTCACTTGTAACTTATGAATCCGAGTTGAGTTTTTAGCTTAGGTATCCACATTTTTGTAGAAAAAATCAAAATTGTATAACAACATTTTAGAATTTAACTTTGAAATTTCAAAACCGAATGCAAACATTTTAAGGAAGATGATAAATCATTAAACAAAATTTATCCATTTACGATCCCCTAAAAACTGATGACATCATCTTGCGATTGTGCCGAATAAATGTTATTTAAATTTTGATTGTGTGATTTTTGGAAAAAAAATCAAAATTGTGTATGAACATTGCAATTTAACTTTGAAACTGCAAAACCGAATGCTTTGAATTCTTGCAAACGTTTTACGCAGAGTCAAACATTTATCCGTTATCTCCTCCCAAAATCTAAAATATGCACAATATTAAAAGTCGCTACTAGTGGTTTATCAATAGTACTGTTATTAATAGTATTACACTGCACCTATTCAAATTGAGATACGTGTCTTTACTAAAATATTGATGACGTCATCGAAAATTTTAAATGGAAAGACTCACGAGAAACATATCCATACGATGCTTCTTTACCTGTACTTTAATTTATAATTCCATATATTAATTTTAGCTCATAAGGGTGATAATAACAACAACAAAAAGTTCTCAAAGTTAAATTTGATAATTTTTCGAAACTGTATTTATTCGAAGGATTAGGGAACTTTTGTCGAAATAACCTTCGACCAATTTTTTTGACATATCTCAGCAGTGCTGAGGTTCACAAAAACTGCAATTGGGTTATTTTTGAAATCTGTGTAGTACTTCATGGATAAATGATGAAAGGAAGTGTATTCCTAAAAAATTCTAAAATGTTGCAATTTTCAGATATTTTTGTTAAGTACTTTCATGAAGTCAATGGCTTTTGCCGTTTTTGATTTATTTTTTTTTGCAGAAATACCGAAATATCAAGAACAACCTAATAAAAATCAGATGCGGTAAAAAATAGAGAATGATCTATTTGAAAAAATTATAGGGTAATATTTTAGGAATTTTTACTTCCGACATATTTGCCACGAATGCCTATTTCATGGTTTTTTGGACGTTTCATGATCGAAGCAATAAATCTTCCCTTTCCGTCTGTCTGCCCGTCGTCTGTCCGCCGTCTGTTGGTGTCGATTTTGATTAGACCCCGGAGCTTATATTAATCTCCGAAACTACCAGATCGATTGTTGTCAAATTACAAATGTATGTTCGGTATAGTGTAGATGGGAAAACGTTAACTATAATAATCAATCATTTACTAACAGAAATTAAGTTCTTCTCTAATATTTATACTTATATTTAAAGGTGCCGTCAAAAGTTTTTAAACAAGTGTTTATACAGCTGTGGTGAATTTTTCCACTGAACAATTGTTACAGTTCATATTACATGTTTCTTGTTAGTTGCTACCATTTTGTAATGTTATTTATTTTTACGTTTATTGTGAAAATTGCTAGTAAAATTATTATTTAATGTACAATATTTCACTCCTAACCTGTACTGGTTATTTTTTAATACCTGTAGTGAATGGTGTAATGGAAGTATTACTGCTCGTGTTAGTTCCTACGTTTTTAATTTAGTATATTAACGTTTTTCATCATGTAATCTAGGAAGGACTTAAAGTGTGGCAGTTTTAATGTTTTTTAGGTTATTAAAACCACCCATATTTTAGGGTTTGTAGTGTACCATAAAAGAGCGTCGGCGTCGGGATGAAAGAAACGGAGCTCTTGTGTACTGTAATGATTATTAAATAATTAATTAACCACCCTCCTCATAAAACTGAAGTGGAAGAATTGAGGAAAAAAGAGCAGATTTATTTTATACACCGGCGACGCAAAATTTTCATAACCCCAATTTATCATAAAATGTGCATTCTTAACGAAAATTTTTATTTGGAAATTTATATTAAAAAATAGATATACCTTAAATTTTACTGAATATCTCTATAGGTTTGTTATTTTTAATGTCACTGTTGGAAGGCGTTGTTAGTAAAAAATTTAAATTGTGTGTGGAGGAATTGTTATTAAACTGACGAAATATTTTTAAGGAAGCGACATGGAGAATCTACAGCACGGATTATGTGTCTGTTGATTCCGCGCCCCAATAAAGCTAATAAAAATAAACATTCACCCCCTTCCGCTCAATATTCGTAGGACTGAATCCGTAAATGCCGTTTGATGTTCGCTGATCAAAATCCGCTTTGATAAATCACGCTGTTTTAATTTCTGCGCAATGTAGGTTACGTCAACATCTAAATTCTTATAAAACTAGGTTTCGAAATGGTCGCAGTGGAAATGATGGCCGCTTTGACGAGCTAATTAAAAAATAAAATAACTTCACGTCGCTTTTAGCTAAAATCCTATCAGAAATTGATGACCGTTATTAGGTTTATTAATTTTTGCGTCGACGGTGTATAAAAAAATCTGGTCGCTTTTCCACAGTATTTTCATTGCGGTTTAGGTTCATTAATTATTTAATAATTATTACGCGACACAAGTGTTTTGTTTTTCATGCGCCGCTCTTTTATGGTGCACTACAAACCTCGAGATGGGAGTGTTTTTGAAGCTTTGAAACGTCACAAATGGCATGTTTGGCAGAATATTTAATCGCTCGATTTCGGTGTTTAATAATTCACGCAAAAAGGACGATTGGGTGCTGAAAATTCATGTAACTTTCCATTCATATTTTATTTACATATTATATGTCTGCCTGATTTGTTCACATAAATTTTGTGCATTCATTTAACTCGATTAAAAAAAACTAAATACAATTATTTGGTGATGTTCTGATGTTAAAGTAGAGTTCGCAGTTGATTTTATTAGAAACAAAGGTAAATATTATATCTAATTTAATTTATTTGTCCCTATAAGTTAATGTTAATTTTGTTTTTAATTCCATCGTGTGCTCAGGCAAAAAAGGAACGTAGATTAAAGCGCAAAATATTTGTAGTAAGTACCTCAGATTTAAATTATTGTCGGTTTAGATTTTAAAATCATTACACCAACGCAGGTGCTTTATTTTTTATGAAGAGCTTTTTTATGTTACGCTACAGACCCTGAAAACTCCTGTGACTTCCATACTTTGTAGGTATTTATTAATTTTTCAAGTGTTCCCGTTCTAAATACATGTTCCTTATAAAATAATGGATGTTTGTATTTATAATAATTACATTGTCATTTTTAGCATAATATGCCCTTCAGAAATAAATTCAGATACAATTTTTGATAATTTGGCTTATAAACAAATAAAAACATATTTTAAAAATTCATTACTCAATTGGTAATTTTGAACTTCACTACTTCACTAACTGAATTTTACAAGATATGGTGGATGCGCCGGGTCAATTGAAGCGTAATTTTTCTTCATTGTTGACTATTACTTTATATTCTAACTGCTCTAACAATTATTTCTCGTTTTTGTTTGCATACATTTGACAACATTACACTATTTTTTACTGTGTTGTAAAAATGCCCAGGCTCAAGAATACAAGAAAGCAATGACAACATGTTGTGCAAAATATACAGCAAATATTTAAAAAAAGTTACAATTTTTTATTTAAATTAATACTGTAGAGATGAAATAAATTGCTTTATAATTTACTAGAAAAAAATGTTATTTTTTTAATTACAGAAAGCAATAAAAATCTCTGAGACAGAAATTTATAACGTGTTAATTTATAAAATATTAAAAAGCGTTGAATTTTCAAGGAACGAATTTACCAATTAATTAAGAGTTTTCAAGAACATCGTAGTAGAATAAAAAAATTAGATAGACTTGCGAAAAGCTCCAGAGGCACATTAAATCTGTGAAAAACAATTATCTAATTCTTTCGAGATAATTAACGTCTAACTACTTTTGTGGTTTGCTTACATAATAGGTGTTCAATTGAAAAAGTCGTGAAGTTGCAACAAATGTTTTTTATTAATCGATACGGTTGTGGATACTCCTATTTGATAGAGTTGTTGGAAAGTGTTAGTTTTATTATAAGAAAAAGTGGCGTACAAAAAAATCAAGGCCCAATTGGTAATTTTTTTCAACTGAACGCTCACTGTATGTATCTCATCTGAATGTGAACCGATGAGTTTAATGATAAGTAAGACAATTACCGAAATTTGATAAAAATTCTATTTAATAAATTGGACAGTTTCTTAAAAAATTAACATTTGCGGTGTGACATCAAAATGCGTATTCCTAAAAATAAAAATTGGTTTATTTTTTAATTTTTCTCAAAATAAAACAACTTATAAGTTATTGAAATGCTCTGTATAACTACGAATTTTAATATAAACCCTATAGTCATTAATAAAAGGGTTACTTCTATTGAGGATGAAAAATAAATAAATTGAGTTATCAACTAAAAAAACTCTTTAAGACCTAATGGAAACCTATTTTCGAAACCTGAAAGATAAGCCACACAAAGTCCAGGCTATATTTCTAAAAACTCTAAACTATCCTAAAAATGCAGAAAATGAATATTGGAAATTAAAACACGACTTGATGGACGCGTTAGGAACTGGATTTTGTTAATGTAAAAAAAGAAAAGTGTGAAGGAAAGGTGAAAAGTGATGCTGAAGTGATCGAACTTGAAGACACTGAGAGAGATAAAAATAAATAATGGCTTTGCAAAAACTGAAGGCGCTGAAAACAAGGCGAGAATAATGATAGAAAATGCGATAGGAACAAGTAAAATATTTTTAGCTTGATGGCCCGGATTTGTAGCCAAGATGATAAAATATAGGTGAAATTTTAGGAGCTCAAAGAAAGATTCGAGTGGGCACAGTTTCCCGGAACCGCACTCTAAACAACTGAAACGTCAACGAAAAATGTACCTATAAAAATGCAAAAGTTTAATCGATGAGTGATGTCGATAATTCTATTTTAATTTTGACGTATTTCATGGATGTTCGTTCTGAGATAATGAAGCAACAATTTTAGTAACCGTCAGTTTAGTATTGTTAAGTTCTTGCACTATTTGTAGAAGGATAATGACACAGTATTACCAACAGAAACGAAACATGTAAGATTGTGGACAAGAATATGTAAAATTTGTGAAATGCTATGATGGGATTATAAACAAACAACTTTTTGACGCAGGTGCGGAAATTTTCCTCGGCTAGTATTTTTGTTATTTGAAACTGAATTATTTAATAAACATTTACATATTTTCATTTTCTCTTGTGTGCTTCAACATTGACCTCGAAATATGAATGTTTTGAGGCATAGAAAACATCACCATCGCCCCACTTTTTAGAGTATTTAACTTCTCACTTTCTGTGTTTAATAATTCAACTGGAAGGCGCACAATTAAGAGCTAAACATCGTGTATCTTTTTAATTTAAACTGGTGTTCGGTGTAGACAGGATCAATATTTACATTCATTCTCCTTTCTCACTAACCCGAGATAACTTTACATTGTTTTATATTTCATCCAATCCATCGATTGACCGTTTTACTAAAAGTTAGGTCGTTCGCTAAATTGCCCTCACAAATTTCCATACATATGAAAATGCTCCATCACATATTAACACAGCTAATAAAATTGATGCGATGCAATGAAAATTCTACCTGGAAATTGCGATGGGGTGAAATAAAAACTTCGAGATGGCCGTCATAAAATTAGCCGTGATGACACGAAAACTTTATAAATTTTCCTAGCTTAGGACACGTCTTTCATCAGATTTTTCGATTCGGGAAACTTTTCAATTAGTTTTTTTTTGGACAACTTCGCTGCAGCTTGGCGTGGAGGAAAGGGATAATAAAAAGTAATTGGGTCAAGACTGAACTCACGGGGACTGAATAAAGCGATCTAAAATTTTAGAGTGCTATGATATTATTTAATATCGATTGGAATCAAGAGTTTTGATGCAATTTTAATATAACATTTCAATTTATATTGTGGATAGTCGAGTCATTGTTATTAATTTTTGAAATTTGCGAAAATGTAATTTGTGACGAATGATGATATTATAACCAGTACTGATTGACGTGTATGTCGTATAATAATAATGACAGCGATTGCGGGTTCCAAAACTTTTCCAGTAGTGATAAATTTATTATAACAACAATGTGGTAGAGATAGCCTATTCTGCAAAATAAATAATTTGGTATTACATAAAATAAATCAGTTAAAACTGAAACTGCAGTGTAAAGAATGTTAACGATTGTAAAGTTCTGTTGTACTGAGACGCTTTTTTGTTTGTATTTTTTGTTTTCAACAGTGAGTTTATGAGTATTTTAGTTTTTGTTTGTTCCAAGAAAAGTCAGTGAGTTGATGAAATGCGTTAAGCTTTCTTGTTACGGGTGGGTATAGCGCGTTTTGTTATATAACTACATAATTAATTCTATAAGTAAATTGTGCCTAGAATTCTCCAATGAGACCCGAAAAGGTCGCTTGTTTGACTGTAAATTATTGTGACCACATAATTGTTTACATTAAATTCATTTTTAATTGCTAATTTAAATTAAAGTAGTCCATTTTAACGCTTCGTTTGTCTTCAAAAGAATAATTTGCACAACATTAATTAATTTTAACTATGCATGTATGTACTTTGCCAAGGGTTTCCTATCACATTTTGATAGAAAATTCTGGAAGCTATACTTTATATGTAAGTATGTTTATACATACATTCTTCGTTTCTTTACAAAAATTGAAAACTAAACAAAATTTTGAATCTTATCGAAATGATACGATTACTTTTGAAACCAGTGAAATATGACACATACGATATGAAACCTAATTATTTGTATAAATTTTGTATTTAATTAAAACATATCAAAAGTACACACTTATCAACATGATGATTTTATATTAATAATAAAATAACAAAATTTATATTTGGCACACGTCCTTTGGAAAAAATCTTTCACGATTCTAGCCACGTTAAGTGGAAAAAAAAATCTCTTCTTTCCTAAAAATAGATACAAAGATTTGACAGTGATAAATTAAACAACGTTACGTGACCGTTCGGCACAAAAAATACACATGTTAGGGTTGTATTTAAAATGAGGGTTAAGAGCCGCAGTTCGGAGACAGTAATATACATTAGCTTTCTCCCCAGAGTGAAGAGCATAATGGAATCCGGAATCGTCGGACAAAATTTTAGAAGTTCAGAAAACCACTTCTTGTTGGAAAAATCTGGTGTTGTCGTCGTAAAAAAATACATTAACCTGAACAGTTTTGTTAATCTGCTTTACGCTAGTCATTAAATTGTCGATATATTATAATAATAAAAGGTCCATTATAGAAACTTTGCTGCCAGACTGTTTTAAATGCTTTAAAGTGTATTTAATATTTTAGCAGCTTCTAAGATAACGAAAGTTGTACAGACGGAATTTGTCGTATATAACTAAAGTATCATAACCAGAAATCGTAGTACTAATAATTAATTCAATGCAGAAGTTCCAAAATTATGAGAAACTAACGTTAGTTCAGAGTATCGATCCATTATTTATATTATTTTTGCCTCAAGGATTTTCAACCCTATAATTTGCTTTGTGTCACAACTATGCACTTAGTTGATAAAACTATATCAGATGGTAACATAATAGACAGAGAAATATGCCGATTAGCATCACCTTCAACACCACTCCCAATATATAACGTATGGTCGTTTATAATACACGAAGTTATGTAGAAAATTTTCAAACTATGGGCTACAAAACCACTTCATCAATTAGTTTCTGCAGGCTTGGTTTACAAGACTAATATTTAGGTACATACTGAATTTCCAATGGCAAGTTTTTCTTGTTTTAGATCCAACAAAAAATTAACATGTTGTGTGCTCGTAAAACACGAAAATATAAACAACACAATATTTTTGGATTTCGATGACATGATATGTTTTCACTGTAAACAGCCCGGTTGTATATGTATGTAGGCTATACGATGCAACAAAATCCTAACCAATTTAGCTGAAAATACTGAAATGATCGAAACCGAAACAAAAAGTAATAAACTTTATAATTTAAAAATACATATAAATTACATACATTATATCTGAACAAATTAATAAAACGTACGACAAAGTGACACTGTTCTTGAATCTCAGACCTTTAATTGATTAAATACAAGTCCAAAATCTGACTCGTATAGTGGTAAACTGTTAGTAACAGACAATATTATGTGGTAAACTGTTTCTAAAGAAATTTGAAAACAGAGTTAAATACCGGGTTTACCCACACATTAAGTGGAAATATGGAAGAAATGTCAATCTGTTAGCAGACATGACAGACGGAATATTGTTAGTATACTGTTTTTGTTTATGAATTCGAATTCTGGTCTGAAACCTTTTTAATCACTCTTTACTGTGGTGCTTAAAGCATAAATCGAGCAAAAAATCTTAAATGAAGTGGTAATATAAGAATGATATTTTAGTTCTGATATGTTGAAAGGGAAACATGAAAATTTCAATCTAATATAATCAATTTAATCTCTAATAAAATATTTTTCAATGTCAAAAACAGAATTTTGTGGATTTTGCTACTCATTTCTTTAATGACAAAAGAAATGAGGTCAGATAAGAAAGAAAAGGTTGGAAAAAACTACAAGATCTTTTAGGTCGGTAGATAAGTATATTGGCGCTTTGTAAGCTGAACGAATGATGAATTTATATTGGACGATCCACTGGAAAATTTTCGTTAAAATACTCCAATTTCTGCAGCTCCATACATTCAACTTAGTTTTATCTCATTAGTTTCACGTAACAAATTTTCTCGAATTAACATCAATGAAAGGAATTAATGCAAATTCTCATCATCAATGCTAATTAAACTTGGCGCACTTGCGGCTGTTTTATCTTAATATTAATTCGAATGAGACTGAAACTTGGTCACATGCTCAGAAAAGCTCCCGGCATCACGCTTGCATTCGATCGGCTGTTTCCTTGAGGACGCAGCAGGAGCTTAAGATTAAAAGCCATCAGGTGGTTAATTGTGCGTCGAAACTATTACCTTCGCCCCCGAAAATTTTTATCGGATCGATTGTGCGAATTTCCTGCGGAAATAGGCAACTCGCCTCTCCAAACTTGGTAAGCTGCGATTTGAAAAGTGTTCGGAAATAGCTAATATGCAACAAATAACGAAGCGCTATGGCTTTTTTCGGCGTTAAAAGCATGTGGAATTGGAAACGCGAAACTGCCATCTATCGCGACAGTACAACTTGCAGAAAGTCATTTCACCAGAACACTTATTTAAATTGCAACCGGAATGGGATTTCATTCTGTGCCAGTCGCTATTTAGTTTTTTTCGTGGCCGGAGTTTGTGGTTCACAAATAATTTATTACAATCAAGAAGAGATTTATCAGTGGAATAAGGAGGTCTTTTTTCCGGGAGATGAGCAACAGACTGTTGGATTTTACAACGACGGCAACAAATGGCCGCTCGTTTTTAACTCCATTAATGTGCCAGAACTAATGTCAGCGTTTCGTCATCTTTTGGGGGACGGGAAAACCGACAATTAAGGAAAGAGGTTCGGATTTGTTGTAGTGTTTAATGATTTCATTAGTAAAAGTTTTGGCGTGAAGTGTAATTTGCGACTAAAACGATAATTTGGTAGAAACCGAACTTCCGGTAAAATCGATATCAGATTGCACTCTTGAGTTTAATTAAAAATAGATACGAAAACTATTTTCGAGATCCGGAGATGGAATTGAACAAGTTGAAATTATCTGGAAACGAAAAGTATGGCTCGGAGCTTTGTTAACGCTTGAGGGATCGTTAGATAATATTAATGTAATAGGAATGTTTCATTTCACGCGTCATTTTGTTTCGGGTGGTAAGTGAATTGAAATTCATTTCCTGTGAAATTGCGTGGATTTTTCATTAATTTTTCTTGTGTTTTTACGAATCAAAATTTATTAGGATATTAGTGGGTGATTGGGCGATATTTCGGGGTAAGTGAAATAATTTACGCTCATTGATTGACGATTACACGAAACTAAGATTTGTTTAAGTTATTCTATTACGTGTAGCAATGAAATGGATGGCTAGAACTAACGCATTAAACATATGCTTTGAGCTTGCATTCCGAATAAGTGAGTTGAATAAATTGCCACAGAAGCGGTGTTCTTTTATTAGATATAAGACAGTTAGTTCCTCAAATAGTAACGACATGAATGCGATAGATCAAGAAATTCGAAAAGAAATATTTCAAAAGTTAAGTTGAAAATACATAAATGAACTTACTTTTCTAAGTAGACAATTAAAAAGCATTCTTTAAAGAAACTATTTTTATTTTCAGTCTATAAATTTTAATCAATAACTTTTATAGTACAAATCTTATTGTTATTATTTTAACAAACGAGACTTCACGATCAGTCAAAGAATGAAAAAAAAGAGGATTATTTACCTTATGTGATTTTAGAGCAAAACATATCGCACTGTGAGAGCAATACTCACGTAACTCAAAACCAGCGTGTTTTGAGTAATGGTGATTTAAAATTCCCAAGTTCGTATATATTATTTGTATCTTAAATACCAAAGGTTTCGAAATACATTATAGTCGTATTGTCAATCTATTATTAATCGTGTTTTTATTCCTTTAGAGTGGAACCTTCTACTCGTTATAGAAAACAAGAAATTTTGACTTACGTGACTATTGCACTGCTACACCATATCAAATATTTTGGCTTGCGTGTTAATAAATTTAAGACAAGAGCAAACTAGCAACACATTGTAATGAAAAAATATAACAAAACACAAAACGATCACAGTATTAATTCATTTAACATCTACACTGACGGGCAAAAAAAAACCGGCCACCCTGAAAAATTTCGCAGAATTAAATTAAATTTAACGAAATAACAGAAACAGACCAAGTACGATATTTTCTTAAAAAAAATCAATAAAGGAGGCTGTTCTTGTAAATAGTGTTTTTCATCATTTGATTATAAGTTTGGCAATTAATAAACGTTTTCACGCGAAAATAATTCCGTTAACTCTTACAGACGTCTTTCAAAGTGTCGCTCTGTTTCTGTTATTTTGTTAAATTAAATTTAATTCTGCGTTTAATTGGCTTCTTTTTTTTGCTGATCTATACCTTATATGTCAATAGTGAATGGTTCTTTAATAAAAAACGATCACCAGTTAAATTAAGTTTTAAAGCTTCGTTTTGCGAAATTTTTCAGGGTGGCCGTTTTTTTTTGCCGGTTAGTGTACTGTGGCTAAATTGTTATAAAATGTGTTATAATTGTATTTAATTCGTTTTTTATACATAATTGATTCAGTCCATCATTTTCATTTAAGTCTGATGCCGCCGTTGTCGTGATGTTCGGGAATTGATTGACTATTATTTCCTAATATACTTCCTTTCTATACGAAGTTAGAAAATTCCATCGGAATTTTTGACAAATTTTAATTTTTTTATTTCGCTCTAATTAACTTTCCTAGCTTTCCTATTCAAAGAAAAATTGATTTCCATGTTTTCGGTCCATTCTTAACTATGTCAGAAGACATTGTGCATTTGTTGTGTTCAATTTGTACCTAAATTAGTAGGAGTATCAGATTATCAACATCGTGCATTTCACTTTAGTTTTGAGATACGGCAGTCTTGCATTCAGTGCACACGTAATGTTCGGAAATGCAATACTAACATTTTGATGAATTTGAGCATTACGCAACTATTAAAAACCATTTATACTTACATATACTAAAACTACATTAACTTTTTTATGCATTAATGATAAATTTAAGAATTCGGCAAATTTTGACTTACGTGAGTATTGCTTTCACAGTGCGATATTTCCGTGGAAATTACTTTTAAAGGGAAGGGGTGCTCTTTCTTTATGTAAAATTTATTTTAATTTGCAACTTTATATTTCATAAATGCGATCATTTTTATTTTCAAAATTAAGTATCCTGTCTTCTGCACCGTCCCTCATACTTCTGAATATTGAAGTCTAAATTGTTGGAACGACACAATTTTAACTAGATTTTTGAGTGTAGGCATTAGTAAATGGTAACAACTTAAAGGTTTTGGTTTGTTGAATAATAACCTCGAACAGCAGTGTGCCCTAGTAGGACCCTGAGGACCACCAAAAGTTACTTCTTAATAATCAGAACAAAATACATTAACTTCTACAATTGTTTACTTCCCAAGCATAAGCTAAGGAAGTGTACGTAGTAATCGAGTCCACAGGGGGGCTTGCCAGTTTTCTTGATGTTTCATGACCCCGAAAAGAGTGATCTCATGTAGATGGCTAAACGCTAACCAAAATTTAGCTAATCATCCCCACCAACAATTTGATGATGTTATCTCAAAGAATTTTATTTTAAAATGATTTAAATGTCACACAATGTAAAATACTATACTTGTGGTGTACGAATCCGCTTTGAGTTTTTTCTCTTAACGTTAAAATTTTCGCAACAACATTTGCAAATTATAGTGTCATTTTACTACTAACACGGGATATGATATAACGTTTCGTCGAGCTGTTACTTATTTGGGAGAACGCCGATCTGCAGCACACGTTCGATGCCAAACTTGGGCGTTTCTTTTTTTTTGTGTTATGATTTCCACGTTTTCTCAAAAATGTGAGAATACACACGTCTTTATTTAATAGTAACAAAATAAGAATTATAATATTCAGAACATTTTATTCGATTGTGGCCTACTTACTAACAATTTTAGTCCTCTATTTTGAGGACACAAATTCATTCAAATCAAACTAATTTCTACGTGACAGTCTTTCGATGTATAACATAAATACTTGAATTTAAGCTTGTTATTCGTGCTGAGAGGACATTTTTTGTCTGTGGTTAAAGTAGAATATATATGCATTATATACAAATTTTACTACCAGTGTTCAAAATATGTCAATGTTGATGACAGTAATTGTTTGTCACTAATCTTTCATTCAATAATAATAATCAAAGTGTATTTAAGTGACGACAAAATGTATTTCTTAGGAACATGCAAGGGTAAAGAGGAATTTACGAACAGGTGCAGTGATCACTTGAAAGCCTGCGCTAGAGCTCTATTGAATCTATCCAGACTTCAAGATACATGTTTCCCAATCAATATGAATGACAGTTTCATTGTTCACGTGCTTGTGTTTTTATTACTATACATGTATGATGACTGTGGTGTAAAAATGAGTGTAATATCCTCGCTTTCAACAGAAACGAAGACATGAATACAATTCAAATATTGTAACACTGTTAGTACCAATGTAAACCAGAATATAAACTCGTTCTACCGAATGTACATAGTAAATTTAGATTTCTGAAAATATAAGCGGATAATTTCAGAACATATAACATGTGAAACACGTGCTCCAAACCAAGAATTAAACTTTTCTTATTGTGAATATGATGAAGATTATTTACAAGTACCGGTATTAAGTTTGAACTGCAGACTTTAGATAACTAACCGCGTATTCCAAGTTGTCGGTATTTCACAAACATCTCACATTAATAGGTAATCTTCTACGGTTGGTTAGTGATTAATAGTGCAGCACATCCTGAAATGAATGTTAATATGTCTAAATTTGTTAGCAAGTTCAACAATGTATCTTCCTACCTCAGACTGTTCTCGGATTAATATTACAAGCTCTTACTTGGAAGATATAGCGTCTCAAAAATTTTATTAACTTCAGCAATAATAGCAAACGACTTTCCGATTACAAACTCGAAATCCACTTCCAATATATTTGTTTTAGAGTACAGTTCCATCGAAAGCATTTTATCGAAATGTAAATCAGTTATCCCTAAATATACTTTAAAACAAACACTGAGCCGAAAAACAAACACAATTAAATTAAAAACAATATAATTTCGCCCCCGACATTCCTTGACGCCTCACGATACATCACGTTCCGTCGGCTCGGTTTATTTTGAAGTTAATTTCCTGGCAGTAGGTAAAGTTGGAACGTTAACCCGTTTTCAGTTAGAGGACGTTTGTGAATTTAACGATGTTTCGCTAAGTGAAGCTTAAATCGTCATATGCCAGACGAAGGCTGATACAGACGTATGTACCATTCGCGAATCTCATAACGCTAACGCAGAATCCTATATAAATCAAATACAAACAAGATTCCACCCCCAACCGACGTCTATCAGTCAAACGATAATTTCATTTATGCATCTCGCAGTCAAATCGAATAAAAATAAAGAAAAGCCACTCGTTCTGGGTCACCCTTTTCCACATAAATGTTTTTTTGATAACAAAGTGGCCACTGGGACGTTGTTAACGGGAAATCTATATTTTCGCACAAAAATCGGTTATTTATTTATTCGAGTTGTTTCGGAATATTGATTCTTTTGTTTTAATACGAGTAAAATCTATTATGAAAACACATATGACACTTGTTGGTTGTCAAATCAGCTAGAATTGTTGAAAAGTATCTGAACAAATATGGGGTGTTGCGAAACGGGGCATTGTGTCGTCGAAAACGCTCTGGAAACGGAATATTGGGGAGGGTTCTAAAAAACAGCTGGGGTATTAAATGGATGGGAGGAAGAGACAACAAGTTAGACTGGTTGTCTGTTGCGTTATAATAGAGGTTATTAAGTTTTGGAGTTTCTGCTATCATTCAAGAACTCCGTCAGACGTAACAGCATAAATGCTTTGAAGTTATAATTTACAGGTGACATAACAATTACATCCACAAATGCAAAGAGACGTTTTAGACTTCGTAGTGTTGGAGGCACTTGAAATTTTATGATTTTGCGTGTAACTTTACTTTAGAAACATATAAAATAGTGAACAGTGTTATAAATATGGGTATCACTTTTTAAATGTTTTCGCATGAAATTATTTAAAATAATGTACCTTCTTCTTCTCTCTCTCCTCCTAGATTTTCTTATGCGTAGAAAATTCGTTGAAATATAGCGAGTTTTTTGAAGAATCTTGATCAAGCGGGAAAACAATGTTGTTACTACAAAATTATGATTTGAAAAGAAAACTCTATGTAACATAGTTTTCTAGGTCTTAAAATTTAAATTTGAATGTTAAAAATGGATCAGAATAAGTACTTCATACACTGCGAGAAACTATCAATATTATTGTTTGACGACATTCTATTACATTTAGGAGTACTGTGTATTCTTTATAAAAATGTTAAAAATTATTAAGCTCAACGTATGTGCCTGGCAATAAAGCTAAAGCGGCATAAACATTTCAACTTACAACAAAATATGTATTTATATCTGTTGCCCAACAACATAGGTGCACGATATTATGTAGAAAAATCTATTTTTAATTGGAATAACTTTCAAGTTGTCTCTTTAAAATTAATCATTCTTTTGATATTTATTCTTTATTACTTCGTCTAGAAGTAAATATATTGACACTTAATAGCTATTTATGTATTACTTAAGGGCATAATAGAGAGATTATGGCACGAGAGAATGATTAAAACCCGACGAAGGACTTTCTAAAATATTTTTAACGAAATATTGAGTATTTCCGGCAAGATTGTGTGAGTTGTGCCGATGCGAACTGTAATACATAACTGGCTATTTATTATTTTCATGTTGTTATGAATACCACGTTGGGTATTTGTTAAATAATTCAATTTTCAAAATGTAAACTGAAGAAGTGGAAAATGTTTATTCAAAAGAAATTTGGATAGAGGATGATTTGATGAAATAAACTGTTTGAGAGCCACTGTTATTTTATGGCACAATAATTCATCATGCTACGTGCTGTTATAAAATTGCTTCAGAATAAGTACTTAATTAACTAAATACTTGTTGTATTGTAAGGAACTATAAAAATTATTATCCTATGACATTCTATTACATTTAGGATTACTGTATATTCTTTTTAAAAATTAGTAAGCAATGTTACAAAAACTTTTTCCATAATTTTAATTAACATAATCTAACTAAAATTAGCATAATTGTTTTTTCCAACTCGGGAAAATTACACATATTTTTTTTAACATTCTGTATTTTTCAACAATATCTATTTAATGGTTTCTAATGAGATCTTCAGCTCTCACCAGATACAGTGAATAATTTGTTAATAAAATTACATAGTCAGTGTTTCGTAATCTCCGAATTAATGTTACTCTCTTCATAGAATTTGTAAGAAGTGATAAAAAATAATAAACTGATTCGTGCACCACAATTCCTTTTAGATATTGGGCATATATATAGAAAAATAAGATATAAATAAATAAGATAAGGTGAACGGTGCCAGACCGTATTTTTATAACTTGAAACATTTAAGGTGAGTTTTCGTAAAAGAAGCAGCATATCTATATAGACTTAGGAACGAAATTTAATGTAATTGTAGATACGGCATTTATTAAATTTATGGTTTCGTTAAGATGACATCAACTTTTTTGAGGGCATAAATAAAAAATAATAATTTATATTTTCCTAACTTTAAATCAGTGTTACAGTGCTTCATCAATATTTTTAAAAATTTCAAAAAATATTCACTCTTTTTTACGAATTTTTTATTTAACAAAGAAGAGGACATACAGGTGACTTGCAGATGGAAACAGATAACATTCTACAAGGTGAAATTCCAAGGAAAGGAAATGAGATGTCTGTTGAAGTGACCTTTATACAATAATGTTTCCCTTAGCAATCGCTTGTGGAAATGATAAACCATCCTTTAAAAAGAATGCAATGAATTGAAGATTTGGTTACATTTTACTAAATTTACTAATTTAAAGTAAACTTTGTAACTTTTCCCGGCGCATCCACCATTCTCCAAACGTACATATTGCAATGTATGTTTAGTTGTTTTGTCGAAGATTTGTGAAATACAATAACAGAAATGTTATCAGAAATTGAATTTCGATGGACGTCCAACTTGCCTTGTTTTTCCGCAGAATTGGTACGGCCGAGAAAGGAATGACTGACGGTAGGAACATGTTTTCATCGAAACATAATAGAAGAAACCTCCCCGAAATCGCACGTGCCAACCAAATGAAGCTTCTCTTTGACATTCTACACTCTCTAAAATTTTTTCTTTATTATAGCGTTAAAGTAATGGCCTCAACATCACCTCCACTGTTTGCATGCTCCGCAACGACTCCAATTAACATGTTTACTTTGCAATTTGGCCGTCGAGAGAAACGCCCTTCAAGGCCCGGATTTTAGTACTTCCTCTCGTTGATGGCGGAAATGCTTTGTTTCACGTCGACTGCCTCCTGTTTATGGAACGAGAAAGAGCAAAACGAGAATCACGACGTGACTGACACTTTTATCTGGGAATCTTTCTTCTCCCCCTCGTAAAAATGCGACGAAAATTTCAATTAGACGACCTCGAGCACGCGTGAGGGTAGTCGCAATTGCAGTTCATCGCAGACGCTATTAATTTAAATGCAAATTCAGGGCTGAACTAAATTTTAGCAGATATCGATTCGATTTGTTGTCATTTGCGAATGAGATTACTCCGGCTTTACGAGAGCCAACAAGCTGGAGAGGTTTTGTATTTAGTCGAGTGTTTATTTACAGTTTGCGGAGTTATTTCCCTCAATTAAAATCTATCGGATGCAGTTTAAACGAATTTTGTTCTAACTTGCGGGAACCTCAAAGTTGTGTTGCAAATTTTGTATTGATTGTAACTATAGTAATAATAATAATAACAACAGGTGTTCATTTTAAGTCTCTCGTCTACGGAACGGGTAACATTGTATTTTATTACGTAGGAGATTATAATACTGTATTACAAATCCAGAGCGATAAAAAGCCTATTATGCACGAGTGAGAAGACTACGCTACGAGCTAAGTGAAGCGAACAATTCGAACGAGTGCCTAATAGGCTTACCATCCAAGCTGAGAACTATAAATGGTTTTTCGATACGTATTTTTTAGTTTGATGACAGATTTCTGATTTCTCATCATTTCTAATACGACCACATTCAGTGCTTGACATCGTTTCAGTTTCGATCTTTTTATTTCTCAAGCGTAAGCTAAGGAAGTACTGTAATCGCTCTACCACCCTTTTTACAATGGATAAAAGAAATTTACTTAATAAAATTAATCACTCTAATTTTTTACTGATCAAATTAAGAACGAGTCACCCGATTTTCTTGAAAATGTGAGAATATGCACGCCTTTATTTAATAATTATTAAATAAGAATAATAATAATAATATTATTGAGAATATTTTATTCGATCCTGGCTTAATTAATAATTTTAATCCTCTGTTTTGAGGCGATTCAAATCAAATAAATTTCTAAGTGCAATTCTTCCCATGTATAAACATAAATGCTTCAAGTTGGTATTATTGTTGAGAGGCCATTTTTACTTATTGAGCTAAGGAAGTATAGTAATCGAGTCCATCGGGCGAATTGGTACTTTCATATTTTCTCAACAGTAATTACTGGAATCAAGAGGGGGTGGATGAGCGGAGCTATTGCTTGCTTACACAAGACTCTGTAAGAAAAAGTTAAACTTAGCCCCACCCACCCATCCGTTTCCTCATTTTTTTAGTTTGAAATAAAAAATAAATCTTATAGCAAATAGCATAACAAAAAAATACGAATTGCGCTTTTTTTTCTTTTTTTAACAGCCTACGGTCTATTACTTCTCACTTCCACTCTACAAAAGAACACATAATTAACCCCGCCCACCCACCCAGCCTTCATTTCAGTTATTCATTTTATCTAGCCAAAATGATAGGTAGACCCCATACTGAACAGAAATAAAATTGTTAGAATGAGAAGAGGGCGGAAGGGCGGGGCTAGTACTTGCTAAAATAGAACTGATTGTGGCAAATTACATACATTCTAAGAAAAGAGCGGGTTGGCGGAGCTAGTATTTGTTAAGATTAGACTGATTTTGGTAAATGATATATCCTTTAAGAAAATAAAGGCTGGGTGGGCGGGGCTATTGCTTTCTTATAAAAGACTCTATAAGAAAAAGTTAAACTTTCATGCCTCCCCTAGAGACATTTTTGCCTCCCCTAGACCTAGAATGTTTTATTTAATAAGCGGAAGTCGAAGAAATAAAAAAGTCTGGACCATCGCATTGTGACCCGGTTATTGCAATTCGTAAAAATGTCGTTTAGTTTAGTTTCTCTGTTTCACTCTCACGTGTACAGTCTCCATAAACCTTATCGATATTTCTCTAAAAGTACTTATAAATGCTTTTCAGTTCCGTTGCATCTCTCGTACTAGGCGATTAATAAAGTGTTTTCTTATTTTATTGATTAAATCAAGATTCAAGAACGACTCGCTTCATATTCCCTAAAATTTGGGAATACAGTACTGTTATTATTAGTACTATACTGCATCTATCTAAATTGCTATACGTGTCCTTGCAAAAATGTTGATAACGTCATTACAAAATTTTGTAATAGAAAAACTCATTTGAAACAAACGCGTAGCATGCATCTTTAGCTTTATTTGAACATTACATTCATATATTTATTTCAACTTAGTGTTATCATAATAAAATAAAATTCGCAACATCAACTCTTATAATTTTTCGAAATGCTGGAATTGATGTACTGCACTTTATGGGCGAGGGGAGTTCTGTCGAAATAGTCTTTAGTTTGTTGTCAATTCGCGAACTCATAAATATCTTGTGAACGATTTTCCTATATTGTTTTTCGTTTCTGCGGCACGATGTTATTCAACAGATAAGACTGTATAGCGTGAACAGGTGGTTTTCCTATAGGATGGAAAGAGCTTTTGTTTTAAAAATAGTATAATGCAGTACGTTTAAATATGAGCTCGAAGTGACATAGATTTTGGAAGGGATTCAAGTGTGACTTTTTGTATTCGGTAAAAAATGGCGGCAAAAATGATTTCAATTCCCTGCCCTATTTTAATATTGTCTTTTTATGAAATTAGCACTTAAAATTTAAGAAAATTATTTTAAGTATAATATGCTGCAAAACAGTAAAATGTCAACCACACAACGAAATCTCGGTAGGTTTTGTTGGTATAATCATTAATGTATAATTAAAAATTTAAGTTAAAACGTTAATAATAATTAATATTGTAAATAAAAATGTAACCGGTAATAATTGATAATTAACAGTAAACGTCGGTGACATTTTGAAAATTATCGTAGAAAATCTCATAGAATAATAATCTCTTTTTTAAGTTGTGAAGAGTCAGTTACTTAATTGGAAAATGCGCCACGTCAGTCATTTACACACAATTAAATGTGAAGTCGCATATAATTTACTAATAATGGCGCATTTGAGCGTTTTTCAAATTTCTTTCCTCAAGTTTTCGTCGAATTTACGCCATATTTTATGGGCACATTATATTAATAAGTAAATGAGGTTGAAAGAACTAAGATAATAGTAGAAAATTGATGGCGAAGAAAGCGCAGAGACTGATCTAATAAACAATGAATTAATGAAAGAGGGAAAGTTTGTGAGCGGTTGACAGAAATGATGAATTATATATCAAAAAACCGTAAGTGTTTTTACGTTAAATGACAACAGAGATTCATGTGTTTGATGCCAACATAAATAATATTTTAAAGAAGCGGAATTCCTGTTTTAAGAAAATAAGAAAGTAAACCCTTTTAGATAACTTTGGGCAGCTTAAAACTTGGAAATGTGGCTGATTGCATAATTAATAACAAAGAAAAAAATATAAATGGTAAGATCTTCCCAAACCATTAACCCACGAGAAATGGGACAGATTTTGAAATTCCATTTTTCGGTTAGTAAAACATTGATTTAAGTTATTTCAACACAGCTTCCGTCGCCCCTGACGCACAATCAAACAAATCAAATAAAAATTTCACAGCTCGGTCGTTAGATGACCATGAGATTTCTAACCTGGAACTCAGATATTCAAATTATTCTGGCAGCAGTTTTAAAAAATGAAGATTTTCGCTTTCAGTTTACTACGTTTTTCTTGACAAATGTGTTTTCGCCCATTATTTTTGTAGCCTTTGCGGCACTTCCGTATCTTCTGTTTTTGCTGCAGTTCATAATCCGAGAAACAAACGTTCTGCCATGCACAGGAGCTGCATTTCGTAATCTCAGCTCAGAAAAACCCAGCACCCCTTCTGAATCTGTCCCCACATTTAAATGCAAGAGCTGTGAGGTAGACCCAATAAAAACCGGACCCTTCCAAGGATCTAATGCATCCTTCTGGGAGCGAGAGCATCCAGCGTCAATCACTACAAAGACGAGCACTAATCAAATTTACAGCAGGGTTTACTCAACACGACAATGCGTGGCCTCTCAGCGCCCGCATAACAAGCGCTGCAATTACTGATCTCAATTAGCTATTGTCGTGCTTATCAGAACACTCCGTATATACCCAAACAAACAAATAGTTAAGTCCGAGCCAAAACTAATGGTCCTCGAACAATTAATTTTGTTAAGAGATTTGGAAACAGGAACTAGATAATTGGAAAGCTCCTTTTCCTATTACAGACACGGCAGATTATCTCCGAATGGCAATTGAAGTAATAGCAGGAGCACCGGATTGTATGGAACACAGTTTTAATTTTAATTTACTTTTTAACCTGACTGACTGTTTGGGGATTTAAATGGCGTTTTTGGGGGAGTTTCATTTGTTTGAGAATTTTTTAAACCAGCAAGTTTTTAATTTTATCTTGTCGAAATTCAGGGCAATTTACGTGGGATTTTTCCACACGCAACATTGATTAAAATTATGTTGTTGAAAGTTTAGACAACATGTTGCAGACGGGTTTAGGGTCATGATAATGAAATGTGTTTGACAATTAATAAGCTCACAAACTGGCATGTTAAATCATCAGAATTTAACGCAGGAGATATGATGAAACAAATATTATTTCTCAGAGGAATACATAATGCTTACGTATACATTGTCTACTCCCTGTCAGCTGCTGAAATGTCACATTTTTGTTTTAAACCCAAGATAGAATTTCTTGGGAGATTTAAGCATATAAATCATATTGGTGATCCGGTACGGAATTGCCTGTTGGTCTCAGCTAAATGCAATTTTATTAAACGATACTCTTCTAGTTTTAATAAAAATTTTTAAAATACTTTTTGGCAATTGGCAAATTATCGAATAAAGCGCAAAACAAAGCAGACGAAAGGCGAGAGGAAACTAAACATAAATACGACGAGACGAAGGCACAAGTAAGAGTTAAACTTCCAGTTGAGTTAAGCGGAAAAGACAAGTATAATTTATTGAGCTGTGCAATAATATTAGATTATAAAAGATCACGTACTTTTACAAGTCCATATCTTCGGTAAACGGGGTATAGAAGTAATTTTTTTAATTCTGGAGACGTCACGGTTGATAAAATCGAGCTAAATATCTTGAAGGTTCCATTTTCTTTGCTAATGGTGTGGTCCCTTACACTACGCCTTGGAATTCAATACTTACTTATTTGTAGTCTTCTCTGCTCTGGACAACGAAGGAAGAACGTCGTGTTGTCGATCGGGTCCAATATTTAATCTCAATCGAGCGTACGAGGTTGATTTCGCGGCGTAATTTAGTGTAAAAGTAAAAGGGAAAAATAAAACATTAAAAGACAAAAATTACAAACACTGTGCCAGTTTGAGGTTAATTTTTCTCGTTTATCGAGACCTCCGGGGGGTTGACCTGAATAATTATGCCACGGTTGTGAAGGTCAGTTGTCTTAAATATTAATCTGTCCATATTAATGTGCGTTTCGAGTGAAAATATAACAAGCGCAGCCGAGAAAGAATCTAACATAAAACTGGGTTTATTTTATCAAAGGAGGAAACACTCAATACATGTTTTTTGTTAAATTAAAAAATGGGGACTTGAAAAGGAAAACAGCTTGTCATCCCTCCACAAATTTGTGGCTTAATTTATTCAATTCGTTTTGTAATGGTGCCGGATGACAATCGACTGTGTTCGAAACCATTAATAATCTCATTTGTGTTATCCGAATCGTTTTCAAAGCATTTTAATAATTGGTGTTAAATTTAATAATCGTTATCTCTGGAAAAGAAGACCGTTTTGTTTCTGAAATCTTATTAAAATGCTAATGCCGTCATTTTCCTTTTTTCCGTTGTAAGTAAAATCATTTTCTATTGTTTTTTCTCGCGAACAAAAAGGACGGTTACAATCGCCTCAGAACGAATTAAACCCAAGTGTAAAAAAGTTGTTTAGCACAGCGAGTTAAAATCGCGAGAAAAGAAATATTCTCGTGTCGTCATTTCAAAACGGGTATCACGTAGCTGGGGGGTTTATGGGGTAAAGAAAGACACCCACAATTGTCCTTATTGCCGCAGGATAGCGTTTTTTTGTACAGTGGGAGTGCTTTTTCTTTGCTGCTGTTTTAGTATTCGCGGAATAAAATCTTTCATTTAATAAATTACGAACAATAAAATATAATCAAGGAAAATCTAGGGCTGGTGGTTAATGAGCGAGGCCTTGACAACATCATTTTAAATTTAAATGGATTTCGTGTGAGGATTAACGATTGCATAATTTCGTTACGAAAAAGGGGAGTAAAATAAAACATTTATTTCGAATATTGTCATACGGATGGATTTAGGGTGCTGTTAAAATAAGCGTTTAAATTAGCAATTAATAATGATTTTGTAATATAATGAATAATAATAACAGATTTTAATAAAAATTAATATATTCAACGGTTGATTAACCAAAAATCATTGCATATAGAATTTGAAAAGGAGATGTTCGTCAGACAAGACTTACATTGCCTCGAATAACGTACAGGCACAGGATATTTGGTTTTTAAAGTAACATTTTAATAACAAAAATGAATAAATATTGTCATTAATAATTATGTTGCAAATGGATTTTTGTGGAAATTTATTAAAAACTAGTTCTTAGCCAATATTTACAAACAACAGTTAACAAAACAAAATTAGAGTTACAGATCGGGTTTTATGAACTCTAATTGCTACTTACAAATAAACCGGAGCAACTGACGAATATATGGCTAACTATAATTTATAGTAGCTGATAAAAATTCTACAGTACATGTAAATAAAGAGATTTTATCTACATGTGGGAGTTAACAATTGGGCGAAGCGCCTTTTGTATTAAATTTTGTGAAACAAAGTGTATGTTAAGGCCATCGCTACGCTTATAAGGTTTTCAATACATTTTCAAAATGTATTATCTCCATTACTGACAGACATACAAGTACTGTTGGGTAATTTTAATTATAATCTGTCCACAACTTTCTCTATAACAAAGCAAAGGCAGTTTTTTTAAATTTTCTTCTTACTTTGATGAAATTGTTTTGCTAAGTAAATTCTATTTCAAATGTGTAAAATAATATCTTTCTGTACCTGTCATTTTATAACAACTTTCACGATTGTTCTAAAATTTTGCGAACACTTTAAGGTAGTCATGGACATGATAAATGACTAATTAAAATTTATTTATTAATTTTTTCCAAAAATTTGATGACGTCATCTCACTTGAAGTTTAAGTCTAACATGTGCCTTCATTTGTTGTAATATTATTAATGTTGATACCTATAGCGGTTATCTTAAAAAAAAATGAGAACAAATCATAAAAGCAAACTTTACAGTTTGTCAACCGATCTATGAAACGATTTTTTTAATAGTTTGGCACGACATTAACAAAAATGATATAATAAATCTATTCATGTAAATTTAAAAAATATTAGTGCAAGTAGGTACAGCTCATCATATGTTGCACATTTTAGCTGGGATTTTTTCGCAACATTTTGACATAACGTCATCAATAAAATTTACTATGCCTGCAAGATTTCAAAGCATTCGGTTTTACAGTTCTTGATTTAATCAACAAAATAAACTGAGTCATTAATTCATTTTTTTTGCATCACCTTGTCCCTGTATACGCAAATCGAAAAAATATGAATGCAAATGCAGTAATTTCAATAGTGTGTGGTACATAATTTCGGAGGCTTCCACGGTCGGAATCAATACATGATCGTTTTCCAGGTTGAAACCGTGTTAATTGAGTTTGATGCTCCTGAAGATACCACTTACAAAAGTGTGCGAAACGTTGAGTCCAAAAACTCAATTAACACGGTTCCAACCCGGAAAACGATCATGTACTGTGTGGTATACTTTTTACATTTTTAAATTATTGAACGATCAAAAAAGCCAAATAAGAATGAGGAACGATACTGCAAACAAAACTCAGGCGACAGCTCTTTATGCAGGTGGCTGACTGGTTCCAAGTCATAAATTAGTAGAACGCCCGGAAGAGGGCAATTTTGCATTTTGCATCTCAGGATCATATGTGTCAACAAACCGTCAGTCGCAGACGAAATCGTATTTTTGTAAAATGACCAATGAAGAGGTCTCTTAATTTCGGGGGCCTGATGCTCCAGCATCACAAGCATATTCGTATAAACCGTCATTGCAAAATATATTTACAGTACATAACCAACGGCAAAAGTGGTCTTAGCAATATGCGTAGTGCTTAAAATATTTATGTTTATACATCGGAAGAATGTCACGTAGGCATTTGTTTGATTTGAATGAGTCTCAATTGAACAAAATATTCTGAATATTATTAGTATAATTCTTACCTTATCATTATTCTATCGTTAAAATTATAAAGACGAGCGTATTTTCACATTTTCGAAAATGAGGTGGCTCGTTCTTAATTTGACACAATAAAAGATGAATATTATGTAACAATAATAGAAAATTATGAATTCACTATTAGGCTCACGGGTAACTGCAGTGTAATACCAACACACAATAACACTATCTTATTGTCGCATTATTGTCGCGAAAATTGGATGTGCTGTTCTTGATTTGACGGGCAAAAAAATTTGGAAGTGCTGAGATCCGTAACCGGAACTTCCGATTGCAATGCATATTCCAGCTCAACTGAGCCACCGGTCACACTTGCGAAGTCATGTTATTATGTGGCAAAAAAAAAACGATGTTTAAACAATAATAATAATACATAAAAGCCGGAGATTCATAAAACACAAGTGTGGGAGTATAATATTTAATGAAACTCGAATTATATGTATTGGAGAGAATTTTAAGGAGATATCATCACGTTGTTGGTGGGGATGATTAGACAAATTTTGGTTAGCGTTTTACCATCTACATGATATTCCTAATATAATAAATACAAAATTTGACACACACAATCTGCACAGTACTTTCGGAGATTATCTGTCTAATAAAAATTCGGAGAGACGGCAGACAGACCGAAAGACAGACAGACAGACGGAAACGGGGGACCTATTTCTTCGTACTCTAGGGGTCATGAAAGGTCGAGAAAACTTAAAAGTAGAGAATCGGTCGACGGGCTTGATTACAATACTTGTTTTGCTCGGGAAGTAAAAACGAACGAATGAATTAATGTTATTCCCAAATTCGGGGAACAAGATGTATTAAAATATATAAGTATTTGGACTTTATTATAATGGGATAAAATGTGCAGAAAAAACTGGATTTGTTTGACTGTGTTGGGGTTGAAGGAAATTGAAACCAGTTTTTAATGAGTTTCGATTTATTTAGAGATTCGTTAAACTTTAAAGACATTTCATAAACCGTGTTAACTCATTAATTGTAGCTCTTAAAATAGCGTTGAGTGAAAATATTTACTCTTTTAATTAGCACGTTAAGTTTAGAAAATTATGAAATGTCGTCAATTCGTCATATAATAGTTTTTTCTTACTTTTCTAGAATTTGACGGAACTAAATATTTCGAAACTGTTGTTTTTGTGTAATCAACAATCTCGTCTCAGCTTTAACCATCTGATTTACGATCTCTGACCATTTTATAGCGTTCTAGTATAGCAGATTACCACATTTTTCTAAATGATCCCATTCGAAGGACAAAAGTTAGACTGTAGAACACATCTTTTAGCACAAATAAAAATCTTATTTATTTAAGTATGATGATTAGAAAAAAACTGAAATGTCAGATATTTTTTTAGGTATGCGTTGACGCATTGTTAGAATAAATAATATCATCCTCGTATAATGAGAATACACATTTCAACTGAAACCTCGTTGTGAGCAAACTTCAGGGTCGAATGGTAATAATGTTTTTCTACCCCCACATAGTAATCCATGAATTACGAACTGTCTAGCCTCATAGTAAAACCATAGTTACACCCACTGGCATGTAATGAATGAACAGGCACGTAATATATATATATTACGTGCCTGTTTGGGTAGTTTCCATAGCAACTATAAATATTTGCTTTCCCAAAAAAAATTCTTCTGAAAGTGATTCTTCATTATAGATCGTAGAAAAAGTATATGACACAACTCTGGTGGTAAGCTAATTACGAACTCATATTACATCACTCGCTCGCTACGCTCGCTCGTGTGTAAACTTCGTTCGTAATTAGCTTTTTACCACCCTCGATATGTAATATACTATTTTATCCACTTGTAACGTAAACAATTATTACGGGGTTGTCGTAATATTTTACGACTAACGGGACTGCGGCGTGAGCATCTTCCCAGAAACATAACAACCTTCATTATAACACAATTCTAAGTACAACAACTGCAAAATTAACTCTTTAAAACTACCCTCTTTTTTGACTGACTTCTGTAACTCTTTTTTTCTATTCGTGTTTACATCGGGCTGAAGTTACAGTATTTAACACATTACACCTTTCTCGAGTGCTTCCATCTCTCGAGCCCTCTCGCCGTTTCTGTTGGCTAATCGTCAATATAGGGGAAGTCTGGATAAAGGAGTCACATGTACGAAACCTCTTTATCTACTCCCACGTCTTCTAATCTCCCTGTCGCCAACATTTTTTCGATCTAATTTTTCAAGGGTTTTCAGATGTAACACTGTTTCTTGAATTCCTGCATACAACAAATACTTACTGTTATAGAAAAATAAAAACATAATTTTATTCAGCAAATATTCACGCTTTTGATTTAACAGGTTTTACGATGATATTAAACTCACAATAGTTTTATGATTCAAACAAGTAATTATTTCAAATTGGTGCTAAAAAATTGTCAAGAGTTAAATTTGATTCCAATGGTTTTCACTACATTTATTTGGATGCAAAATATTACGCTTTATAAGCGAAATATTTACAACGTTTATTTTAGATTCATTTAGAATGGATATTAAAGCACCACCATTAATGACTCGTTCAGTGTCCGCAAATTTTTTGATCCGATAATGATTAAACAACTCTTTGATTACGTTCACAATCATTATAACACTGTAATAATATTCAGATAGTCATAAATTTGCAGGATAATTGTAGCTTTGATGGTAGGTTGCGTTTATTTTCGTAATGATACCAACAGTTAATGACAAAAATTTGTGATCAAAGTACCTAATAAACTAACAATATTGTTACAGCAATTTTAGGACATTAGTTTTCATTTAAATAAGGATTTAATAAAAATTCATAAAAAGATATTGTTAATGAACTAGTTGCAGTTTGTTTATTAACTGCGCATTCACTGGTGTGTTTGTGTGTGAATTTCGAAAATAGCTAATTAATACCAGTAATGTCAATTATTTGAAAAACGCCTGTAATGGTTATAGCGGCAACTTTGTGACATTGTAGCACAAGTTTATGCGGTTTGCAGTTCAGCATCAATGACACCAGACAAAATGTTCACTGATAATAACCACGCTCGGAAGGTGTGGACAAAGCTCCAAATAGCAGTTGTAATTTTTTTTTAATATTTTCCAAATAATTTGTAATTAGATTCTATTAATAAATATTCAGGGGTTACTTTTGTGTCACTTATGCAGGTCCAGACTTAACTCAGCACTTTTCATTTTCAGCTCGATAAAGCGTCAATCAAAACCCGAATTCTACCGACTGACTAAAAATGTATTTATAACCAAAGCGTAGTAGGATCTCTACGAACTGACTGCCAGTCTGACGTTCAACCACCGTCATCAGCATAGCGAATCTTCGAAACTCGTTCTAGCAAATTAATAAAGGACGTCGCCCAACCGTAAACCGGTATCGACCAAAAAGCCCATTTAAATTGTTTATTCTATACAAACATGAATACGTATCTTTAAGCCCCCAAACCGTTTAATTCCAAACGCGATTACGCTGAATCGAGCGGCTTTTAATTCAGATTTTTAATTCCCAACCGTCACATGCGCCATGTTTTGCTTACATCTTCAGAAAGCCCGTTTTAATAAAAGCCACTAATTGATGACACAAAATTCACTCGCTTAAAAGTAATAATCCCGCATGTTCCCTAGTTAAAACTTCCTGAGAGCTTTAGCACACAAACAGCTTGATAAAAGCGTATCAAGTTGAAGGTTTCGCGGGAAATTATCAAACACGTCGCTTTTCTAGACCTCGAGTGGCGTTCGAAGTGTCTGTTACGGTCCTGCTCGATCGAGTGACCCAGAGAGGAATTTCTACGTGGAGGCGGCGGTATCATAACCATCCTTGTTATTTATAGATTCCTTTAATGGAGGTCAATGGGAAGAGGATTAGGTGGATGCTGCCGCGATGGAGAAACGTGGTTATATTTAGGGAAAAACAGACGTCGTCGGTATAATGTGCTAATTCTTAGTCGAAAATATTTTTGGAGTCGTGTTCGATGATTTTTGATGTTTATTTAATTTATTCTTGTAATCACTCCCTAATATTATTTTTAGTTTTAATTCAAATCAAGTGATGTGGAATAAGTTTGACATTTCTTATAACACGTAGGTGTTAAATGGGGATACTTAGTTTTGTAAAATTTATAACAGGACGATAATTAGTGCTATTTGTGTACCATTTTACCAATGATCTTATAAAAATTCTAAATTTTATGAACTTTATTGTGATTATTGCAAGTATTGCACGTGCAGAGTTCATACTCATCAAAAGCTGGTGACCTCATTAAAATGTTAATTTACACTCAGCTATTATTGCTGCTCTCTATTTTAATTGTTTCTTCATTCTGTAGCGTTGGTAATTTATTTTCAGTTAATAATTTCTTACGAAAACAATATGAAATATATATATATATATATATATATATATATATAAAAAATAAATAGAGGTTTTATATTGCAGCAGCTTTCAAATGACCTGAATTAACTTCATAAAAGAAAATGAAGTAATGTGTTCGTTCGAAAACTGATAACGCTCACATCATGGTTGCTAAGTACATTCTCACATGTTCCACTTCTGATACTAAAAACAGTTCTTTGTTTACTGAAATAATTAACAGCTGCAGAAATATTTTCATCGGAAAACACTCTGAATGTGTGTTATGTGAGACGGAAACTTACATTTGGTCACGAGATATTCTGCCAAGCATTTTATCGTTTTGTTGTTATTCCTTTGTTCTATCGGACAAGATATTGTCAGGCGCGCATTTATATCATTTTGTCGTTAATTTAGCGTTAAGGAATATTTGTTCCGTCAGGAGAAAAACTGCCATACTTTCACTCAACACCTAATAAAAACTGGGTCGAGAAGAATTTTCTACTTGTTCTGAGTTACTGTAAGAAACAACATCGTAAAGAATTCTTCTTTATACGAGCCATATTATTAGTAGAGTGTAGAAATAACTTATGTATTAAAGAAAAAAGTGGAGCCAGGACGTCGTATCCACAAGTCTCCAAAGTAATAATAATATTTTTTTTCTTTATTTACTTTAAAATTTTTAATACAATTTCAGAGAATTATAGAAACGTTAGTGACATTATTAAAATTCAACGTATGATTTCAATGCAATCGAAATTAAAATGAATTAGAGTTGGCTGTGAAATCAGTTGCATAGGAGGCAACTATTACATTATTGACAAAAAATTGGTCGAAGTTTATTTCAACAGAACTTCCCTCGCGCCTGACATAAAGTCCTACAAATCCCGTTTCTTTGAAACCTCTATAAAGTAAAAATCAGCGGTATAATTAACACCTCCGCAGACTCTACGCTGTGGGGGCGCAAATTCCAAGGGGACACCTAGGGAAGATTCCAAATTCTTAAGGACCTAATGTTATTATTTATTTAGGACCCTTTTTTTTATTATGAATAGAAGTTGACTAGGAAATTTATTTACATATTTTTAATACTTAATGTAGAAAAAAATAAGAAAGTAGAAGGCAAGTTTGGCTTTTCGACATTTTACCAACTCTTTTTGAAACTTAAGTTTCCTTTTTTAGCTTTCACTAACATATTTTTTGCACTCTGACATATTTTTTAATCTAATATCTAATGAATAAGTTTTAGTGTTAATTTAATTTTGAAAATTGAATTTTGATTATACTGAATTATATATACATATGAACTATAAAATTCACTGATAAATGGGTAGAAGATACCGCACACTATTGCATTACTACATGTAGGTGACTGATTGCCTGTAAGTTATAAACGCCAGCTTTGCATTTTGCGCAATCTTGGGATTAAAATTAAAAACAAATAAATTTCATTTTCTTTTACATTTAGACCAGAAGGAGCCCCTTAATTTCGGGGACCTGATGTTTCGGCATCACAAGCATCCGTACAAATCGTACAAGTACGGACAATGTAAAATATATTTACAGCAGATAACCAACGGGAAAATGACCACTCAGCAACATGTGTAACTTGAAGTGTTTAAATTTATACGTCGGAAGAATATCACGTAAAAATTTGTTTGATTTGAATGAGTTTATCGTCTCAAAACAGACGCCTAAAGCGAACAAAATGACATAGTGTGATTTTTGTGTTGTTGTATTTACGAATTATGACTGCTAATTTAAAAAAATTAATAGATTGATCAAAGTTGCTTATGGTATGTATAACGTGTTGCCGATACGAAAGTATTCAGGCGTGAACACATAAAATAATTACCCTGTATTATTGTTATAAATCTTATTTTATCATTATTTTATTATTATAAAGACGTACATATTATAACATTTTCGAGAAAGTGGGATAACTTGTTCTTAATTTGATCAATAAAAAATGAAAGCGTGATTGATTTTATTATCTAATCTTATCTAATAAAAAAAAGTATGATGCCCGTTAGTTTCATCGCGTCGACTCTGGGTCTGCGAAGCAGAAACTTTAACACTGAGCTATGCCAAGCTGTAACAAGGTTGCATACTATGTTAGTAAAGAAAAGTGGATTTTAAACAGTAAACAAAATGATAAGATTCGTAAACGACAAGTACAGGATATTATTTCATACAAAATTGGTAATATTAATTATGTAATATAATAATCAAACGTTACAAAATTGTTAATGTTAATTTTCGTTATCGTTTTATCATCTACACGATATTCCTAATAAACATACAATATTTGACAACAATCGCTCCAGTAGTTTCAGAAATTATCTAAAAATCCGAACAGACGGCAGACAGACAGCAGACAGACAGATATACGCAAACAGGAGTTCATTTTTTTCGTACTCTAGGGGTCATGAAACGTCGAGAAAACATGAAACTGACAAGTCGCTTAGCTTACGTTCGGGAAATAAAAATTATAAGCTGAAGGTTCTGCTGACATTGAAGCACTGATTTACGTTAAATTGAGAGTACCTAGTTGTACCACCCAAAGTTGATTTTTTTATTTTCGATCACACTGCACTAATACCACAAATAGTAAAAATCATCAGCAGATGTTTCTACTTTTATCTTAAGAAAATTGTTATGGAAAAATATATCAATTTGAAAACTAACACGCTATGAGGAAATCTAAATCTCCCACAATACAAGAAATCAATTGTTCGATTATGACACAAAATTTTAAATAAAATTCAACTACACCTCTATTACTTTATCTTCTTGCCCTTGCAAGGATATTGTCGTTCATTCACAATTTCGTTTTATTTCGTCCTAAAACGAAAGAGAAGAATAGGTTAATGAGAGGAAATACACATAAACTTAAATTTTATCTACGGATCGATCAGTATTCAAATGGTCTCGAATGAATATTTTAGATGACCGATATCCAAAATATGTATTATTCATTTCCTTCATTCATTCATTCATTCCATTTCATAAGCCTCTGCGTTATGCCTGTGGGGGGTAACAAGGGCGTTAAAATTTCCCCTTTCGGATTGGTACCTACTACCCCAAGTTTTGTCGTAATTCCTTCATAAACGCTATCGGGACATGACATTAAAGACAAAGTGTTCTCATTCATGTGTTCAACCCTCTTCTGTGCGTTGTTATGGCTTAGTAGCCTTGGGAAAAAATGGATAAAAGAGAATGCCACTTTGGTTAACATGAATGAATATTAAGAGGCGCTATTTATAAGGAAATTGACTGACATTACATCGCAAAATTTGTATCTTTAGCTTAGTAAAAAAAATATCTTAGGCAACAATAGAATCAGAACTTATTTGTTATAAATACTTATAAGAAAAAAATCAAAATCGTTGCACTAACAGAGTTTTAGGATCAACTTCTACGGTCCATTTTTGATCTGTACACAGTAAATCAAGTGTCCCATTGACGTAATTTTTGCCAGTTATTATAGCAAAACTTTATAGAAGTAATTTAGTACACACCTCTCGCATATGAAGTCGTATCTATGAAATCTGCGGTAAAATAGTACAAAAACGTTGCAAAAAATTATAAATAACCGCAACATATTGGGAAACAACTTCTCATTTATCCAATTCTTGTATCTTTTGTCTTTCTTGCAAACGAACGAGACTCAGGTATCGATTCGACTTCAAGATTGTGCGGTAATTAAGGGAGTAACCGGCTTTCGGGAGGCATTATTTTTGATGATGATTCGATTTAACTGATAGCGACTAGAGTAAAACTTGCCTAAATCAATTTGCAGACAAGAGAGTTGTCGCGAGGGTATTTATCGATGTAATTATGAAGAACAAAAAAGTTCGAGGAGAGAAATTATAAGCAACGGAAGTTGGGAGTTCTGGGAGTCTTTTCAAACTACAAATCGTAAAGTTGGGGACTTTCAGGTAGGTTAAAGGTGCGAGGGAGTTGATTCTCTTATGTAGGTACGAAGATGAGTCTTAAGCAAATTTAACTGTAGGTAAATTGTACAGACAACTGGATAAATGTGGGCGCAGTTAATACCTATATAATAACTTTGTTTAATAAATTGCAAACAGCTTATAATATACTCAGATTTCAGTTCGTAACATTAAGCAACTCAATTTATAGTTTACTAATTCATTGATATTCTATGATTAAGTTTGTAGTTATCAGACACATGGTTATCATAATTAGGCATAATTTTATGGTGATGTTGTATATCCATCCTTGATAAAAAAAATTGACGGGGTGAAATAATTTAAATAAAACTGTAGGCGGTGTTGGAATAAATGACTATATATTCGGTTCATTCATTCATATGACTACGGATCAGCCGAATTTTATAAAGGATCGATTCATAAAATTTCAAATCCTTGAATGTCATTAAATAGGAAAACGATTATTTCTTGCAACCTTGGTTGTAAAGATTACTTGAGACTTAGCTTAACTCATTTGAATTTGTTTGCGGTAACGAAATTGTGGTGATGTCTTTTTACGCTCGCCGGAAATACCTACTACACCCACGTGTGATTAAAAGCAAATAAAAGTTGTGTTTACTTCCCACATATTTTTTTGTACTAATTCAGGAATTTGTCAAGTTGTTTCCAGATATTATATTGCGGCCGTTAGGTCGAATATGTAGGGCTAAATTTAAATCTCAATAAATTTTTTATGGATTACAAAATTGGTGGAGGCGCCGGGATAATAATAATTTATTTTTGTGAATGAAGAACCTACCGTCAGTTCTATTACTAGTGAAATCCACACTTAACAAAAAACTCAAAGTTGTTAGTAGATAATAAAAAAAACTACTGATAATAATTCGCTATTCCGCGTCTACTAAATTTGTACAAAAATAGGAGCACACAAAACGTAAAAACTGCTACTTCCTTTGACACTTTTTACCTAGTGAGCTGTTCCAAAATTGGTTCGTCTCACAATAATTTTGTAAACACAATCCCCCCGCCATTCAGACCGCAAAATCGCGATGAAAGAGTTGTTGATCAATATTTGCAATTTTACCACGTGAACGATCCTGCGAAGCACTTTGATGTCGTTAGAGCGCCAAAGCTGCCAATTATTACACATATAGTTCTCGACGGATTAATCAAATTAAAACGAGACTGTTCATTTCCGCTTTATTGTTTCGTTTCCGAAAAACGCCAAGTCGTAATCGGATTTTTTCATTAATCTGCGAAGTTTGTAATCTCCATATTAGCGGTTCTCTTATCGCCAACTTCGCTCCAATAAATTTAATGTTAAAACTTTGATTCCTTAAACGTATTATTCAAATTACTTCAGAGATTACCACTGTTCGAGGATTGCGGCTGTCTCTTTCCGACTGATAGATCAGCGGTTCAGTCGTCTCTGGATGCATCAATGGCCATTGTGTGGGTGGTTGCACACAAACTCGCTTACCGAATTACGCGAATTAATTAATTAATTTATCAGAAATGATGCATTGCATTTGTCTTGCTATTGAAACATCCCCTGCTAATTTAATTGCTTCCAAAATGTGGAAAAATCCAATTGGATTTACGATACGGTCGGGTTAAACAGATAAACACCAACCGTTTTACAAGGAAACGTGAACTGGGAATTGCTATATCTACAATGGATATTAATAAACGGATTGAACATACAAACATATCCTATCCGGTTTACTCTGTTTACTCATAGTAATGCGATGAACTGATGAAGCGGTTAAATTCCCGTAGATAACAGAATACGAGTATAGTAGTAATTCTCTTATTCGTATTAGATGTAACAAAAAATTATTATTCTGGCTGTATACATTGGAACAATAAAAAAGTTCTAGCAAGCACAGGTGTGGACACCAACGGGCCATTTTGGTGCCATCACGTGAAATGAAAACATACTTTTTCATCTCAATGACATTAAAGTGCTCCACTTCTCTTTCGAAAGGATGGGACTTCCATCGGCTAACAGAATACTTAAAGCTGCTGAAATGTTTTGCAACAACATAACAATTTCTTACATGAAAAAGTTTATATAAAAACGAAAAAAGGTCTTTATATAGACTAATCGACTAATTTTACTCCATTTTTATTTATAAGAAAAAATTTTTGGGGGAAATATACTTAACTGTACAATAAATATTGAAAATTTAGTGACGCCAATCATAAAAAATGAGCTCACTTCGGGCAGCACGTCATCCGATTTTATGTTAGAAATGCAGTCGATTCTGTTTTTTTGGTTCGATAGGAAACGTATTATTTTTAGACGAAAAGCTGTAGTGTAAATGACATCCCGAACCTCCGGCACCGTAGGGGTGCAAATTCCAAGTAGGCGCCGTCCGTAGTTATACAGACCTTATGAAATATACTCAAAGCAAATAACCAACGAAAAAGAGTGTATTATTATCAGTGTACATACTTAGCTTTTAAGATTTTTTATGTTTATACATCGAAAGAATTTCACTTAGAAATTTGTTTAATTTGAATGAGTTGTCTCTTCATAGCAGAAGCAAATAACCTACAATAAAACAAAATGTTTTGAATATGATTATTATTATTCTTACATGTTCTAGAAAATGAGGTTCTTAATTTGATTTTATGATTTTCGTTTTGTGATAACCGTTGTAAAGTAAAAACCAGAGGTATAAATAACACCCCTTGTCTTTCAGCACTTGGTAATAGCCTGCAATCTAAACCTTAAGTGTTTATTTATGTTTACACATTGAAAGAATGTCACATAGAAATTTGTTTGATTTGAATGAGTTTGTCTTCTCAAAACAGGACTAAAATTATTAATTGAACCACAGTCGAACAAAATGTTCTGAATATTATAATTCGTATTTTATCATTATTATGTAAACAAAGGCGCATTCTTCACATTTTCAGGAAAACGGGGTGACTCGTTTTTAATTTGCCCAATAAAAATTTGTGATGACGTCATCAACATGGATAATTCTAGTCACAGCACAAAAGAAAAGTAGTCACACAGAAATTAATGTTCAAATGAGAATACACAGGTTCTAGCCCACAAATTATTGTATGGGGTTATGATAAAGTAATGCACAAAATTCATAAAAAGGGCAGCATTTGTTATTGAACGCAGGATTTGGTTCCAACAGGATGGGGCACCACCACATTATGGCGCAAATGTAAGGGTTTTTTGGATAAATCAATTTGATGGAACGTGGATTGGAAGGCGTGGACCAATAGAATGGTTACCTAGGTCTCCGGATGTTACACCCCTTGATTATTATTATTTTTTTTAATGGGAAAATTTAAAAAGTCGTGTTTAGATGGACAGATCCGATAATTTAGAGGATTTGAAAGTACGAATTTGTTATGAAATGACTCGTGTTAAGTCCGTAGAGTACTAAAAATTACGTCAATCAGGCCTACCATCGTCTGGGTTTCTGTCACATAGTGAATGGGGAGCAGTTTGAACAATTTCTATTCCATAAATTTTTACTCCAATGTATAGTTCTGTTTATTTAATATTTTTCATTAAAATCAAGTTTATTTTGTTTGTTATTAATTTTTTCATTTTCATATGCAGAAAAATAATCTTTATCAAATAATGCAATCAAAATTATACCGTGCTATTTAAAGAAATGATTGATGACGTCATAACTCATAACTTTTACAAAATTGACGTAAAATTTTTTTGACGTATGTCAAAAGATGGAGAGTAAACTAAAAAGCTCGACATTTTCTCAAAAATAAATGTATAAATAATAAATGCTGCGTTTATTAATTTTATGCATTACTTTATCAGAAGCCCGTAAAAATACTTGGTAAATATATTTATACGTACCGGCTGTTTTAGCAAAAACTCGTTCACATCATTGTCAAATTTTACAGGATATACCAGAATATTAGAGATTTTTTTAACAATTCAATTCATTAAAAAAAAAAAGAAAAAAATCATATGCTAAATTTACAGTCTGCGGACTAATTTGTACCGAATATATCGAATCGATTTAGTAATGGTTTTACTGAAAGGTCAGTAAATAGAAATAATTGAAAGTGTACACACGAAAGTTTACTTAATTTTCACAGTGAAGTTTGCTTTGACTTTACTGAATGTGGTGAAAATAAATTTGAAAATTGTTTTGATAAATGCTTAACATTTAAAAATATCTTTTAATCCGCCTTTTGTTTGAAATTTGGCTGCCTACTGAAACTCTTTTGTTTCAACAACTTTCAAAAACCGTATGTTTGATTTACGTAAGTGGAAAGCTGACTGGAACCGTTTTAAAAATAGCTCAATTTTATCGAAAAATATCCTTAAACATACAAATTTAATATTCCCGTCATAAATCTACTTTTTCTGGAGCGTACACCACACAAAGAACTCGCTTAAATAAAAACTAGAACAATCGGGATTGTTGCCTAAAATTTGCCTTGCTTTGAAATAATTATTTTGGATTAAAAAGAATTTTAATCAACACTGCGTTAAATTTACATATTCCGAAAACTAATTATTTATTAGATTGAATGTGTGGTTAACCACGCTACGTTTAATTTATGAAATTTGAATATATTTCTTCTGCATATGGAACAAACAAATTTAATTAATAGTCTTGTGATTAAAAGTAAACAACAGTAAAATTACCTTGACGGATTTCACGACACGCCGGTCTAGCCCGGTTGCGCTTGAACATTCCTGTTTTTAGTTTAATATTGTTGTGAAGACGGTATAACGTTAACAAAAATCCGTTTATTCATCTTTTCTAAAATGAATGGAAAAATACGATCCATTAACTTCCGTTTTTTTTACATGGCAGATGTGTCACCACTACCTACGCTTCGATTTGATAAATTCACGATGTTTTATTCGAAATTCCTGGAAGCGTCACTATTTAAAATTTCATTCGGTGTGTTCTGATACTACGTTCTTTAATGAAATGTGGTGATTATTAATTAAAATCTGAGACGTAATTAAAAATTTGTTCGGCGGAGAAAACGAGCTTTAAATTGTATTAGGTAGATTTAGACTAGGTTCATTTTAATTCACAAAGTTGGAAGTACGCAACGTGGGGAAGACATGTGACAAACATGATTAAAATTTGTCGTAGCATATACTGTTAACTTTTTTGATTAATGCTTCCCTAAAGTACTGGATTAGTAAACAAAAATTTATAACTCTAGAGATAGACGGACACAAAACCTTTCGTGTTGCTATAGGAAAATATCGTACATATACACGCTTCAATTTCGTTAAGCCACCCTATGAAATGAGTTATTTTTTTGTAAGACATGTTTATTTTTAGGGAATAATTTATATAGCATACTCGTATCTCAAACAATCTACAAAATGCTTTATTTTTGTACTTATCGCAATCAAAAACAGCTCACTCAGCTCAAGAGTAATATATTTATAGCCATTGAAAGTTGTTTCAATAAGTTATTCAGTAGATCTTGTTTTTCAGCGAAATATTACAAAGGTGCGGAAAGTTTTGCCTGAGTAACTTTATAGAATTCTTTGTTTTTGTTTCCGGCTAATTACTGCGAAATTTAAAGTTGTCTGGGCTCTGCGTTTTTCAGATTGACGAATAACAAACTAAAAAATCTTTCGGTGGTGTCCCCGTGGCGCTAACCGAATTACATGAATTAATTAATTTATCAGAATTGACAATGCACTTGTCGCTCGCATAAAACATCTCCCATTAGCCTAATTGTTTCAAAATGTGCAAATTTCCGATTGAATTTGTGTCACGTTCGGAACGAGCAAATAAGCCCCAGTGATTTTACAAGAAAACACCGAACGGCGCGCGAATAACAACGATTTTTTTTCACATCCGGTTCGAACGGAAGTGATAGGACGTGAGGCGGAGCGCACTGACCCGTTTCGGCTTATTTTGATGAAATTGTTCTAATATAGTGCCTATACACGGCCAGTTAAACGTGAAATTGTGCCGGTAACACAAAAATTGGAACCACTTGTAGTGGATTAACGCAAGATTCTGTCGAGGAGTCGGTCGGGAGCTGTGGAGTGGAAATTTTAAACGAGAATGAAAATAGGAAACTGATGAAACGACTTCTCGAATGTAGTGAAGTAAATTGTGTGAAAAGCAACGGCGGAATTAATTTACTAAAATGAAGATTAATAAGCGGGCTAAAAAGTTTGCAAGCTTCAGTTTCGGTTTAATGCTTATGAGAGGAATTGGATTTGTATGTGAGTGTTGAATTTGCGGAGCAGGCGTTAAGTGTTATTAAATCCATTCAACGGTGAAAATTTATCACTACGGTTATGAACACTTACATTCTTTGCGCAATTTTTTCACGGTATGGCATTTTACTAACTATAATTTGATTTCTAGAGAATACATTTTAACATACTTATACATTTTCCTTCCCGAGCGTAAGCTAAGTAAGTAATCGAGTCTCCGTCCGTTTGTCTGTCTGTCAGCCGTCTGTCTGTCTGTCAGCCGTCTGTCCGGATTTTTATTAGACAGATAATTCTCGACACTACTGGACCGATTGTTGTCTAATTTTGAATGTATATTAGGAATATCATGTAAACGGTAAAACACAGAACATTTGTTTTTATTGTTATAAAATATGACACTTCTGTACTTGTGGTGTGTGAATCCGCGCTGAATTTTCACCCTAGACATCTGAACTTTTGGAAAAAAAATTAAAGTTGTTTAACAAAATTTTGCAATTTAACTTTGAAACTGCAAAACCGAAACTGAAATCTTGCAAACATTTTAAGGTTATTGTATCCATGGTAAATGGTTAATCAACATTTATTCGTTTATTGCTTTCCAAAAAATTGATGATGTCATCTCATTTTGCTGAATAAATCCTCTCTGAAACATAACGTTTATCTATATAAAAACTATGAGTGGATATAGTTTTTAGAATTACTCAAAAAAATTAATGAATGAGATAATTTGTTGTATTGATTAAATCAAGAACGACTGGCTCCATTTTCCAGAAAATTTGGGAATACAGCACTATTATTACTAATTTACTACTATTACACAGCATTGATCTAAATTGATATACGTATCCTTGTAAAAATGTTGAAGACGTCGTCACATAATTTTGTAATGGAAAAACTCACTTGGAACAAACACCTAATGCTCTTTTTACATATCGGGTTACCATAAAAAATTAAAATTACAAAATCAAATGTTATAATTTTTCGAAAACTCTGAATTTATTTATTTTAGATCAACTTTTTACCATCACAATTTTCCGATATTTCTATTTTTCTTCGATTGTACAATTTTTTGATATCACGATCTTTTGTTTTTTCATTTTCTTTTATATTTCAACTTTTTCATTTTTCAATGTTACGTTTTCATAATTTTTCGTTTTTTAAACTTTAATTCTTTCAATTTTTCGATTTCTCGGTTTCCAAATTTTTCAATTTTTCGATTTTCAGTTATTCAGTTCAGTTTCATTTTTCGATATTTCTGAATTTTTAATTTTTTCGAGTTCTTAATTTTTATTTTTCATTTTTCCGATTTTTTAATTTTAATTTTTCTATTTAATATCACAATTTTTCGTTTTTTCATTTTCTTTATTTTTTCAATGTTTATTTCCTTTTATAATTTTTCCTTTATTCAATGTTTTAATCTTTGATTTTTCAATTATTCTATTTTCCAAATTTTAGATTTTTCATTTTTGCAATTTTTCGATTTCTCAAGTATCCGATTTTCCTATTTCTTTAATTTTCAATATTTCGAGTTTAAAATATTTTGTTTTTTCGTTTTATAATTTTTGACTTTTCAATTGTATAATTTTCCAAAAACAAAAAAATCGGAAAAAATTAAAAAATTGAAAAACTGAAAAAATGAGAAACTATAAAATCTAAAATTTGCAAAATCGAAGAACTGAAGCAATGATGAATCGACACATTGAAAAACTAAAAACCGAGAAAAACTTTAAAATCCAGTAATTTAAAAATGGAAAAATTCTAAAATCGTAAAATGAAAGCAGAAAATTTTGAAAATTATGATTATTATTACATATTTAAAATAAAAACTAAAACAATTGTACATGAAAAATTTATGAAACGAAAAATTGGAAATTCGAGATACTGAAAAACTTAAAATTGAAAAAACGAAAAATTAAAAAATTGAAAAATTTCACATTGTAAAAAATAAAGAAAATAAGAAACCCGAAAACGAACAATTGCAAATCGAAAAATTGAAGAAAGGGAAACCGAAAAAATTAAAATTGATAAAACAAGAAATTATAAAATCGGAACATTGAAAAATTGTAAAACTAAAGAAAATCAAAAACCGAAACCGAAAAATTGCAAACGGAAAATTTGAAGAAATGAATGGAAAAGTTAAAAAGTCAAACGTCGAGATGTAATTCGACATATTGCAAAATCGAAAACTTGAAGAAGCAAAAAAATGAAAAATTGAAAAATCCCCAATCAAAAAATTAAAAAATCAAAATTGTAAAAATAAAAAATTATAAAATCGAAAAAATTAAAAAACAAATAATTGAAAAATAAAGAGAATAAAAAACCGAAACTAAAAATTGCAAATCGAAAAGTGCATATATATAAAAAAAATGAAAAATTAAAGAATTAAAAAATTCAAGTCAAAAAAACTGCGGGAGGGTTACGCCCCTGGTTTTTACTTTATAGAAGTTATCAAAAAGCAAGAATTGTACAAAAGTTTGACAATTTTTCAAAGAAGTGTGATTTTTGTGCCGTACTTCAGAGACGAGGGAACTAAACTTCTATCGAAATCACCTTCGATAAATTTTTTTAGTGGTATGAATGTGATCGTATGACAAATCTTATAATTCACAGAGCATAGCGAATCTTTCAAACAATCGTGCAGAATACGAATTCATGGAAAAGTTCTTTGGAATGTAGTCACTAAAATAAAACACTTGAATTGATGAGGCACATTTCATAAAACTTCAGCACAACTTTATAAATATGTACTGAAAGACGTTTTGGTTCTAAAATACACTCCCCATAAAAATTATCGCACCACCTCAAGTTCTAGGTATCAGACTACATGTAGCCAGCGCATATATTTTAAGGATAAATGTATGCAAGACAGTGCCAAATGATGACGTGACAATGACAATATTTAAAGCGATTTCGACCGATATGTTTCTTCCACATACAAAATTTTGAGGGTGTTGCGATAATTTTTGTGGGGAGTATTTTTTTTCGTAGGACATTTCTATGCTTGTTTACTTACTTTTATCAGGCTCTACTGCCACTTCAATTAATTTAGTTAAAACCTCCTTGTTTGGAGGAAGAATATTTTTTTAAAGATGCCAGATATTTTTCGATTTTCTAGTTTTGGCAAATCGCCTAAATTCAGCTTAAGTAATTACAGCAGACAGATAATATTGCGATTAGATAAAACATCACTGCTCTCGGCTGGAGCACCATTAGAGACTTTTTTGTGTTTTTTTTTCGGCGTAACAAAAGAAAACCGGACGTCACTCTAGCAATTAGCTGCGTCCATCCTGATCTCTGTAAATCTCCTTTCGCTTTTAAATTCTGCGTTGTCTCCGTTGCTGAACCGGTTCGCAGATTCCAAATCGAATTATTCGCATTCGAATTTCTTTCTGAGAGGTCTTTTTGGTACGTATGTGCGCTATAAGAGTCCTAAATAGCACTGCATTCTTAGTAAATAAACTCTATAAAGGATGCTGAAAATCCGGTATTACTTATTCAGTGCACGGCGACCCCTCCAATGAATAAAATACGAATAACCACTACACAGGACGCAATCTAATAATCTACCTGTGCGAAAAAAGCTGTTAACTTGGTCACGGCGAGCGCGTCTTCATCTTTGCGTTGTTCCATACATAAAACATAAAAGTTCTTTAGAAAATTCCCCCACCTTTGTTCGCGCTAATGGCAACAAGTTCGCGTGTCTGCATGATTGGAGACATTAACATTTAAACAACAATAACACGCAACAAGGCCGAGATCTTCATGTTACGACATGCGTACATGGAGGGCTTTGGGAAATAACCCACTTATCTCAACCCCGAACACGACCGAGACAGCTAAGCTGTGCATTCTGACACCAAACAATGAATATGTTAATACTGAAACTTGCATTTGAGTTACGAGTTTCGCTGCAGTTGAAACGGTAACTCAATTTGCCGCACATGACGACATAAAATATCAAAGTAACACAGGCACAAAAACATGGTCACGTTAAATATTTATGGCGGTGTTGAAATTTTGAAGAAGAAAAATGACGTGGGATACGTAAAACAGACAATCGTTGTTTTGTGTGATTTTAGGTGCCTTCCGGCAATTCTGCTCTGTTTATGTTGCACTGAAATGTCATGGAAAGATGTAAAAATGTGTAATAGAAAATGAATGAAAAATAAAACACTAACACATTACCAGATTCAATAAAGCACGAAGAAAAATACTTTCTTTACGTGTTGCACACATTATGTTATCTACGATTTAAATACAGTAAGGAAATACCACAGTTTTTACTTATGCAAATGTCGATTTCATAATATTATTCTTTTCCGGTATATACTTATAACAGGAAAAAGTAGAAGGGGAATCGACCTGGAGATATTTTATTATTATTGTTTAAAATAGTTGCAAAACCCTGGTGATATACAAAAGTATCTTATAATGACTTAGCAAGTTGCGTCAAGATGACTTCCCAAAGTTGGAATTGTTTGTCCTCACAGAAGGCTCTGGATTTTAAAAATTAACGTATGCTATACGTAATACTTAGCACTACTTTGTTTGACACTAACTGGACTATTTCTACTGGAAGAGATGTGAAATGTGTGCCAGATATCCCTATTTCTTACGAAACTGCGTGGTTTTCAAAATTTATCGAAATTTGTTTTCTGATAAAAAAAATTAAAATTTATTTATAGCTAGCTGAATTTCATTTATTTACTGTGTCCTATTGATTTTTGTTTATTGGGTTAGGGAAATTTTGTTTTAATTTTAAAATTGAGATTGAAAAGAAAACTTAAAAAAAATATTTATAGCTAGCTGAATTTGATTTATTTACTGTTTCTTATTGATTTTTGTTTATTGGGATAGGGAAAAACTGAAAATTTTCAAAAGTCGTAAGTATAGCGAGTGAACCGAAAGGTAAGCTTTACATAGAAATTGATCTAAGGTTATTTCGATTGAAATTCTCTCGCCCCCAAAGTACGATCCAACAATTCCCGCTTCATTGAAGAATTCTAATACTTGGCCGACAAGAGAGCGCGGTTCGCACATGTGCGGACAATATGAAATATATTTAAAGCAGATAACCAATGGGAAAAATGTGTTATCAACACAGACTTAACTTCAATTGTTTATGTTTATACATCAAAGGAATAAGCACGTAGAAAATTGTGTGAATTGAATGATTTTGTTTCCTTAAAACTAAGAAGGCGACTACAATCATTAATTAAGCTACAATAAGTTTTCAATATTGTTATAAAAATTCTTAGTTTATTATTATTAAATATAGGCGGGTGCAACATTATTGTACTCTTAAATTTTCAAGGGAATGGTGTGACTCTTGATTTGATTAATAAAAAAATTTGGGAGTCATGAGTCAAGGAGTTTCATACAGTAGTATAAAATGTAATGACACAAGCCTGAAGTAAAACGTCATGATTAGCCAAATTTTGGTTATCGATTTGCCATCTACATGAATTTCATAATACACATCAAAATTTGACAACAATCGCTTCAGTAGTTTCGGAGATTATTTGTCAAATAGCAATAGACACAGGCAGACAGATGTCAAACAACAGATAGACGACAGACAACAAGCAGATGACATACAGACGGAAACAGGACACCTATTTTTTTATAGTTTCTTCTTTAGCTTAATTTCGGGACCGCGGAGGTCGTGACACACAACCCAGAAAAATTTATGGAAGAAAAAAAATTTGCTACCGAATGATTAATGGATAAAGATAGCTCGTGCAGCGAGTGAGATGTAGCGTCTGGGTAGTGGATTGGTTGATTTGGGGGTTTATAAACAAAAACAGAGAAATTCAGTGCCTTTACCACTAACGTGATGGTGTGGGCGACAGATATTACTTGTGGAAACAAGTTTTTAACAAAATATAAAAATTCTAAAATGTATAAAATTTTCATATACGAGTTTCTTTAACTTTTTATCTAGCTAACCAGTGTGGAGCTTTGCCTTGGAGGTTAAAAGTTGGCGGTTGTATCCCATAGCGTTCCGATTTTTCCTTTAATCAAATCAAGAATGGTTCATTCCATTTTCTCGAAAATGTTAAAATACAGTAATGTCACGTTTGCCTAGATTTAATAATAATAATAAAATACTAATTATCATAATAACATCTCCTCATCCAAAATAATATATATGGCTTAATTAATTAATCAATCAGTCCTCTCCTCTGTTTTAAGGAGACCAAATCAGTCAAATTCATTTTCTTTTGGCGGTGATTCTTGTTATCTGCACGTGCTAAAACTCTTTTTTTTTGTTGCGTCCTCTCAGTGCGAGTAGGAAATTGGTTCAAAGAACGAAATACGCAATCTCACAATTATATTGAATAAATGCAGTTTATGTAGCGAGCAAGATGTTGTTCTGGCAAGCACGACGAAATTTGTCCATCTTGTTTATATGAATGCTCATGTTGTATAAATTTAAAACTTCTATTTTACTTGGACTGATAACAAACTTTTGGTTTCAAAAGCAATTACATAAAATTTTCATTAATAAATAAATATCAAAAGCTTTTGACTCACAGCGAATCGCTTGTCGGGCTTTGATGATCTACATTACAGTGAAATGAAAAAATCAAATCAGCATGCACTTTCAAGTAACCGTCAGCATAACCTAATCGGTAAATTTTTCCAGGCTTTATTGTGATACTATGTCATTGTAAAAAAGTTAACATCCACTACAACAGATTCGTGCCCGAGGTGACAGCAACTGTAAACGATGTCTTAATTCTGCAGCAGAGTGTTCGTTTTACTACTTTCAAAAAATATAAAAACGAATTCGGTCCTGAATCAACACGCTTCCGGGTATTTGAAAAATGATTTACAACAAGGTTGTCTGCACTCCTTCCAAGGCTCCTAATAGTTACGGTAATCGATATGGCAGCGCCATAGATATAGGTATAATAAAATAACACCTGGAAAAGTGTAGCTATTGCAATGATCCGGGGAACAATAAATTTACAACAAACACATGTTTTTCAAAAAAAAAAAAAAAAATTGATACAGTGGTTATGCTATAGGACTTACTTTTCAAAAATTTATTGTCATTCTCTAAAAAAATCAGTAATAATAATTTTAGACTAATTTAAGACTTTTGTCGATTAGATGTCTTTGTCTCTATTAACTATTAAGCGACGTCTGGTGAAAATAAAAATCTTCACACTTCAGAATCTACTTTCAGATGGTGTAATCACTGGAGAGATTACATTGAGAAAGTTGTATTATCCGCACAAAGTTGACCTACCAAACACGAGACAAACACCTAAAACTGTGCATTCTAATGCCAAACAATGAATACATTAATGTTCAAACTTGCACTTGAGATATAGTTCTCGGCGCAGTTGAACGAGCAGCTCGACTCGATTGTAGATTTTCATTCGGAAACTCGCTTGACTTAGTATTGATGAAGTTGATTACGTTTACTACGATCCCTCTAAAACATGGTAATCCGGAAAATAATTAAAAGTCAACATTTACATTCGTCACGATGAAAGTATACAATTTTCGGGGAGACAGAAATTACCAGATGGAAGGAAACGTAAAAGCGTACGTACGGAGTAATTGCACTAACGTGATTTAGGAATGTATTTAGTTTTACCGACGTTTTAAATTAGAGATTTTAGACCTGCTTTTGACTCCGTCTCGTGAATTCATATAAAACGTTAGTCTCGGATAATATATATTTTAGTGTTATTGCTACACACAAGCTGAAAAAATTTAGATAAAACGAGAACTGAACGTTTTCCATTAATAAGATATCTGATCAATTTGTTTGAGTGCTTTTCTGTGTGTTCTCATGTTTAAATTTGAACGCATCAAAACAATGCGGAAAATGGTACGGAAATGACTTTTATTAGACGCCTGGTTCAGTGTGCTGTTATTTGTTCTCTTTGTGAATATATTTCATCCTTTGCATTATTACTGGGTTAGATAACTTTGCCAAATTAGCTGTATAATTATATTGAAGCGTGTAATGTTGCCTCGTTTTTGCTTGAGGGAAAGTTATGGCATGTGACTAGGGTTATTACCTTGAAGCTACTAAACAGAGAAATTGATTCATTTGTTCCATATTTGTACTAAATTTTAATCATATTAATACTAAATTATAAACACTAGTTACAGTTTGTCAAGTTTGCAAGATACGTGAAAGTCATTTTTAACTCTTCTCTTATTCTTACAGTAAACTTGCTACAGGGTTGAATTTTCTTTTATTTAATTTTTAAATAAATACGCACTTTTTTGTTTCCAGTCAACAAATATTTAATAATCAATATTAGGTCATTAAGAAATTAAGAATCCGAACACAGGTAGCCACCACCTTTGAGCGTTATTTTTATCCTGAAATAAAATTCTTAATTGATTTACAAATGTTACAAAAACCCGTTAATAAAATATCACCCTTGATGTTAAATATAAGAAAGCTTTTAAAAATTCACCCCTTGCAGCTTTACACTTATTTTTCCATATTCCACGCCTCCAGAGGAAATGTTTGATGGGTTTGGAATGAATACAAAGTTCCGAACCTTTTCACTAATGGACTTGTTAGTAGATCACGAGTTAGAAAAGTCGGTCAAAAAATCCATTCGAACGCATAAATAATAAATTCTTTCGGTTGAAAAGTCTAATTTCGATGTGAAACGTTAATTTTTAATGGTTCGATATCATGAATGATCCGACGTTGAAATTTTAATAGGTCGGTCGACCTTGTTGTGACAAACCTTTAACAAAACAAGTTTTTGCTTACATTCGCCCCTTAAATATTTGATTGTTGTGCGGTTTCTCATCCGTGAATCGATTCTCGTATCGCTGGGGAATGTAATTTTTCCCTTCCGAGTAAATATAATACTTTTTAATTGGTGGCATAAAAATGCCGACGTACGCCCGACTTGCGCCCTTTTAAGGGAAAATAATTGGCCGTTATTAGGATCCCCCTGCAGTTTCCTGTGATATTATTGAAAAGCTCGTTTTATATCGTATGGCAGGTCCCAGTTTTACGAGGATTTTTATGAACAGGATTTTATAGTTGACTTCACCGAAAAGACACCTCCATAAATTACTAAATAGTTTGCCTTATTACCTGAAACTTTTCCAATAAGTACAAGACGTGCCACCATTTATCTGCTTCCATCGCAATCACTTGGACTAATTTACTGGTGAAAAAAGGTCATTTAGCCAACATTGCTAGTTAATAAAATCTTGCGTCACTTATTATCGTAATGTGACCATTTTCGAAAATTATTCAGTTCACCTTGCATATCATACATCTGAAATTATTTTTTTTACTTGACGGTACTAACAAGTATATATACAAGTTATTTGTACTGAACCTGCCTGGACTTTAAAGCACAACTGGTGCTGTTTGTGTCAGATCTTTTTTTTTGCGTTAATATAAATTTTAAAGGAAAACATTTTTAGACGACTTGTAAAACTATATTTGGTAGTGGAACGAAATTGTAAACGATGCATTGTTAGCGTCTTTCAGCTGATGTATTTCAAATATGTAAATTTTCTATACTTGAATGTTTTAAAAATAACTCGTCGACTGCAGACAGCAGAAGCTCACAACAAAGAGTTAAAAATGCAAATACTCGTGTCCTTTGATATTTACCTATAGAGTGCATCCAGACGACTAATGAAAAATAAACGATTCATCAAAAGTACATTTCTTCTTTAATTACTTCCAAACGCTTCTGCAACTGATTTGATTCAGTGTGACATTGTGAAAAAGCGAGCGCTGCTGATGAGTCTGCAAAAAGAAAATTTGCGACGATTAAATCGCACGGGTGGTTGCCAATTAAAAGATTTTTCGCTTCTCAATTCGAATTTCCATTTAGATTTGTTCGAGATGATGAAGTGATGTTTGCGTTTTTCTCTTTTTCTTGCTGGCGTAGCGTGGAAAAACACTGGGGGTGTATGAAGTAATAAATTCTCTTTGACGTAATTGCATGACACGCCAGCTTTAAACTAAGATTCTAAATATGTAATTTACATTTTATGAAAAGGTTAACGCCTTTACCTCGCCGGCAAGGAACTTAGCAGAATTAGATTTTATTCACGGTACTTACATTCATTCAAGTTAGCATAATTGCAGTTTTCCGGGTTCCGGGGTGCGGATTCCCAGATTAGGCTTCGGACCCACGTAATGACAACGATCCTCGGGGAACTTGTTTATTTATCGAGGGTAAGAGATTCGGGAAACTCCTTTTGCAAATTTAAAAAAAATACGATAAGGAAACCAGTTTAATGGTTATGGGGGGATAAGCGTTTTGTTAGGAGTGAAATTTAAGTAAATTGTCCGGAAAAAAATTAAGCGTATTACAGCCTTCCCAAGTTAATTGTTAATTATCTTGCATATTTTTACAGATTTTGTAAGGCAAAGTTTCACACATTTTTGATCGATATAATTATTTGCATTTTCGGGTTTTAAAAATGCTTTAAATGTCATATTCATGGAATCGATTTTATATAGTTTTTCAGTGATACAGAAGTTTTGAACTTTTAGATTCGAGAAAAATGCTACCACAGAAGGATTTTATTTACCACCTAACAATGTGATCCAATTTGTTCGGATGATTATTTTTAAAACTCTTTAAAAATGTTGAATTTGCTGACTGATGTTACACCTAAAGTAAACATTTCTTATCCAGATTTGACTACGAATAACTAAAAAAATTTACGTCCACTTATTTCTGTGCATGTTAAAAAATGAAGAGTTACTACGATTTGTTAGCCTGAAACCTTGAATCGGGTTGGTTATGAAACCATAAAAACTCCTGCTGAAATATACAACACAAAACTAAATTTAAACTGTTAAAAACGGATTTTCTTCACTAGGGTCTTGGAAGCCTAACAAGAATTAGGGTAAGTCTTTTGCACGTTTTAGTCCTCTGTATAGGCGCCCTGTGTCCTAAATGTAAATACTTTATCGTTATAAAAGAAGGGAATATAATTTTTTTAAATAAAAGAATGTGTTTTGAATATTAAATAAACCACGCTAAGAATGTAGTTTAAACTGTTTTAAAAAAAGTCAGATGTCATGTTGTAGTCATGTTCTAAACATAATAAAAATGTACAAAATTTGAGTCCTTTTAGAAAACGAGTTAAGAAGAAAATGTAGCCTTACACGTAGTAAGAAGTGCTTGGAGTGTTTAAAAATAAAAACTAGCGTTTCTGTGCTTTCGTGCGTGTTGTGACAGGGTTTTGCATAAAGCAGATTTATTATGAATTTAATTAAAGGCAGAATTAGGAAAATTACTCTCCTGGTATTTAGGATATGAACCGAACGTATTTCAGTTGAACCAAATTTATAAAATGTAATTAAAAAGTTTGTATAGGTACACGCCGGAAGAAATTTTTTTTAGAAAATGTGTTGGGAATAACTTTATCCGTAAGTTAAATCTTGCGCAAGCCACTAATCACAGAATGTGAAATATGCCATTTAAATTTCACTTTCATAAAATAATTAAGGGAAGATTTACAAGCAAAATATTTGGATAATTAATTTTTATAATGAAACGCTTTACTGCCGCACCGACCAGTGGCGGCTGGTCGGGGTGGGCAAGGTGGGCAATGCCCAACCTAATTTTTTCGAGGTTTTAAAATTAGTAAAATATAAATTTCTCAAATTTTATAAATAATAAAGCCGATAACAAATCCTTGCAATTATGTTCTTTAAACTTTCTTACGTACCACGTACTCATTATACTCCTTATTTTCGGATAAAAATGATCTAAGGGCTTGCCCGAGACGCCTGAATTAATCTGCACGTGCGTTCCGTACCCAGATTAGTCTGAAAAACACAGAAGACTACATCGTCGCAGGTCCTGTTGCACTGGCGGGCGTGGAGTGGGGTCGCACCACGAGTCCTCAAGCTCGGGCTAGCCCGTAACTCAAATATAAAGCATACACGTACATACTACATATTGGATCGGAGCTTCGCTGAGAAGTATAATTATTGCTATAATGAGAATTGAAAAATGGCATTGAAAATTATAGGTACATAATTTCTTTCAAATAATCAGTAATATATATTTTTTAATAAATTCAATTTGTTTTATTTAGTGTAAATGATACGGACAAAACACGAGCTAATAAGACTGTTTTCATTACGGCTAGTCGTCAGTGAAAAATTTATCCGCATCTAGGCTGAAAAGAAAAACCATTTTATGTCAGATTCTTATTTTATCTGGTATTTCGAATATCGTAACATCGTAATCGGAAATGCACACAGCCAGCGCTTGTGAGGCTGACGGGTTGACGGTACGGGCTGGGCTAGCCCAATCGGATAGTTTCGTAGTTGTCTCGTGCTCTCGTGTCACATCGTGAAGCGTTAAAAAGTGCAAAATTGTTTTTTAGTGTTTTGAAGATCTGAGGGGTTATGGTGAGTTAAATTAATTGTTTTGGAATTACTCAATTAGTCAATAAGTGCTTAGTGCAATAATCATAACGTCATAGCCATGACAAATGATTACAATTTGACAAGTTATAACATCACCTTCAACATTAGGTAAAACTCGTAGGTATTAGTCTAAATACAATCATTGGGGGAGGTGATCAACAATAATGACGAAATTGTAAATTTTTTACTGGAGACTAAATTTATTAGCAGACTAAATATATATATATAATGATAAAAATTTAATAATAAAAAATAAAGGCAGCAGAGGTAACAGAGGATTTAATAATAATTGATATGATGAAGTCTAATTCCCCCACGGCAAGCGAAAAGTGAAACAAACTTTACTACTGAAGTTGTCTTTTATTTTCTGAGACTAAGGAAAGTTCTTGGACTGGTGGTCACGACGACTTAAACACCTATTCGAACGAATCATTGCAAAAACATGGTCTCAGAACAACATACTCATGGGTCTTTAAAATTTAAATTGTTTGGGAAAAATAGTAGTCAAAGTTCAATAGACTCAGCCCATGTTCAAAGTAACTATTTTAAAATATAATGAACTGGTTAAAGAAAATAGAGAAATGATAACGAAGCTGATTGATATGATGATTTATTTAGCAACCCAAGAACAAGCAGTCCGTAATTACAATAAATCAAGACATGCCTTAAATCAGGGAAATTTTAGGCTGTAAGAACCTCGTCATAGAAAACATACTTACTTTTGATTAGGTACCTAGCGCTTCACCAACTTGCCCAACCTACCCAAAATCTCACCAGCCGCCACTGGCACCGACGCGATTTCACCGAAATTATGAATGAACCAAATAACTCGGTCTAAACAAAGGAAAAATCCGCCCCCGCCATTCCTCAAATAAATTAGATTTAAAAACCCGTTTCACGCCGGACTTCTTTCCAATCAAAACCTGTAGACAAAGCCCCCATCGATTAGACCTTAGTGGCCTTATTCTGGGCGCGCCGCCCAATTTCCGCCGCCGTACCTTGATACAGGAATAATAAGTTTCCCTGTTATGGAGCAACCCCTCGAGAGCGTCGAACAAGAGGGCAGTTCCTATTCTATGTATGGAAAAGCGATTCACGTGTTGCATCTCGAGGTTAGACTCTCTTCTGTAGTGCCACCAGAAGCTTTCCAGTACGTTATTAATCCCCAAAGGCCGGCAATTATTTGCTCAGTGGCGTAGAATGAAATGGGCGGGTGGCTTGAAATAGATTAGTCAATACTTCAGTTATCGCGGGTCTATCGATCAGTGAGTAACATTCGGCCATAGCTTTCATTCATCACTCGGTCTGGAGGATTTAAATTGCTAAATTCTATGTCAAACAGAAACCGAACGAGTTTTACGCTCGGATGGAGGTTCTTGTAAAAACAAACGTTTTGCCAATTTCGACACGAGTTAACTTTCCGTGTTCATTTTGTCGGTGCTCAGTCGATCTTTCGGCTTACGAAGAAGGAATTGGGAGGGGAAAATAAGGGCCCATTCGACCTTTAAACACACCTACAAAGAAATTTCAAAAGATGATTTTAAATACTATTTCGAAATATATAAAATATATAAGTATGTATATTTAATATTGAGCCGGTTGAGCAAAAATGGTGGATGCGCCGGGCAAATTTTCTCAATTTTGAAATAATTTTAACTAAATTCCAATCATTATAATCCACTATAATCCTTACAATTCAAAAAAGTGCAATACGTTATTGTTTTACAAATAATGTACCTAATTTTGACGAAATTAAAAAGTGTCAAAGCTGATCATGGTTGAAATTTTGAAGATGTAATGAATATGTTCGAACAGTTAGATTGGTTTTGTAACCACGTTTAAATAAATGCAACCTAGAAATCTTAGTAATTCTTTTTGTTAATTTTAAACACAAGCGAAATTGTTTTCTTGTTATTGTTGAAATGAATCCTAAATAATCCGGCCAGTGACTGAATTCTTGAATAAAATAATTAATTTATGGAGGAGAAAATATTTCCCGATGATCCGAAAGAGCTAAAGCCGCTTCTATGAATGGGAATTGCCTTAGAGGAAGTATGATTTCGTCTAATTTCCTGCATTTCTTTATTACCCTTATTTCCTTGTCGTCTGTTTGTTCGAAAATTATTGAGAAGACTGCACTAACAACTTTTCTCATTCTTGTGCAAGTATAAGGTATTATTCCAAGCTTAGTTGTCTTGTTCATTTTTCCAGAAAGAAGGGGATTTTTTAATCACTTTCATACAACGCTTCGTATAATAACTCAGAAATAGAGGTTCTATTCTTCTTCCTTTCTAAGGCCTTTGATACTTTTTGTGAAATATTTTACTGCAGATTTTACATTTGCAGATTTGAATTGAAACTTTTTGTCAATGAAATGGTGTCTCATTTGAATTGTTAAAACTGAAATAATTGGCGGTTGTAAATAACGACCTTTGCATAATAATAGGTACGTACGCATTACGATGAAATGAATATTTGAAAACAGTTATAGGCAAGGCAAACCACAAAAATCAATTATTATGTGTAATAGCATTTTACATCGTTACTAGTGGATTATGGAATGAATGAACATATATGCTAGACAATAGTAGGGAATAACGAATATTTTTTATTAATATTGAAGAGCATTTGATTAAATAACTAAACTGGAATTTTATGAGGCGTTGCTTCCTCCTTACTTTGATGTGTTTTTTTATCTCATTTTTCGTAAAGGTACTAAAATATTTTCTGTTCTTGAAACTTTCGAATTAGGCTGCTACCAACCTGGAAGGTAACCACAATTCCTATATTTTTAGAGAAATTGTTGGACGAAATATAAAATTCATTTTTCAGAAATTCAAGCTGCAGTGGCCAAAGGTAATTCTTTTATGTCTGGGTGCCGAACATGTAAAATCTAGTAAAAATTTATATTTGTTCCAATGCCTAGATTTTATAGTTCTGAATGCAGTTTTATTTTTGACGAAAATTGTTCCATTTAGTGTGTTTTGTGAATCGAAACTGAATAGTATTATTTTGACTTTTGATGTTTTATACAGAAGTCCTTTAACATTCAAAGGGATTCGGCTGTTTCTGTTTTTTATTTTGTGTGAAATATGGAAACTGAGAGAGGATAAACGGAAATCAAATGAAAATTGATATGGTTTTAAATCCTGTCTGCTTTGTGAAAAAGTAGTTGCAATATAAATCGACATTAATAACACTATGTAACAAAATTATAGAAAAATAATATTTATCTGACTTTTTTTGTGGTTTTGGGTGTAATTTAGTCTATACTTAGAGAATATGAATTTGGTTCGTACAGAGAATCCCTAATATAAAAAATATTTAACTATTTGTTGTTTAGCGAAAAATGTCAAAATTTTAATTAAAAAAAAAACGACAGCAGTTTAATTAATTGGAAATACTGCAAAGAAGAAAAAAGGCATAAATTATTTACAAATAAAAATAAAAATGAACCTTCGCGTGGCCCTGGGGCTTGGAAGGGCTGCCACCAATTAAATTATAAAATATATTTACCGTACAAAAATATATAACAACCAGTAAGATGGTTACTTGGTTCTCTTAAAAAACGGGAAATGGCAAATGCTACAGACTTAGGTAAGGTTTCCTCGAAACCATGCTTCCAAACTTGACCGGCAACTTCCGCAGTAAACAAGATGAACCAATGGTTTATCCTGGTTCTTAATAGTTCCTCAAAGTACGCTTCATATGCTATCCAGAACTTTGTCGTAGGAACTATTTTATGTTTCACTTAGTCAACAGTTTTGTAATAACCGCAAATGTAACAAAAAGAAGTTGCAGATAATTTACACCTGCATGTGGCTACGATTTTCGAATTTAAACGCAAAATACATACATTTTTTTTTCTTTTACAAAAAAAATTAAATAAATGAAAATAGGGACAGTTCGACCAAACGAACCACAGCATGTCAAAAGTTACATCAGGATACAACGATAAATGTGAAAAAAGCAAGATAATAATTTTTTTGTTACACAGTGTAATAATTCCAGTTGACGGTTATTATTACAATACATATTTATTTCATTAACGTTTCTCTTTATAAAATCAACATGAAAGCACCTTACAGTCAAAAATTGGCCTGAAGCGATATTTTATTATTATTATTATTTGTTAATAAAATTATTCTTTTTGTTATTTTATGATTAGTCTGGTATTTTTACATTTTTCAGCTTTTTTGCTCCAAGCAACGTGTTATACTATACTGGCACTAAGTACTATTATTTCGAAGATCTCATTTTTTTCTTTAAAGTATGGCATCGAAATTTAAATAATACCAAAGTCAATATCGCTTAAACAAACATTAAGTTCAAAATATGCAACGTTAACATGATTGATCAAGTGCATTTTAAAAACTAAAATTTTATTTTTTAGTCGTTGCTCAAATGCAGTGTTTTGAAGAATATATTAAAACACATTATAATTTTTTTTTTTTGTAGCAATCCGTACACACGTCAGTCTTCTTGGAGATTAAAAGTGTGGGATAACAATAAAGTAAGATTCGGATGACAATAAAATTTAAGCTTTCATGACTATACATTTATTATTATTAATTTTTTACTACGAACTGACTAAGCTTATATATTGTTTAATTTTTACCAATATCAATGAATGAATGAGCCAGGACAATTTGCCCAAAAACGAATAACATTCATTAATTACGACGTGAGAAAACAAATCTCGTCACTGGAACCAGATTACATTTGTAATTTTAATTACAAAAAAAGTTGGTTTCGTTAGTTCGCACAATTGTTTTACATGTTAATTTATATTTCAGGGAACATAAAGTTTCATAACGACTTTCCACGTGTTTTATCATGACATTTATTATAACATTAGCAACGCTGTTTTTTACCAAAACACAATATTTTTGGAAGGGATGCGATTACGTTATAATTTAACAAACAAACTGCCAATCGAAGAAGCATTAATAAATACCATTAAAATAAATATGACCGCAAATCCTTGGGAATTATATTTTTAATTAGTTAATTTCATGTGTTCTATACATTTAATGGCCCCTAAAGTACGAGAAATAGTTCTCCCGTTCTAGTCTGTTGCCCGTCTGTTGGCTGTGTTGATTTTTGTTGGACACGATCTCTGAAACTACTGGATCGATTGTTGTAAAATTTTATATGTATGTTAGGAATTTCCTGTAGAGGCAAAACGCTAACCAAAATTGATTTAATAATCCCCAATTTGTTGTCGTCCCCTCAATTTTTTTGTAAAGGTCGTTTAAATTTTATAAAATCATATCCTCTTATACTTGTGGTTTGTGAATTCTCCTTGATCGTATTCTAGTACCTTTATGCTTTCTCGGCATTTCATGACCTCTCTACGTCTGCCGGTCCCCTGTCAATTATGTATTTTAGGAGTATGATGATGATGTACTCAAAGTTTAAGAACTTTTATTATTTTTATCACAATTATATTACCAAAAATTTTTTTGCACAATCTTTTCCACGTGCTTTGTGGGATATCTCACTTCAAGGCTCAGTTGTGGAAGGTGTTGCTTTCGGATTTGTGTGCTGCACCGTGAGGGTTCGAATTTTAACCTTACCGAATATTTTTTTTCACTGTGACTACTATCTACATTTTTTACTAATAAGGTTACCATAAAATTGGATTTGTTCGATTGTATTTATTAAGGTGCGAGGGAAATAACCTTAGACAAATTTTTTACTCTAGGTATCCAGCTTTCCGCAAAAAAGTTCAAATGACATATTTTATATTAGTACGTATAACGAAGATCTGCCTAGGTCTGCAGTAGAAATGTTGAACTACGAACGCCAAGGTCGTTGGTTCGATTGACTCATGGGGCACAATTTTTTTATAGAACAAATGAAGAAAGATTCACCCCATTTTTTCGAAAATTTCGGAACATATAATAATGTTGCGTCCGCCTATATTTAATAATAATATAAAATAAGTTTTATTATTATAACAGCTACTTACGAGAAATAATATTCAGGACGTTTTAGTCCATTGTAGCGTGATTACAAATTTTAGTCATCTCGTCGATTTTGAGGAGACAAAATCATCAAATTCTTCTGGTTCACCAGGTTTGTACGTGTTTAAGGACTACACTTTTTCGATTGATAAACATAAACAATCGAAGTTACGCATGTAGTAATAATGTATATTTTCCCGTTGCTTATCTGCTTTAAGAATATTTAATATTCTCGCTATCTGTGCGGACAGCGCCCTGCATAGCATGCCTTTTAATTTTTTACCTTTTTTACCTGTACTTTAACAGTCCACACTTAAGTTGTCATAAAAAAAACTAAAATTGTTCTACACTGGCATTGAAAACTTTATTAAAAATACTGGTGATACAAAAACAAAAACAATATCTGTGTTTTTTTTTGTCAATGTCGGTTTAAGTTTTTGCGTGACGCAACAGTATTTTTTTATTTGAAGTGAATTATTATTTTATTGTTAAACACTTAAAAAGCCGTACTCAAAGGTGGAGTTAAATTGGGAAAAGAAGAACAAAATGAGCTTTGAGCTTTTTGATTTCTAAAAATATTGGGTGCAATCTATGGATTATTTCCCAATTTAATTCAATAAAAAATTGGATCATTACACACAACTGACGATAATACATGCAAGGAATAATTACCAAGATATGTAAATATTATTACCGTTTAAATGGTCAGATATGTAAATAAAAACCAGTATGTATAAGAATTTTGGTTTTGAGCAAAATATTTTAAAAATAAAAACTGAATTAGAAAACGTATAACGCAGCTAATGAATAATGTATGTAAATTATTATTTACATGCTTTTTGAAAACGTTTTTTTCCGTTCACCCAATATTTCATTGTTGGTGTTGAATAAGTTATACAATATTATGGTTAAAATTATTTTCAATACATTTTTTATTATAAATGTAGGACATAAACAGCTGTTTTCCTTTCATAAATTTTTCGTACCAAGTATATTGATTAGGGCAACCGTAACGAATGTGGATCAGATTTTACAAAGTTATTGATACATAGACGGTCCATGGAATTTCCAGAATGATGACTCTAGATACTAACATCAACGCTAACAAGATTTATTATCACCGATAATTTCAATAAATTATTTATGCGTTTGAACAGACGTGCTGTCACCTTTTCGAATGAAACTAGCCTATTTACTAATTACTTGCTAAAATATATTCTATTTGTGGGCTGAAAAGAGAGAAGTGGTGGGGGAAGTACATGTAGGTTACGGATTATAAATTAAGAAGCAATATAATATTGTTTATTATTTATTTTTAACAAATTAATGTTTAATGACGACCTCGATGCATGTAGTTGTGATTTACTAGTTCTTTTTCGGCGTTCGTAAGTAAAGTGGCCGAAAAACGCCAAAAATAATGCATTGTATATACAGCAGGTTTGACAATTAACTTTAGTGTCAGAAAAATCATTCGTGTGTGACGAAAAGAAATTAAACCAACTAAAAAGTGTTAAAAATTAACTGATCCCATATGAAAAAAAAAATATGTATGTATTTGAGCGTAAGTATCCTTGCCAACTTTTCTTCTCCAGATCAATTCATTCATTCTAAATACACAAACACTACTTTTGTTATATAGATTTTGCAAATTCAACATAATCCGTTTTATCGTATTGACTGCTGTCGATATAATCCACAACCACGTAGAAAAGACTTCCATTTCGAAACATTCAAGCAGCAGAAACTCGTATGAGATTCAAGTATTGGTTGCGACATGATGCATACGAAAATGAAACTAGACGAGTTGGTGCGGTCTTCAATATGTCCACATTTTTTATTTACACTTGATGTAGTATTTCCATCCAAATAATAGTATCTAAGTTTGACGTAACCATCACCTGGCACACCTTTTGTCCCAACTCAATTATATCACGTTGAAAAAATCATCCATCCATGTCACTGCGTCTCCGATTCAAACTTGCCTTCTTATCTTAAGCTAAACCCCCGAATCCTCATATACCTTCGCCAGCCAATGAATATATGAAAGCATAATTTGGCTTACTCCACTCTAAGAAATCACCTCGCGGCTTTAAGTTTCTTTTTTAAAAAAAAAACAAGCCGCGAATACAAATCAGAATACTATCACGATCAAACATGAATCAAAACGTCGCTCGTAAAATAACGAGAAGAATCGTGCCTTCCGTACTGGCAGGCGAACTTTGACCCCTGTTGCATCGCTTGTAAAATAAAAGTTCACCCTATTCTTTTTAGATGGATAAGTGCCTCCCGGATACTTTAGTCCCCCGGATTTTACCGCCTAAGTGAAATTTCAAACCCAATTGGGAAATCTTACCAAGGGATTTGATTTTTTCCTCTAGTTCGTTCTTTGTGGGACATGTTTGTTCGACAAATGTTTGCAAATCGCAAGTCTGTTTGCACAGGTTCCTGGCGGTTCGGACAACGATTTCTCCAATTCCATTTCGAATGTTGATGGTAACGATAGATATTAGGAAGTCCCGCGCTATCTACATCAGAGGTGTAATTAAATCCGGGATAATTACCTGTACAACAGATTGATTGATTGCTGAAGGAAGGTCATCAAATATACCCTAGCGTAATTAAACAGTTAAAAAGCTGTGGATACGAGATTGCCCTACCAAATCTCATTATTATCACATCATTATTGCTGTGTCATTGTTTCAGATCAAAACCGATCTTTATCAAGGTGAACATAATATTTGCACCTGCTTTTAGTACAGACGGCTTAAGATGCTTTTATTATTAATGAGCATTGGCGGGCTATTGATGATCAGAGTACCCAAAGTAAAGGAGACAAAACTTGTCTGTCATAAGAAAATGAAGCTATTATACCGCGAAGAGAGTGTATGAAAGATTCATTTGCATTGTCGTGTCATCCATTTCATTAGTTAAATTAGGTTTGACAAAATTTGGTAACCAACAATTTGGCTAATTACATTGTAAGATGGTGGATGCGCCGGGTCAATAAAAGCGTAATTTTACACCAACGTTAATAATTGTTTTACCTTATAATCTGCCCTTTAACAACAGCACTGTAAGAGGATTTTTTTTTAATATGTAACAAATATTTTTCGAAAAAATTGCTTCCATTTTTTATTTGGATTGATGTTATAACGATAAAGATGCAAATGTTATTTTAATAATAATAATAATAATAATAATAATAATAATAATAATATTTATTGATTCCAACAGGATACACCCACTTACCGGAATCAAGTAAACACAAGAGTTACATTGTACTAAGTGCATAAAAGAATTAAGGTAGAAGAATTAAATAACATAACAGTGATTGTAATAATGATAACAACTACTTAAATTATACCATAAATTAATTAACTAAATGACTTAAATTAATAACTGATAATATATAATGCAATAACTACGACTACATCTGGATGCTGTATTTGAATGAACTGAATACACGCAAATCGTTTAAAGTTCTACACTACTACAAGTCTTTCATACAGGAACAAACATAATTTACAGAATCAAAAAATATATCACAACTGCTAGCAATACCATTGAAAAGAGAGCACATTAAGGGAACAGGAGATCTAGCTAGTGCGTTGGTACGAGAAGCAGAAATGTAAAATAACACATGTTGGCGAACTGCAGAAGAACGAGGCACTAAAAAATTTATTTTGCCAAGAAGTAAAGGGCAGTCTAATTTATTATTGAGTAGGTTATACAAAAATCTTATTGTTAAAATATTGCGACGTGTATAAAGAGATAAAATATTAAACCTATCTAGCAGAGTAGAGTGATTGAAACCCTGAGGAGGATATACAGCATCTTGTTTAAAAGCCAACCATTTAAGACATTTTCTTTGAACGGCCTCTAGACTACTACGATGAACTGCGTAAATTGGAGACCAGATAACAGCTCCATATTCCAGCCTCGAACGCACTAGGGAACAAAAAAGTAATTTCAAAGTGCTTTCGTTATGAAAGTCACTGCAGTTTCGGTAAATAAATCCATAAGATTTATATGCCTTAGTGATAATCTCAGTAATATGTTTTACAAAAGTGAATCTATTATCAAATACAACACTTAAGTCCTTAAAGCTGTCTACGCGTTCCAAAACAGATCCATTTATGTTGTAATCAAAGCAAACAGTCTGATTTCTTCGTGTGTATGAAACAACTTTGCATTTTGCGATGTTCAGTTTCAAGCGATTCTCCGTACACCATGTACATGCAAGATCTAGACACATTTGTAAAACAACACAATCTTGTATACCATTTATCTTAGTGAAAAGCTTAAAGTCATCCGCAAACATTAATTTCTGACAAGTAATATTATTAACTAGATCATTAATAAAAAGTAAGAATAGCAGAGGCCCCAAATTTGATCCTTGTGGTACACCCGACGTTGGAACAAAAGGCTTAGAAGTGAAATTTCTATACTTGACACAAAATTGTCTCTGACGCAAATAGGAACAGAAAAGTTTAATTAAGGATTGAGAGAAGCCAAAGTGATTTAATTTTTCCATCAATATAAAATGATCTATTTGATCAAAAGCCTTTGTAAAATCGGTATATATCACATCGCATTGCTCTTTATTATCTATGACTTCTGATACATACTGAGAAAAAATGGCCAAATTCGTAATCGTCGATCTTTTCTGAGTAAAGCCATGTTGATGTATAGAAATTGACTGCTTAGTTTGATTATAAATATCAGAATATAAAGTTGTTTCAAATACTTTGGCGAAATTGCAGAGTAGAGAAATACCTCTGTAATTGGTAACATCACTTGGATTTCCTTTTTTTAGAATCGGACATATATACGCATGTTTCCATAAAGAAGGGAAAACTGAGTGCTTAAGTATAAGATTAAATAATACACTTAACGGATGCGCTAGCGACCGTGCACAGTCTTTAAGTATGAAAGAAGGAACGCCATCAATTCCCATTGTGAGGGAGTCCTTTGATCGTTTCAGAATTTCCAACACCTCCTGTGATGAGATCGGAGAAGCGATAATTTGTGCAGAAGATCTAATTTTAGGGGGTGGTTGTGTGTGGTCCCTAGGAGTAGAACAAATAAAGACACTATTGAAATATTCGCCAAAAGCATTAACGATGTCTGAGGGGGTAGAGAGGAATTCTGGTAGTCCCTTTTTTGGATTGAATAAAAGCCCAAAACTTTTCCGGGTCTGCAGAAATAGACTTCTCAGTGTTTGATATGTACCTTTTGTACGCTTCCTCTATAAGATATTTAGATCTTGATCGATGGAGTTTAAACAACTCCTCATACTGGATCGTTCTGTATTTTTTGTAATTTTTATAGGCTAAAGTTTTTTGTCGAACGCAACGTATTATTTCACTCGTGAACCACGGAGGATAATATTCTGTATGCTTAGAAGAAGAGTATTTTGGTATAGCTAAATTAAACACTTCGTAAAGCTTGTTATAAAAATGAAAACAAGCTTTTTCAACGTCGTCTATATTCTGTAGAGGAGTCCAATCGATGGACGAAAGACTTTCATAAAGTAAAGGGTAGTTGGCTCGTTTAAAATTATATCCATTGTTACAATTCATCATGTGAAACGAGAGTGTGCCTTGAGTGAAGATATTAGAACAATTAATGCAGACCGGCGGATGGTGTGGATCATCCTTGACTAAATAATATTTGGCTCTATCGACAACACAATAAAAGTTAGAAAAAATAAGATCTAGACAACGACCATTGGAATTTTCAATATGATTGTATTGTTGCAATGAATGTAATTCTTTAAAAAAATTTAATATTGAACAGAATTTATCGTTTGAATTGGAGGAGAAGCTCGGAGCATTGAAATCGCCTATAATTAACGTTTGGTGATTTTCCATTAGTATTTCAAGAGACGTAAAAGCATCGAAGAATAATTCATAGTTCTGAGAAGAAGTATGAGGTGGAATATATAAGACGAAAACTAGTAATTTACGGTTGTTATGACTAGTAATTTTGACACCAACAATATCTATGTAAGGAACAACGTCATTGATGCTCGATAGATCCAATTCAGTGGCAGTGATAGAGCTCCTCACAGCAAGAAGCACCCCACCACCTCTTGTTACCCCTAGAGATTCTAAGGCGCGGTCTTTTCGATAAATAGTAAATATATCTGTGGATAATTCACTGTTCAGGATATCATTGGTTAACCATGATTCGCTTATAGCTACAAGATCAAATTCACACTGTGTAATTGTATTGTAAAAGTTAGCAACTTTAGACCGCAAACCCCTTACATTTTGGTAAAGGATGTTTAAAGACTTGCAAGTGGATGTTGGCGTTAGTTTAAAGACTTGACTATTTTTGGAATGCCATTAACATGTCGAATTCTCAAGTTGGTTTCACCATTGTTCAACCTAATAATCATGTCGTTTTTGACTTGCTTATAATAGTCAATTTGTCGTGGGGTTTTGTCAAAAGAAATCGATACCTTTTTGTGCTCAGGTGAATTCCGTAAAGTCTTGGCATTCTTTATAAAACTTAGAACTTCCAGGTCATTACGTAGAATGATTTTTATAGGTCTGGCCTTAGTATCGGATCGTCGACCCAATCGTTGAATTTTAATATTATCGTCATCAAAGCTGGGGTTAATACATTTTAAAATATCCTTTACTGACGATTGATCACGCTCAGACGAATGAACTTGGTCGAGCTCGACTTGTTGTTCGTCAACACCGAACATAATCAAATTTTGCTTCCTATTTTGACGCTCCGTTACTTCCGTAACAATATCTTCAAAGCGATCTGACTGTTTGTTGTTAATAGATATTTGTAAATCGTTCAATTTAGCTTCAAAATCAGCTCTTAAGTTGGTGACAGAAGTGGCGATCTCATTTTGAAGCGCGGCAATTGTAGATTTTAGATCTTTAAATTGTGATATATTGTTGTTACAATTGCTGCAGACAACTTTGACAGCTTTGGATTTTGATCTTGTCCATTTCACGTCGTTTTCGGATAAACCGATACATTTTAAGTGTAGAGGTTTCTGACATGCGTCGCATGGTAAGGATGATGAGTTAGATACATCTAAGCTACAATTAGGACAAATAAGCATAATGATAAGCAAGACAGGGACACAGAGCTTCACACCCAGGGGCCTATCAGGGTGATTAACTATAAACGTACAGGAAGCCCACGGTTCAGGTGACAAAGAGATGTGAGTGTGGAAAAAGATTAGCAAAAACAGCAAAAACCCTGTCAGCTGACTTTTACCAATCAATTGCAGTTGCAATGTAAATTAATGTTTTATACGACAAGACAGTAATACGTTTATGAAACTTTACCATATGTAGAATGAAGAGACACGCTATCAGATGTGCCAAATTCAATAATTAACATCGATTATACTCGCAGTTAAAATCACAAAATACGCACAACGAAACACTCGCTACATTCAGCTCGAAAACTCACTCATTTATGTTATTTTTTTAAGTATAGTTGAAAAATCTTCGGCAACGAAATTCCTACAGTATTAATTTATTTATCAAGTGTCCAAAGGTTTCGAATTTTCAAGGAACAAATTTACAGCAATTAATTGTAACTTGCACAAATATCATGGCAGAACAAAAAAAGATTAGATCGAGGTTTTGAAAAGCCCCAGGTGGCAATGTTCAAACTGCACATTTATATAATTAATCCCTATGAGATAATTAAAGTTTGGATACTTCTGTGGTTTGCTTACACATCTCATCTGAATATTGCACTGTTGACTTGCAAAACCGACAAATTTGATGAGAAGACAATTAACAAAGTTAAACAAAATTGTATTTAATATTATACAATATGTACTCGTAGTTTATCTACATATAAACTTATGTTTGCGGTCGAAATTTTGCTTCGTTGGTTAAATTAAATTTAATATGTGGACCTTTCTTAATGTTTTACTTTGTAGAAAAATCTCTTGAGACTATCATTATAGACAAAAATGGCTGTATAGTGTCAAATTTGTCCTGAAATTAGACGAATGAATGTCTTTATATGCTATAACGAAAACTACTGTCACCGTGGATAGAGATTACAACAACTCTTATTGTAATCATTCGTCCTCTTTATTTCCCGAGAGTAAGTAAGGAAGTTGTAGTCGGATATACCCGGCGAATAACTACTTTTATTGTTTATAGACGTTTCATGCCCCCTACAGTACGAAAAAATAGGTCTTCCGTTTCCGTCTGTCTTTTGTTTGTTGCCTCTTTGTCTGTGTCTATTCCTTATTGTTAGACAGATAGTCTCCGAAACTACTGGACCAATTGTTGTCAAATTTTATATATGATTTAAGAATATCATGTAAATGGTAAAATGCTAACCAAAATTTGTCTAACCATCCCCAGCGAGAATGTGATAGGGTTATTTAAATTAAAAAAAAACATACTCCTGTACTCGTAGTTTATGAATCCGGTCTTATTTTTACTACAAACACCTTACAAACATTTTTTATGGAATATTTTCCATGTTTTATGTAGTCGTTGCCTCGCTTATGAAAAAATACGGAACTACAAAATTACGCAAGATTGTAGAAATAGTCACATAGTGTAAGAGCTCACTGATAATCCACGTGGACAAGTCCGGCAGGTGCCACCAATTCTTCCCACAATATTAAGTATATTAAGACTGTTAACCTAGATGTAAACTATGCTATCTGAATATGAATTTACTCGATTGTTTTTAAGAGACGAGAGAAATTCTGTCTAAATAACCTTAGACTATATTTTTTTATTTACCTTGATTTTGTTTGTTATTATTATAATTTTTATTATCCAATATTTCTACTAGTAAAGCTGGTCTTTAAACACACAACCATACGAAATATAGCCATAGCTCGTTGGTAATCGCATTAGCGGGGGTTCGATTTCTGATATTTCCATTTTTTTTCTATACACTGTGAATGGTTTACTTGTACTTTGGCAGTCCATACATATCTCTACTTTAAATTTTAAGAGTTATTTTGATTTTATAATTTTCAGAAGAATGGATCAATTTTTTTTTGTATTAAAAATTTCGTTTTTTCTTTAATTACAAAATGATAACAAATATTTATTTGTTGTAAATTATGACCGTCAGTGCCTCTGCTTCGTTTTTTGATTTAATGAATAACGCGTTTGTATCAACTCAAAATCGAGTCCTTGATAATAATAGTAATAATAATATTTATTAGGAACAATACAAGATTGTAAACTAAATAAACTGAATACAAATGTTATTTTAAACTAACTTAAGTATTTCGATAGAAAATATTTAACAATTTGAGTTTTTAAAGAAATAAAACTATTACTACTTATAATTTTGTCACCGTATTCATTTAGAATTTTTGTACAAATATATGAAAATGAAGCTTTAAATTTTTCCGTAGCGTGTTTAAGAATGTCATAGGGATCTCTATTTCTAAGATTGCGCTGGTGTATTTCTTCTCTCCTTCTTAGACATTTTATTAAATACACTGGTTCTCCCTTTTTAATTATGCTAAATACAGCCCTTATATACATCAAATTAAATCTAATAAAATGATACAAGAGAAGCAGTTAACAACTCCGTATTTTCTTTGATATTTTGATGCTTATGGTTGTTGTGAGAAACACTTATTTTTAATTGCTTATACAGATTGACTCAAAAAAAAAAAAAATTAATGAATGGGGCAATTTATTTTATTGGTTATTGTGAGAAACACTTATTTACAATTGCTTATACAGAATGATTAAAATAAAAATTAATGAATGGGGCAATTTATTTTATTGGTTAAATCAAGAATGGCTTACCCAATTTTTAAGAAAATTTGGGAATAAAGTACCGTTACCGTTGTAAGTATTATATCTACTTATCCACATTGATATATGTGAATAAAAATAGTGGAAGGTTATTTCAACAGAACTTCCTTCGCCCCTGAAGTAAAACCCGACAAATCGCGCTTCATTGAAAAATAATAAAATTTGATTTTGCGATAACTTCTATAAAGTATAAAGCATTGGCGCAAATAACAACCCCTCAGCCCCTGTGGGATGGGGGCGCAATCCGTACAAGTGAGGACATTATGAAATATATTTAAAGAAGAGGAGAAAAAAGTCGATATTCTCAATTTCTCAGCGGATACTTAACTTCAACTGTTTATGTTTTACTTCGAAAGAATCCGACTCGTAACACGTTCAGATTAAAAGCACCACTGCATCAGGGGCTAAAAAAATGAAATTTGTTAATTAATAAAGTGCGGTGGGTGTTTTTCCCAAAAATACTGGATGTCTAGCGTAAACACTCATAAATTTGAACGACATGTAACTTGCAAAATTGTAAGATGACGTCATCCTCTTTGGGCGAGGGGCATAAAAGAATAATTTTTCATTAACGATTTACCATTCTTTCAATAACCGTAGAAACCGTAATGTGTCACAGCATTCGGTTTTTCAATTTCAAACTTAAATCCAAAAATGTTATACAATTTTGATTTTTTTTTCAAAAACCTGGATGCGTAAGGTAAAAACTCAACACAGATTCATAAATTACAGATGCAGGAGTGCAGAAGTAAGTATCTTATTTTATAAAATTTAAATAATATTTACCAATGTAGATATTGGTGCATTGGTGATTAGCCAAATTTTGGTCAGCGTTTTACCATTTGCACCATGTTCCTACCATACAATGCATACAAAATTTGAAAATAATCAGTCCATCAGCCTCTGAGATCTGTCTAATAAAAATCGACACAGACGACATACAGACAAACAGACGGAAACGGGAGACCAGTTTTTTCTCGACGTTCCATGTCCCCTACAGAAAAAAATGAGATTTCCAAAATCAAATTTTACAATTTTTGAAAAAAGCTAAATATGCTGTACTGCGAAGGAAGTTCTGTTTAAATAACATTAGGTCAATTTTTTCCAGTTCGTTGAATCGTGCGAATGAAATCCATGTATTTTCATGAACAGTTATGGGGCCAATTTTTTAATATCCTGGTTTCGTGTGATTGCAGTTATCAATAATATTGAATTCAGATCCTTCATAACCATCTTCTAGAAGTCATTAGAGCGGCATGTATCCACACTTCTCATGATTAATACGACCTTAAATAAATTCAGGCTCTTACATTTGATAAACCCGTAACATTTGATAATTTTACCTGAACTAAAACTTAAATTTTACCAGATGTTACTGTCATACATTGATCAAGTTTCTCTACCAGCAATGTTTTGGATATTTTCGCTTCGTATTCTTCAGACCCCTGTTTAAGAAAAGAAAGTAGTTTACGTTTTTTTTTTATATATTCTCAAAATTGTTTTCAACAAGGACCAAAATGATTACAATGAAAACTTGAAATGGTTCATCACAAAAACGAATTTTGCCATAGTAAGTAAATGTTGGTATATTTGCTTTTTGAAGAAATATTATAAGTTCTGGTGCTCCGCAAGAAATAAATAGCACCTTCTACATCACTTTCCATTTTTTCAATAATATTCACAAAATTCATAACGATGCAATAAGAAAAATTATCTTTAAATACTCTGCTAAAAAAAATATTACCACAATAGTTTATACTCACGTCGAATATTTCCAGAATCACCGTTTTAATGTCGGATAGCAAACATCACGGACTTTTGTAACAAGCTAGTCAATAAGCCCGTCGTTACAGTGGAGACAGAAAGACTACGAAACTGGAGATATAATTTGAAGAATGGTTTAGAGAGACGCTTATAATAAAATCACCACCCAAAAATATTATTTTTATGGATAATGGGGCCTCAAAAAGTCAGTTATTATAAGGACTTCCACGAGAATGAACCTTAAGAGCTGCCTTTTCACTTGAACTACAGTTTTAGTTACCAAACATAACGGTTTTAAAATATCAGTGCGACATTTGTAACCTAACATTATGCACCGAGAGTAATTACAATAAATTACTCATGAGTTTGACACAGCTATTGAAAATAGCAATAACTGTTTCAAACTATTAGCTTGAAATAGTTGGCCATTATATGCTAGTTGCATACATTTACGACTAGTATTTGTTTTTTACTACGTAAAAACAACAATTACAGTATTTATTGAGTCACTGATTGCATCCCAGCATTCCGATAATATGTTCTACCGCTGAAATTCTACAACCAGTGAATATGTCTTATGGAAACTTTTTGTAATTTATAGACAATTATAAATAATGCTAAGAGAGCAAAGGTGAGAAAGAATTGCATTTTTCATACAGTATTAATGCTAATGACTTAATCAAAAGATGGCTGAATATCTTTCAATGGGACAAAAAGACATCAGGTCTAGCTACAACAATGTTTCTGATACAAAGTGGCAATATGTCATCAAAATATAGATATGTGTCCACAAAACTTATAACATAAGTTAGGTTAAAATCATGTGGGTCGACCTATTACAAGGAAGTGTTAAAAAATATTAATTCTATACATTTTGGCCATTATGTGAGGAAAATATCAATAGTCAATTAATTATGAATTTTCATTATCTATCCATCAAAGATGTTTGTTGATATTAATTGTTTTGAGTCCCACATTTACTTCTTAGTAGATTAAAAATTGACGATTTTTAAAAACTTGAAAATCCGTTAAACCAGTTATTTGAATCGATATTTAATATTATTAGTTAACTTTAAAATGTACAAAGGCAGTTGGCCTTAAAGATGATAATGTGTCGAAAGTAAGTAGTTAAGATCCCAAAAAGCTTATTGTTGGAAGTTAATTAAGACCCTGAAGAAGTTCATGTAGAAAATGTTATTAAATATTTTAGCCTGCGCCCAATTTTGTAGAAAATATGGTGAATAATCCGGTCTAATTAATTTAAAATTCTTACACTAGCATGGTCGTAGCTTTTGTTTGTTCCGATATTGTATAATTTATCGCCTAGAAAATTGCCTTAATTAAAAGTTATTATTCGAAAAGTTCGATAAATTCTACTAGGTTCTTTGTAAACTAATTTGCAAAGCGGTCGATGCGTGCGTTTAACGCAATATCTGCGTAAATTAATTTAGTTTCAATTTTCAATAAATTAACAATATTTCTGTGATCGGTGTCACTAAACATTTAACATTTGCAGACGACATTGCGAAATGCCTGGATGCGTTCGGTCATTAAAACCATAATTTTCTCGCCACCCAAATCGCACCTTCTGTTCGCAACTCCATCCCTAACTCCATTAAATTATAATCCACAGTTAAAAAGATCTTGTTAAATTGAAAGTAAGACTTTGCGGGTTTTGTTAGTCAACACTTGGAGAATTTAACTTTTAAAAGCCGTCGGAGATTTGTAATTTAAATTGGAGAGCTCAATTTTAAGCAAAGTTTTTCTGTGTGCCGTGTTTACTCGGAGGAATTTAAGTTCTCGGAAGAGTTTTTTTAAATGCGTTTGAAAAAAAATGTAATTTTTCCACGAGCGAATCAACCCGAAATGAAGCAGGTGCAATTTCATTTGAGAAGGTCACGTTTCCTAGGTAAGTGAATGAATTTGAGGCCCGGAAAATGTTGCTTTGAATCTAACCAAGTGGCAAATTTATACATCAAGTTTGATCTCAAATTTACTTAAATTAGGTTTGTTTAGAATCGACGGCAAGTGAAATTATTTTCGTACTCGGCGAAGACGGATTCGTTGCATTAGCGTGACGTTTATGAAGAAAGACTGAAAAGTTAATCTGAAAGAAATAAGTTATGGGTTTGGAACGGAGAGCCAATTTAGATGGATATGACGCTAAAAAGCTCTGTCATAAGTTCTTGCGAAGTGCATTTGTTAAGTCAAACGTGACAAAAAGTTTCTTATAATAGGATTACTATATTCTCTACTCGCTGCACTTTGAATTACTTTTTTAAAATGCTCCAGGCTTATTTATTCATTTGGAACAAATTAAAAACTAGATTAAAAATAACAATTTCTGTATCAAACTGCTAAATTTATTTTAACAAATAAAAATGCTTCGAATCACGTAATGCAGTACCTGTAATATAGTGCATGGTAGATTTTAAACTAATATCACGTTTTAAATATACATGTGGACTGACTGTGACTATCGTAATAAAAACTGTCTGATTAAATGGTTATATATTACGATATAATAGGGGGCAATACAGTTTAAAGAGAACAAAACCGTAGTATCTTGTTCGAATTCTGAGAGAGATTAATCGCCAACTTTCACCAATTTATTTAGCGCCGTCTTAATCAAGTCGCTTAATTTGTGCAATAATTGCAGCAAAGTTTAAGCCGGGAAGATGCAAGCAAAAGCTAATATTCTCTTATAACTCTATTTTCGTCGCTACCGCACTAAATTATTGCGTTGCTGAGTACGTTGAATTGCAGTTTGGTAGTTGATTAGGCGTGCAGTGCTCAAAATAGAAAAAAAGAAAACAAGAAAAAATGTGCTATGAAATTATGAAGTTTACCCTACAAAAAAAAGTGTAAAAATTGACAATAGTTTTCTGTTAGTATAACACGAAACTCGGTCTAGGATGTCGTCAAGGGTCTGAGAATGCTTGAAAGAAAAAACTCTCTTTACTCTTTTTTTCTTTTGACTGACAAATTGATCTTTACCTTCCATTAGCCACAAACTTACCATCGTGGTGTTTATTTCAACTTCGCATGTAGATTCAAATTCTTCAACAATATGCCAGCTCTTCACAAGAATTATTATTATAACCACTCGCGCTTTTTATGTACATAACGGAAATCATAACCGCTTTGCCGCCTTTGTAAAAGATGAAAAATGCCGCCCCCAAGCTTAAAAAAACCTCATTGCTTTTTACCAAAGCTATACTTGAGTTAATGTCTCCTGCCACATTGATATTCCCACACACACAATTTTAAAGGTTTTAAATTAAAAGAAAACTTAGAAAAAAAAGTTAATGAACGTATCACAAATATAAGTGTACGTTTTATTGAATTTCGAATGGTAATAGGATAAAGGCTTTGTTAGTTCCATGACGATATCGGCATTTTATTTCTTAATATTGCTGTGTGCTATTTTTAAAGTAGAAAGAGTTATATCTTCGTTCCATGATTTAACGCATACGTATTTAAGTTTTTAAAATTGTCAGCTGTAAATTTACTAAAACAATTTTAGGTTTTGTTGATTTTTAAATACTGTTAGAAATGAATTAAGGACTCTAAAGATTAATGAATTTTACACCGCTTAAAAAGCTGCATTTATTTGTTTTTATCACCAAATTATATCTTAATTGCTAGCTTAATTACTGGCTTGTAGTTCGTGTTTTTAAACGCTATGCTATCGAAATTACGCAAATTACTTTTTTTCCTCGTTACAGAGTGACATGTTTTTTCATCTGTTTAATTGTATTTAGATTTTTAATTTTGGAACGAAACTTTACAATTTGAACTACAATATACGCAATCACCTAAATTTTATTTATTCATTTTATTGTATTAAGTAAATACATTTATTTTTAAATTGTATGTACAGGATGTCTAAAAAAAATAATACAAGGTTTATCCAATTTTTGTGAATTCTTAAAACACACTGTTATAATCTACATAGTAAAATTAATATAAGAATTCCACCAAAATGTGATGTAATGATGTTTTTATTTTTCTCGACGTTACATGACCCATAGAATGAGTCTCTTGTTTCCGTCTGTCCCCATCTGCGTTGATTTTTATTAGGCAATTAATTTTCTAAACTACCGGGCCGATTGTTGTCAAATTCTGTACGTATATTAGAAATATTGTTTAGATGAGAAAACGCTAATCAAAATTTGTTTGATCATCACCACCAACGATGCCATGACGTCATCTACAACTTTTAGAATAGTAAATGTTATTTAAATAAATTTTATAAAATAATTTAGCCCTCCACCTGAAGTTTACGGATTCGTGTTAAATTTTTACCCTATGCAACCAGATTTTTGTAAACCAAATAACAATATTTCACAATTTAATTTTGAAATTGCAGAACCAAATGCTCTGAAACCTTTTAAACGTTTTAAGGTTTTCGGAAATATGGTAAATCGTTAATGAAAATTTATTATTATTTTTATAAATATATTTACGACCCCCTTAAAAACTAATGAAGTCATACCTAAATTTTTCCAAATAAATGCCATCTAAAATGTGCAAAATATGATAAGTCTATGCTTCTAATTTATCATTCAATTCATATTTGCTTATACAGGCTGACTCAAAAAGAAAAATAATGAGTTCATTTGTTTATAGATTAAATCAGAAACGGCTCACTTTATTTTTCCGAAAATATAGGAATACAATACTGTTATTATTAGTGCACCTATCCAAATTGATATACGTACCTGCCCTTGCAAAAATGTTGATTAACATTAGATACATATCTTTATTAAAATTATAGGGGTTCTCAAAAAGATAAAATTGGCAAAATCAAATTTTGTGATAGTACTTCAGGGGCAGGAAAACTTTTATTGCATAGATAATCTTGGTAAGTACCTTCTCCATTATTTTGAGGTTTTAAGCGTAAAATACCGTTTTATATGGAGTTAACCATGAGGTTTGCAGGCTTCGTAAGGATCAGTTTGGATAATTAAATTTTAACCGAAATTTCGTGCTAAAATTTTTATAGAAAAAGATACACTGAAAGAGAAAGATACAGAAGAAGACGAATATAGGAAATAGAGGAAGATACATAGATACAGTCGTTTCCAAAAAAATTAGGGCAAGATGAGCAAATCAGGTTCTCATATATCAATGATAAACAATGGGACTATGACTTTCATGTCAGTGCCATTTGCCCGAAATTTTTTGGAAACAACGGTATGACATCCAAAAAATATTTCAAAATGCAACACCTGGCACTGCTGATGCAATCAAAATTGTTAAATTTAAATTACAATGACAAGATCATAAATGTAAAATCACTCTGAATTTTACAACGCTTAATAAATTTACATAAAATATACTGCTGAATACCAGTGTGATAAACAATTTGTAAAATACAAACATAATTAATTGTAAACCTCCAAGAAGTATTAAACAAGTAATTAAAAATAATTACTTGACTATTATGTTAGGATTATATTGGTAAATATTTGCAGTACGGGTTTTTGCCTTTATTGATCAAACATTGTGGAGGTGCCGGGAGAGGCGCTGCTCTTATAAATGATGCCGTTTGTAAATTACTACAGCGTAAAAAGTTTCATCCTTTGAAGAAAGCGGTGACGATTTATAAAAGTTAATAAAACCTCTTTGTAAATTCTGTCATCGGGAACTACTCTAAATTGCCAATTAATCACCAGCAAAAAAACGCTGTTGCGACGTTTCAAATAACGTTCATCACCTCCACCCGATCAAAAATTCCTCATCATTCTCCCGCTTCGGAATTTACTAATAACAACGCCCAAGCATAGAAATTAAATAAAGTCGATTCCGCCGCTTCCGGAATTTCCGTTAATTTCCCGCTTAAAAAAAGCTAATGTTTCGACTCGCAGTCGACCACACATACTTTACAAAACCTTTTAAACCACAGAAAAAGCTCCAGCTTCAGCCTGAAAGTCCAAAGATTAATGACGTGAACTAAAAGTGAACCGGCGGCCTCAAGTTTCATTATGAGAAAATGACGGACGAGCGGTAATTTCTTTAATATGGTAATTCTTTCCATTATGCATACCGAGAGTACTAATAGGTGTGGAGTAGGAGCAGCGGCAAGCAACTTTTGCAGCTTCAAGTTTTGATAATCTTCTTTGCCGATCTCTAAACTTGTAAGGCGCTCGAGACTCTAACGTTCAAAAGGCAGTTTTTTTGGGAAAGTGACGCACTAAGAGAATCCTCAAGAATTTGAACAGTCAGATAAAACTGAGGCCAGGTTATTCTCCCAAATAGTTCGTCCAATTCGCAACCGTTCAATACTTACACAGTTTTAAACTTATCATATAGCTAAAACACTTCAAACGTACATATATTTGTAATTGTTAATTTGTTTTATAACGAACGGTTTTTAGTTTCTCGAAAAACTTTTTAACTCTCAAAGTTGTCTTACTACTATTTAATGAATTGGCGAAAAGATAAAATTAAAATTGCTATTTTTGTGAAATGGTTATTTAAGTCACCCTTGCGTAGATCTCATGTGTGAAAAATTTTAATAAAACCCGAAACCTTCTCCAGGGAACTTTTGCCGCCAATTCGTGCAACCACACGAGCGTGTTTGTTCTTGTAAAATAAAAATCGTGTGTTCTAGAGCGCGGTTTGCGGTTCTGTGGCAATTCTGTGCGGATTAAATCGAAGAATCCAGATGTGGAGGGTTGGGTTGGCGCGAGCTGTAGCAATAATTCGTTTACATAAGGGCGATGTAGTGATGTGTGCTGAATGTAATTATTAGTGTATTTGTACGCATCAGAATGAAAATATCCTGTCTGTAACAAGGTGTTATCATTTAACCGCAGGCTGAATTCTGTGACGTGCGGTTGAACGTCGTCATCAAATGTGGGGATGAATTACTGGTACATAAACTCGCTCATCTTCACATCAACACTTGTCTCGATGCATCGACGCGTCGCTTTATAGTTAGTTGGATTAATGCTATGTCGCATTATGGGCGTGAAAAAGAATGATTCCGAGGAGTGACGTGCCTGTCTTGATTTCAAACACGATTATTATTAGATTATTGGACGTTTTTTTGGAACAGGCAGTTGTAATACAGTCTTTCTTATTTGTAATATAGCTTTTGACTTATTTTCTAGTAATTATTTTCCTCATTCGATTTTAAATTTCATTTCATTTCATGTTGGCGGACTACACATTTCTTGTTTTGTAGGTGGAAATCATTTTTCGGTTTAAATAACTTCCAGTTCAATGGATTTTCTATATAAGGCAACAACTCACAAGTTATTGTTTCGTTTTTCCATAACGTACAAACAGAAATGTAAAATTGGTACAATCTTTGTGCCAAAGTAAATAATATCACGAAAAAATTTTGAGAGAAATCGCGGAAAACTTGGCATCAAAAGAATGCTTATGTTGTATGCAGAAATGAGAAAAACGACAATTTGCAAATTTAATCGCCCTACAAATAAATTGTACTGTTTATTTTTTTCAATAAATTAAAAAAATACGCTGTTAAATCAACAATGCTTAGTTATATTTGCGTGTTTTTATTACATATTTGAAACGAGAGGAAATGTAATAACGTGCAAAATTAATAAAAATTTATTTATATCAAGAACTCGTTATTAAGAAAATATATCGAAGCAATAAAAAAATGAAACGATGTTTTCACTAAAACGCGCACATATTTTTTACATTGGCCGCATTTTATAAATAAATTATATTTTTTATTCAAATTTTGTAGGTAACAATTTTGTCGAATTTTAAATAAAACATAAATGTGTACTTAAGATAAGCGTGAAGAATTGTGAGAAATAATTAATTAATGTGATGTAGACTCAGCTTTTGCTAGAGTAATAATTTTTTGGGACAAGGCTACTTTACATTCAGTACATAGACGAAATTGAGGGTACTAGGCTCAAGTAAATCCTCTGTAGATGCGTGAATTCCATACACAGCATCCCCGCAAAGATGATGTATAATCTATAGAGTGTTCTGTGGATATCTCACTGGAAGCTGGGGTGAAATTTTTGAAAGTGATTCCATGTTTTGGCTGGCATATTTATGAACAATGTGTAGGAATCCAAATTTAATTTCAAAAAGATCGTGCTACTCCACATTGTGTTGTTTCTGGGAAATAATTTGTTAATAATACTCAGTTTTAAAATGAGGAGCCATGAAATGCTGGTTGGTGCATAAAATTCTTCATGACATACTAATAACTTTTTGTCCTTACTTTTTTGTTAAATAGTATTATTTACAGTTTCGCAAGTACAAAGGAAGAATTTAAGTTGTCCTTCTCAAGAATGTCATTTAAATATGTATAATAATTGTAAAGAAATAACCGCTAACCTCTCAAGAATTATTTTCTCGTGAAGGTCTATAACGTGATCGTATTGTTGAGAAAAAAGATTTGAATTTAATTATGCTGATTTTCAGTTCAAATGCAATTTATTTTAAATATGCACAGTGAAGTTCTTATCACAACACTACATGTAATAGAAATACACAGAATAGTTTGACATATCATGCATCAGGCAAGTTATATTCCATACTAGTTCCATTTATACACATTTTACACTTATTTATCAAATTCACACGTCATATTAAATTCATCGTAGCTAGTCTCGGTTTCAAACGAGTTTTCAAAACAACAAGAAGCACCGAATGACCTATTTAAAATTTTATGATGGCATACCTGATTATCAAAGTGACATTTATGACAGCTGCCAACGTCCCCACCAATCAACATGTTTGTTTGCGTGCTCATGTTAAAATTGACAACTGTGAATTGGTGTACTAGCATTGATGCCAGTAATTCAGAATTACCAATTCAAAAATTTGCTTCGATCGTTAAAAGTCACTCGGTATTATATTTATAAAAGATGCGGAAAAGTTTTAAAACCGCGATTTTTTTATATGCTATTCGTACTAAGTGGTGAAAGTTACAATGTCAAGAGCTTTTAAAAAATTGTGTGGAAATTCCAGCGAAACTTTGGAAGGATAGTGTAAATTACGTTGTTTACAGCTACATTTTTGAAGTAATGTAAACATAACTCGATTGTAACATATTGTTTCAATGTGTATTAAATATGAGAACTGGACCAACATTATATCCCCTAGCAGTAAACACAATGGCATTGAACTTGTAGTAAAGCAGACAACTGTTTTTTTAACCCTTTACTAAAATACTAAACTGACACTCTTCGTAAAAAGTTTTTTTTGTGTGAATATTACAAATCGCAGATTTTCCCTAATAGATTAAATAGTTTACGTTCGAACGAATAACTAGATTATCATTGGGTTTATGAACGGCAGAGTTTGATATTTTATTACTCTTTTTCGATGATCGTTTCTTAATCATTCGTTCATAAAGGGATCTAAAATCAACCTTAAAACTGAAAAAATACTGACGTCAGTATAAATTTCATAAATTAAATATGTTTCTCAATAAAAAAAACTGAGACTTACATCCCTAAAAAATCCAACAGCCTCTTCTTAACGACAAAAGTAATATAAATAATGATCAATCAAACAAAAAAAGCAACATCTCTAAAATTAAAGCAGCCCCTATTGTATACTGGACATTATTTTCGGCGCTCTTTTGCTTCAGTATTATCTGATGCCGGTGGGGATTTCGCCAAAAAAAAGTAACATATATGTTGGAAGTCGACAATTGTCGTTATATTGAAAACTTCGTATGGAATAAAGTGACGATCGCTGAAAAAATTTTGCTACATCCCTAAAGTGCAACATCAAACCTTTCCACTAGTTTTGGGGTATAAAATTTACAAACAAATTTTCAGGAAAATATACATTTATAATTTAATGTCAAAATATCAGGCTAACTATAAATTTTCATAAAAACTAATTGAATCACACTTATGTTAGTATTTTATTTTTATGCATATTTACTTTGACTTGCAATGTCACTTTTAATTATATCATACTTGCTATGCTTACGCATCGTAAACCTCGGAAGCACGTATCACCCGTATTATGTTAGTATTGGTTTATTGAAGCTATATATTTTTTTTAAACAAAATGTTGTAGGTAGGTTGCATTTTTTCCTTTAAGATACTACGAATTTAGGTATGTGCTCACTGTCTGCAACCGATTTAACAATTTGTCAAATTGTAATAATTAATTACTTTCAAGTAAAACGGATATTTTTAACTGTCTTATCGAACTGACTATATTAAGAAACAGAAGACTAAACTTGACACTAAATCAATATAGTTGAATTTCAAAGTCTATCACTAATCTAATAACTAACTTCAAACCTTAAAATTTATTTACAATTTATTTAAATTCCGGTCATTTGCTTTCTAAATAAATATTAAATAACTGTATATTATCTCAATCGAGAGAAGAATGCGAAAAGCTAAAGAAAAATATTTAATTAATTAAATGTTTAGAGCTGTCGGGAAGCCAAGTCCTTTTGAAATAACGTACCTAATGATTCCTGTTTATTTCTTTTCTCAATGAAAATGTATTTTAATGTATATAGGCATTATATTTGAAAAGTGCTCTGAGTGAAAGCTACAATTTCTCAAAAGATACAAAAACCAAATTTTTACCAATTACCAAATAAACTTCACAACAAAGTGTAATTGTTTAGTAGGATATTTTTAATAATAATATCAATGCGACTAATATCTAATATTTTTTGACTGTTTTCAACAACTCTTTTTAATGTTTGGTACTTTTTTTTAAATTTAGCGTTTTCTTATAAGATTTGTAACTGTAAAATCTCGAAAAGCACTGTGTTTACTTTGAAAGTTAACGGTGCGAAAAGTTCAAAACGATGTTAATTTTTTACCAACAAATGACACTATATAAGATTAATTTTATATTTTAACGTCACCAAAGGCATGAACGCTTTGTGGAAAAATTAACGTTGAAAACCCCGATAGCGTTATATGTATATAAATGTTTTTAGCAGATTAGCCCTAGCGGTCAACCCTCAAAGTGAAATAAAGTACAGTTTTCTAGAAATACTTTTCGATCTCCATTAGAAGTGTCAAACTTCTAAAAACAGAGGTCAACGGCCAAGTACAAAGTCACAACCAGTCTATAAAATCTGCTTCGAAGGTGTATTTGGTTGTGAACGCTTTGTTTAAGAAATTCTGTATTCAGGTCTGGTTTTATTGAAAACAATCCCGTGGTACATCACGTATTGTAAATTATTATGTTTCAAAGTTTTTGGTGATCACAAACATGAGGTTTCGGATACTTGGAAAAGGTTGTAAGACAAGGGAAAGTTTGTCTGTCTTCTAAATAAATCAGCAGCAAGGGAAATTTACAACTGAAATGAGTGTAAACTGATTTTCCATTCTTTATTCAAATATTTTTCTAAGCACATGTGATTTAAAAATAAGAGAAAAAACTACTTTATAACGATTTTTACACACAGTTTCGTTCTCTTCCAAATGCTTTAACTTTTAATTAGTGTGTCTATGCTGTAAAATGATAAATTTAAAGTACGCCAAACTAGGTGAAAATAATAGTTTAGTTTCGTTTAAAATAAAAAAAGTAAATACTTGGACCGCAATAAAATAAACTAAAAATTCACTCAACGTGCTTTCCTGAAGGTGAATAAACTGATTACAGGTCGGTTTTAAGTTATCTCAGGAACGCGAGAAGTACGCAAAAACTAAATTCAACTTATCAACTTTTCGCTTTCCTCTTCGTTCTGCGTCCAAATGAACAATTGCAAAGTTAAAAAGCGCCCTGTTATCAAATTTGTATTGCCATCGATCTGCACGCTCACCAAGTACTCGGCATGAATTATTTATCGATGAAATTTGATGTGTATTGCTTCTATTATCGCTTTTGCTTCAGATTACGTTCCTCACGTTTGAGGCGTTTGTCGGGTTTAATTAAAAATTTATAAACGCCATTAATCGGAGAATTCCTCGAGATTTTTCCCACCCCGTCTACCTCGCGCAAACCCCTCTAATTAATTCCGTTGGTAATTAGCATGCTTCCAATTTCCATATTTATATACTTGGATCAACAGCAAAACGTCTGTTACATTGTACTTGGCAAAACAATACAGCATGAGATTTGTACGTTACATGACAAACGTTGTGTTATTTGACAACTCATCCGTGGCAACTTTGGGCCATTGAAGCTGATTAATTCTAGAGTAATTGCTTTGTCTGTTTATGAAGGGCATGCTTAGGCACGCACATGGATTAAATTAAATCGCCGGTTTGATGGAAGGGAAAAATCCAGGCAGAATCAACCGACTTGCAATTCTACGATGCTTACGCCGAATTGGGTTTTTATCGAGTGCGACCGCCCCATAGGACTGAAATACGCAGGAAGAGAAACGTATTCAACAGTTCGAATTTGCATGTTTTTGTGTCGGTGCAAAGGCAGGTAGGAAAGAGACACAAGGGACGATAGTGGCGGATACTGGATAAAAGGAATAACGGAAAAGACGACGAATTAGTGCTCACTTGACATTTTTCAAACTGATAGCCATCGCCAGCTACAGGTCAATATTTAAAGTCAAGGGGTTCGGACATCTTTGAATATAGAACCGAGATTTTTGGATTATTAGGGGTAATGTCTGACGTGGCACTACGGTTTTGTGACAGAGAGATCTACCTCTAGACGTATTCGAAGTCACCTTTTCTGAACAAAATGGGGAGCTACAATCCCCTGGTGCTCATCCGACAATTTAGTGTGCGTTAGTCGCTTCCCACTTACATCAGATTTTGGCGAACGAACAAAATCTATTTTGTTCGTGGCGTAGTAAACATATTCTCTCTGAAAGGCGAAGATTTGCTTTATGATTGTACTTGGATATTGAAACGCTGATGGTATGAAAAATTAAATGAAAATTTGCGTAGACACGAGATGTATGTAACTATGGTATGTATAGATGTAAACATAAGTTACATAAAGTTGGGAGAGTAAAAACAAACAGTAACCAGAAGTTGAATCAATTTCATTAGTAAATAAATTAATGTAAATAACGGTGCACTAGCATCAGTGTCGCTGAAAACTACAAACATTATTCTTTAACGACATTGCTATCGATTTTAGACTTTTGCGTTTGTTGCTGATTGCGGTTACTGCTTAATTATTTACGCCATTAAAAGGGCTGCTCTATAATGAATTTTTGCTTTTTGAGTAAATGAGTTTTGTATATACTGCATGGTAATTGTGTGAAAAGTAATGATTTATCTATTTGTTTACTGTTGGAAAGGTGTAAAGGAAACGATAGATCAGATTCAATATTTTTCTTCCTACATCCTACATTACCCCTACTATCTACTAACTTTATTTTAGTCATTCCTTTTATTATAGGTATATAGTTTCAGTACATTTGTCCTGTACTGATTATTTTGGCTATTTTGTTTTATTTTTACAATTTGATTGAAATTGATTTTTCATTTTTATCATCTTTTTTACTTTTCTTTTCATTCATAATTTAGACGTTTAGCTATTTATCTCTAGCCACATGAGAGAGTTTCTCCAGCCTTTAGACAGGACCTTTTTTAAAAAACTTGTGTCATGTATGTATACATTGGGGAAAATCCAAAAAGAAAAATCTCGAGGTGGAAATTTGGATAGTTGTTATTAGCAGTTGTTGATAATGGTTTTCTGCTAACAAGCATTTGCCTCTTCAATCTTAACGTTATACCCGATTATGCTTTGTTAGGCCCTGACGAAAACAGGACTGATGTAGTTACGGTACAAATTGAAAGAAATGTTTTTGAGGACAGAGACCCAGACCCTGTACCAAGTACATCTTCCTACTGTATATTAACATTTCCTGAACATATTACAAAATGAAAATCTATGAAAGTAACACAAATATTAAATCAGAACAAGAAGAAAGAAACATTGAAAGAATAAATATAAATCAAACAAAAGGAAAAAATATTAATCATCCACAGACGTAGATCTCACAGACTTTGATCCATTAAAATCTGATGATAGCTTTACTGAAGAAAATGACACCGACTGTCAAGGATGTGGAGGGAAATACCCAAGACTGGCTTCACAGAAGTGCTCAGTTAAATATTTGATTGCGACTAATTTTTAATACAGCGTTGAACTACCAGGTGACCGACTCTACGCCAATCCGACGTCGTTAAACACCTCGTTAAATGCGTGATTAAGTTAATCTGAGTTAAAATATTGTATAAACTGGCCCTAGGACTTTAAAAAAATGACCGAATTCGGTGTGTTAATTAATGTAAACGTCAATTTCGTGAAAACTTCTCCAAGTATGTTGACTTCTGTGGTATTGTATCATATTCATAAAAGACTATAAAGATAGATTTTTTCAAGTGAATCAGTTTACCCGTAGTATTTGGGACATTTTAATTAATTAATAATTAGTTTATTCACCAAGTAGATACAGTAATGTATATTTTGGTATGTCATTAAAAATGTAGAACATAGTAACAATAATCATAAAAACATGAAACAACGAAGTAACAAGTTATACATACACATGCACATAGTGGACATAGAACAATTAATAAACATTTCAATTTACATAATATGGGCACAAAAGTATTCGTCAAGTGTGTAAAAGCTTTTCTCTAGTAGCATACACTTTAAATTCGTTTTAAATTTACCTGTCGAAGGAGAAGCTTTTATTCTTTCAGGTAGGTGATTGAAAAGTTGTAATCCCAAGTAATTAGGAGCACGTTTACTTAATTCTAACCTATATGTAGGTAGGCGAAAAAGTTCTTTAAAGCGTGTATTACGATTATGAATACTTGAATGTTTGTTAAATTTATGCTTATTCTCGAAAACATATAAACACATTTCAAGTATAAACAGACAGACTAAAGTTAGAATTTTGTAGTCCTTAAAAAGTTTCCTACAGGAAAACGACCTATTTACTCCGGCAATACATCTGATTATTCTTTTTTGCGCGATAAATACATCCGATGACTGAGAAGCAGAGCCCCAGAAGCAGATCCCATATGTAAGCCTGGATGTAATATGAGCATGATAATAAGTAATTAGTTGTTGTAAAGTTAGAATATTTTTCAAATTTCTCATTATGTAACATTGAATATTCACTTTCGAAATAAGGTACATGCAATGTTCTTTCCAATTTAAACAATCGTCAATCCATACACCCAAGAATCTTACAGAGGTAGCTCTAGCAATTCGGGAACCATCCACTTCAATATCCAGATCTAGATTAGATCTGTTTTGGTAGCAGTGAAGTCTTAAATAATTTGTTTTATTATTGTTTAGGTAAAGGCTGTTCTTATCGAACCATTTCTGCAGTTGTCTCATATTGGTATTACACCGATCCTCTAATATTATGTTATTACTGCCCGATATAGTAAGTGAGGTATCGTCGGCGTATATTGTAGCGTTGGAATTTGTATCTAGACTATGCTCCAGATCGTTGATATACATAATGAACAGGATCGGTCCCAATATTGACCCCTGAGGAACTCCTAAGTCAATATTAATGGTACCGGAGTGGATAGATCCCTTATTGCCGAAATCGTCCGTGTGAGGAATGGAAACATATTGGAGTCGACCCCGCAGAAAGCTGGATATCCATTTATGAGGGATGCCTCTTACACCGTAATCATAGATCTTGTTTAATAGCAAATCGTGATTAACACAATCAAAGGCCCTGCTGAGATCACAGAATATTCCAGCAGGGCATTCGCTACGTTCAAGGCATTCTATAACTTCCTCATAAAATTTGTGAAGTGCTAGAGATGTTGATCGATTGGCTCTAAATCCGAACTGATTTTCAGATAGAAGTTTATATTTATTGATAAATGCGTCTAATCTTAAAATAAAACAGTATTCAAAGATTTTTGAGAAAACTGAGGTTAACGCTATCGGTCTATAGTTGTCTATACGGTCTTTATCATTTTTTTTGTGGATAGGAATTATTTTTGATAACTTAAGTTTGCTTGGAAAATGGCCATTAGAAAAGGAAAGGTTAATGAGAAAAACCAGTGGTTTCACTACAGCCACTAGGACTTTCTTCAGAAAGAAATTGGGGATTTCATCTGGACCAGCGCTCATTTTGTTACTAACTTTGTTCTGTATTACTTCAGACACTTCTTTTTCCGTAACTGGTTGTAAGAACAGATTATTTGTACAATATAACATCTTATTAAAATTACAACTTTTGGGTAAGTGCTTGACAGTCTTACATGCAGCTTCTCTGAAAAACAAATTAAAGGATTCCGCTACCGACAATGGGTCATCGATTGTGTTATTTGTGTTGTCTTTCAATTTGATAGTAGTTGCTTTCGAATTTTTATTACTTAATTCATTAATTATTTTCCAGGCTCCTTTGCAAGGATTTGCCGAGTTAAAAATTTTTCTTTGATAATAATCTTTTTTTGTGCTTTTCACAAGTGCTAAGTGTAAGCGTTTAGATTCTTGATAATTTTTAGACAACTGTGGGTTATGTTTTTTTTAACTGGTATAAATCTTTCAGTGCACTACTCGATTGACGAATACTATTGTTCACCCAATTTTTGTCATTTCTTTTTTTAAGAAGGATTTTCTTAACAGGAAAACAGTCATTAAAATGCGAAACAAACACATTATGGAATATATCAAATGCACAGTCCATATCATTGCTATCATACAGAGATAACCATGATTCACCTGACATAACATTTATAAATGATCCTATATTCTTTGTGTTAAACATTCTTTTAAACATATAAGATTTGTTATTATTACTTTTGCAAGAGAGATTTGTATTTGCTATTACTGTATTATGATCAGAGGTATGGTTCTTGATACTAAAACATTCATGGTCATTTGATACATTATTTGTAAAGATGTGGTCAATTGTATATATACCTCTAGTGGGTTGTTTTACTATGTTGTCGAGATAAAAAGTTTGTAAAATATTACATATACTGAAGTACTCCCGATAATCACGTACGGGATCAACATTAAAGTCACCCATCACGTACATTGTGAAACCTGGGTGATAGACATGGTTTAACACTTCCAAAAGTCGGTTACAGAAGATATGAAGGTCTCCATCTGGTGAACGATAGCACACTAGAATACAGACAGGGTTTCTGGCCTCAAGTTTCCACCTCAGACCACAAATTTCAAAGTGTTTTTCATCACAATACCTTTGTAAATTAATGGGTTCCATGTCGTATCCGTATTTTCCCCAGATTGCTACGCCTCCTCCTCTATGTTGATTCCTACAGAATTCCGCGATAATTGTGAACCCCGGAAAGGGAGCATACGATCCGGAGCCTTCCTGAGACCATGTTTCAGTGAAGCATAGTAGATCTAAACCTGGATGTAAGTAGTTGATAGTTATATAATTCCCTGTCTCTTCATTTAATGATTGACAGTTCATAAGTAATATGTCAAAGTTATTGTTCAAGTTGGAGTTTTCTTTGCAGTTCGGGGATGAAAAAACCGTGATACAAAAGCACCACTCGGCCATATATTGGGGTCCATCGCCTTGTTGAAGTTATTCAGATTTACCATAACTTTAAATGAGGCATAATATTGTGGAAACTTTGATTCCAACTGTTCGCATACCGCTTCTGGTATGACCTGCTTTAAAAACAATTCGACATCATTCTGTTTCGTTGAGGGATGCAGTCTTGAAACATACAAGAATGCTTTTTTGGGAATTGCTTTAATATTTAAGGACTCTTCGACGTTGCCTATGACGCATTGCCTCGGTGACTTTCTCCTTGTGACTTGTTTCCAATCTTCTTCTTCTTGTAGAGGTACATTTTCAATATTATAGCTATGCTCCATACTCTCTACATCTCACCCATCTATATACTCCGGGTGTTAGGGGTCACTATATCGAAATTAAATGATACAATGATTTCAATTACGCTTATATGCATAGTATATCAATACCTTTGTTCAGTTTGTTATCTCATTTAGTTTTAATACTAGAGCACTATGAAAAAATTGGTCGAAAGTTCGAACTTCCCTCGCATCTAAAGCACAATGAAACGTATATCCAGCATTTTCCAGTTAAGTTTTTTCTTTACACAATTTTGTGATGATGTCATCAACATTTTTGCAAGGACACTTATGCCAATTTTTTTCTACTGATTTTCACAAGTGAATAGTAGTAGGCTAGTACTTGTTAAGATAAAATTGATTTTATGAATCTTAGCAGGCACTAGTCCTACCCACCCGCCCTCTATTTTCTTAGAAGGTATATCATTTGCCAACATGAAAATAGAGGACGGATGGACAGGACTAGTACCTGCTAAGATAAGACTGATTTTGGCAAATGACATACCTTCCAGAAAAATAGAGGCCGGGTGGACGGGGCTAGTATTTGCTAAGAATTTTAGGAGGCACTAGCCCCACCCACCCGCCTTTTATTTTCCAAGAAGATATATCATTTGCCAAAATCACAATAGAGGGAGGATGAAGAGGGCTACCGCCTGCTAAGAATCTTAGCAGATACTAGCACCCTCCCACCCGCCCTCTATTTTCTTCGAAGGTATATAATTTGCCGAAATCAATCTTATCTTAGCCTAAGATAAAACTGAAAAACTCATCATATTTTGCACATTTTAGTTAGAATTTATTTGGCAAAATTTTGAGCTGATATCAATTTTTTGGAGAGGTTGAGCGAATATATATTGTCAAAAAATTTATTATGCTCATCATAAATTTAAAACATCTGGAAGATTTCAAAGCAATCAGTTTGGCAGATTCAAAATTGAATTGCAAAAGGTTGTTTTATAATTTTGATTTTTTTTCCAAAAATCTGGACGTTTCGGGTAAAAACTCAACACGGAGTTATAAACTACATGTGTACAACTATGTTATTTTTTACTATTTAGAACTCATTTACTATCTACAATTTTGAAGTGACGTCATCACATTATTGGTGGAGACGATTAGACAAATTTTGGTGAGCGTTTTACCATCTATATGATATTCCTAATATAAACACAGAACTTGAGAACAATCGGCCTACTACTTTCGGAGATTATCTGTTTAATAACAATCGGGTCGGCAGACAGACGGACAGAGAGATAGACGGCAACGGGAGACCTATTTTTCCGTACTCTAAGGATCATGAAAGGCCGAGAAAACGTAGAGAGTCGGCCGACGGACTCGATTACAATACTTCCTTCTTCCTACTTCCTACTTGCTGAATAAATCCTATTTAAAATGAACAAAATATGATGAGTCTACTTGTGATTTATCATTCCATTAATATTTTTTAGATTTGCGTATACAGGGTGACTCAAAAAAAATATCATTGTATTTCAGAAGCGAGGGAAGTTCTGAAGAAACAACTTTCGACCAATTTTTTACAAGTTAAAAAGGGATATTTATATTTTATAAACGAATGTACTAATGTACATATAGTTTATGAATCCGCCTTGATTTTGATTATTATTATTATTTTTGTTATTTCATTTTTCCCGTATTTAACATACCTAATACGAGCAACGGGTTTCGTGAAGTAGCTGATCGAGGAATAGCTTTGCAAATGAAAAGCCGAGATTCAAACTCTGTTCCCAAAAATTTCCAATTTTTTTTGTTGATCAAAACAGTATGCGCCATTTTCTTGAAAATGTAGGAATATAGTTCGTCGTGTTCGCGTATTTTTTGTATATAATAATACAAAAATAATATTTGGACCGTTTTATTTCATTGTGTTTAATTAATTAATTAGTCCGCTCCTCTGTGTTGAGGAGACAAAATCAAACTTCATTTTCTTTTAACACAAATGCATACTTTGATCTGTCGCTACTAACACTACCCATCTGAACGTGCTAATAGTCGAATTTTTTCGAAGTATAAACAGAAACAATCGAAATATAGCTTGTCCTGATAAGATTTTTTTTCCCGTTGGTTATCTGCTAAATGTATTTCATATTGTCCACATTTGTGTTACTTGCGCCACCGGTTTTTACTTTATAGCCGTTATTACAAAAGAAAAAGTACAAAATAAAATTTTATAACTTTTCAAAGAAGCGGGATTTGTTGGCCTACACTTTAGGGGGGAGGGTAGTTCTGGCGAAATAACCTTCACCAGTTGTTTTAGATAAAATATATAAAATCCTTGGATACGATCTCTCAGTTCACTAATAACGTGTTTCAACAGCTGCGCTCTAGTTTTCTCGGACAAAAACTGAACTGCTTATTAATTATTTCTTAATCTAAGTTCTATTGGCAGCTTCCTTCACCATTCTCTGATCATCAAGGCAAAGAAAGCCAAGTGTGTGAACTAAAGTTCTCTCACGTAATTTGTGCTTTATTTGTCGAGCACAAGCTGAGGAAGTATTGTAACCTAATTCCATCGGGTGACTAGCTACCTTCATCTTTTCTCGACGCACTTGTAGTTTATGAAACCGTATTGAATTTTTACCATAGACATTTAGATGTTTCGAAAAAACAATTAAAATTGTGTTAACACCGTTTGAAATTTAACTTTGAAGCTGGATGCCCTGAAATCTTGCAAACGTTTTAAGGTTATTGTGACCACGGTTAATCGTTAACCAAATCTGTTTATCGCCTTCCAGAAAACTGATGACATCATCTCAAAATTTTGCTGAATAAATCCCACTAAAAGATGCAAAATATTATGAATCTATACTTGTGGTTTATCAGTGCATTTATATTTTTAAGAATTACCCATACAGGTGTCTCAAAAAAATAACGAAACTATTTTATTATTCAAATCAAGAAGGTTCTTAAAACCATTCATCTCATATACTCTTTTATTTTTTTGTTGAATCTCCTAAAGCTGTATTTTTTCTTGTAGGTTAAATCATTTAAAAAAATATATTTTTTTAGACATAATATACAGGGTGTTAACTAAAGATGCAGAAAACATTCAAAGAGTTATTCCATTGATTATTTTTGTCCGTGATGGTCAATAAAGATAAACTACGGTGTACTTTACTTGGCTTACGGAAAAATACGCTTGCATAGTGACTCGTCATCGTTTCCATAGTGACTTGGATTTATATTTATGGGATCATTTGAAAATATTAGTCTACACTACTTCAGTGAAAAATGACGAAAATTTGAGAAGTCGGGTAATTGAAGGCTGTAATGCAATAAAAAATAACTCTGGTATTTTTGAAAACGTTCGGCAGTAAATGAGGAGATTCTAGCTGATGATGGTCATTTTCAGTAATTTAATCCCCTAAATTTTGAAACATGTTTATGTAAACACCCTGTATAAAATTTTCTAAACTGCATTACAGCTGTGCTGTAATTTTCTTGGACTTCTAGTTATTAATTATTATTTCCTAATCTACCTTATTTGCAGCTTCTTGTTGCGATCTAAAATTTTTGTTAAAATTGCTAAACATGATGTAGCACGCCTAACATACAGTGTAATAATTTTATTATCTCTGGGAAATAAAATCCAAGCTAAATTGACAGTAAAAATCCACTTGACTGGATTTATTACTAGTTACTCTTTGGGAAATTTTGCAGCAACTGCAATGCACAACGTAAAAAAAGCACATTGCCGGCTTTTAAAGTTAGTTCAATAAAAAAATTTATGGACAAAGCTTAAAGAGTTAGGAGAATAGTAGATAAATTAAAACTTAATATACCTCTATCTAAAATTATGATATAAAAACGACGCGTTCGTCTTTGGAAATTTTACAATATTCACAACAAATAGATACCTACGTACCATAAAGTTTGTGTAAAATTAATTAACATAAATATATTAATTTATTATTCGCTCTTTAACAGTGCAAATAATAACAAAGTAGGTATTTACACAATCAATATTTGAACTATTTAATGAACACGTTCACATCCCTCGTACATTTTCACAGTAAAGCTGGCCATTATTGCAGGAAAATATTTATGGTTTTTCACAAGATGAAAAAGTGCACTGTAAAAAACAAGTTTAGTAGAAAATAGGGTTAAGCGAAATCTCTTTAAACGTTGACAAATAATTTACAGTTTTGTGGTGACCTTTGTAAGAACAAATCCTTCTCTGTTAGAACTGTGATCAAGTTATTTCGTAACTGTTTGCTTACAATTTTAGTGCTATTCTTAAATGTCGGAAAAATCCAATAAAAGTAAAAATGCCCTTGAGTTTTGTAGAATCTCCGCCACGTATGGAGTGCTAAATAGGCGCGCCTTCACACCCCCAAATGCCGGTGTTAAATGTATTACTCAAATGGTTAAATTTGACGTCCATTGTAAACACATCAGGATCATACAGCAAAAAAATAGATTAACCACAAACCAAAACAAACTCGGCTCTTTTTATTCGCGTGATTTATGATGTTTTGTTGTTATAAATAGACGCATTGTAGCAAAGAGAAAGAAAATGGGAAACATTACTCCTAAAACCCTTACTATATTAGCATGCAAGGATAATAGAATTATTGCCGCACCTTACAAAACCTCGTCTTTTTATCAAAGTTTAATTGAAAATTAGCACGTCATGAAACCTTTCATTATCGCCCGAATTTCAATCATGACTCTTGATAGAACCGTACCAACTAAAAATCAATGGGACAATCCTGTTAACAGTCAGGACAACTCCTTCTAAGGGATTCGGTTTAATTGCTTGCTTGATGGCATTCCGGTGTTTGCAAATTAATCCCAGGACTATTTGTATTCGATCGCTAATAACAACGGCGGATTTACCATTAAAAATGCATTTGGCTGTAAGTATGTCCGCGCCAAATTGGGTGGGGCTAGAGACAATCCTGCATCATTTATGAAAAACGTACTACTACCTAGGAGATGCAATGATTAATAAATAATGACGCTTTTAGAATACTTTTCTCCGTCTTTAATCAAAGCAGAGATTAGTCATTATGTAATTCTTTTTGTATGAGTTACTTTCAGAATAATATCTGTACTTTCTGAATGGATTTTTTTTTAATTTTTGAATTTCTAGACTTACTTGCATTTCACTGAAATGGAATTTATTTACACTAGAAGACCTGTAATACAAGTAGCGTATAGGTCGACTAGTGTTCACCTAAATTGAACGTGAATAATACTAATTATTAGTTGTCATTCCAGGTATACGTTGAATCTTCACTACGTGCTGTATAGATTAGATGCTAATTATCCTCCCTGTATAATTGGTGCGAAAATAATAATCCGGATTCCGTATTCGTCTTTCTAAATGTAAGTGTCGCGATCGTTTCATTTGCGATAATAAGGGCTGACGTTGACATATTTCCCGACTTGACGCATTGTTTGATGAAGATACTCGGAACAGAGCTGGGGGCGGGTGTCACAGACAAAAAACAAACGAGGGTTTTGTGTGTATTTGGTGGTGTAGTAGTACTACTCATTAAAGGGGGTAATATGTACTGAAAGTTTGCTGATGCTGGTAATTGATGAGCGAAAAAAATGCATCGCTCCAGGGGACTTTCAGTCCTATGAAACATTCAATGTAAAAACGGAGCAAAAAGTAGCTTTGCATTTATGAACTTTATAGTGATATCTGGTAGTGGATTTCCGATGGAAGCAAATTAATTGAACATTTCAAGTTATTTTTGCTTCGTTTTACGACAGGTCTTATCGGGTGCGTTCAGGTTCGTCTCCAAATTCTCGACATTACTGAAAATGGACATTAAACGAGCATTTTATCGCACAAATTGCTCCGCGAAATGTGATGAAGAGTACAAGACTTGGTTTTTATTCATGAATGTGGTTGTAAAAGATGGTTTATGCTGAAAGCGAGAAACGGAGAGGAAAATCGTGGTATTAGTTTTACTACAAGGAGTGTGCATCTACTCACAGTGCATTAATTTTATTTTTGTTTGTAGCTTTCAGATACTGCGAATGGTATTTTATGCGCTAACGACCACTGCAAAGTAGTGGCGTGAGGCTGAAACTATCATACGTTTCAGTCTTCCTTCAGTTTTTAAAGTTGTCTCAAGTCAGTGTAATCTGACGCTACTGAGTGATATAGTTTTAATTTTGCGAACCTCTGCAATAAATCTGAAAATTATGTAAATAATTTTTACCAACACCCATAAAAATTCCCTTTCATCTGTGATTTTAGAGAATAAAGCGGGCACTCTTTGCATTTTAATGACTCGAATTAGTTTTAAATTTTGAAACACGCGTTGGAACTTTACATTAAGGTCTGAATATTTTTAGACCGTGCGCATCCTTAAACATCCAATAAATCGAAAAAATTGCTTTTCAGACAACATCATTCCCATTTCCTATCTTATCGAACTACAAATAAAAAACTTGTTACCATAATTTGCTCGCTATCATCCTTCTATAAGAACAACCTGTTTATTTTGTAGCAGCGGAACAATAATCCGTTCTTTATTATTCCGAAGGCTTGTCTCTTTGTTTCACTGTCACTTGATGAAATATGGTCCTAACTTGATATAAAGAAAGTCTCGTCATATATCCCCAACTCCATTCCACCTAAGGGTGTAATAAAACAGGCGCGACCGTAAATTTTTTAAATTGTATATCGAGCTCCTGAAATACACAGCATCGCATCGATTTCTCAGTTCTTATTGATTACTTTAAGAGTGTTTGGTCGTTTAAAAGAAGTTTTCTGAAAAAAGCCATTTTAAGTTACTTGATAGGGGAGGTAATGTGAAGCTGGGATTATTTTGTTTATTTATAGGATAAACATGACGGAAACTTTTTCATTATCGTTTAAAAGAAATATAAGCTGGAGTAAAAGCAATACGTGGAAAATGCGCTTGATGATCCTTCGAGATGAGCGTCTGTTTTCTATATAATATAGTAATATTTCGCCATTATTGCGAAAATAACGATGTAGAAAGTTAGGAACTTTTCTCGAGTCTAGAATATAAACAATATTGTATTACCTGCGGATCTTGGTTGTAAATATTTTATAAAATGAATTTTTAATTGTGGATATTTTTATAACTAAAAATAAACTTTTGCCGGAAAAGTTCGTATATTTATGCGCAAAATAATTTTACCGCAAAATTCGTGAAAATCCATTTCTTTGTAATAATAAATAATTATAAATAAAAATTAAGGAGCCCAAAAACTATAAAACACAGACTTTCAGTCGCAGCTTGGTGGTCTTCAAACTCTTAACAAGGTCGTATTTACTCGATTCGTTAATTAATTTAACCGAGATAACTTGTGTGTGGACCTGTGTTTGGATCTAGATATGTAAGTGACTTTCGAATTATGATAGTATTTTATCTTGGTTATTCGTTCCAGCATTGTTGGTATGAATGACAACAATAGCTAGTCCGCTATACCATAGATTTATTTGTAAATAAGTCTTTGTCCTTTTGTCGGTAAGAGTTTGGGGAAAGCAAAATTTGCAAAACGCTTGTGAAAACTAAACTTAGCTTGTTGTAGTTCTATTATCTTAATATATTAGACAAATAAACTGAATTTTACTTGTGGTAAAGTAAACTTTTTAACCAGTTGCTAGAAGAATATGATTGACGTTAAATAGTAGTTGGTCGACCACAAGCATATTAACTGTCATTAAAACTGATATTTCGACCCTGCATTTAATTAATACTTTGCTAAAGTACACAAACACACAAAATCTCGAGTCAACAATACATTTCTTTTATAACCGAGATCGCCTAACATTAGGGTAAAAGTGCACATATTATGTGATCACAAACAAAAAACGTTTTTAATAATATAAAATTAAACCCCTTTCTACGGAGGGTTACAAGCGTTTGTATAATAAAGATGATACTGTGTGCATAAAGACAACTTAAACAAAAAGTTACACTCATGAAAATATAAAAAGGACGTTGTACATTACAAAAGGCGATTTCCAGATGGTATTTTCTGGACTCCATTGAATCCGAACAAAGCGGAAATAAAAAACTTCTTTCGCACATATAGACATAAAATACAAAGAATCGGAAAAATAGTTAAATCGAAAAGCAAGTAAATATTTACTAATAATAATTTGAGGAAGTTGAATTGGAACTCTGTTAATTTCATACCGAACGTTTTACCATTAGACATATCGGAAATAAAATGCAAATCTGTTACAAAACTTATAGATTAAATGCAGGACCATTACTTTTATTTGAAACAACTTGATCCACTCACTTTAAAAATCTATATTCTACAAAAGGTACTGTAATAGGTCTTTGTAATAAAAAAGCTTTACATTACTGTAACGAAGTAACCAAAAAACAAGGCGCTTGTGGTCGATAGAATTACGCACCATAAAGTCTACGAAGGAGTTCATGGTTAAGTAAATAGATTTGTTTTCCTGATAAATAAAACATTCTCTCCAATCGTACCATTTATAAAAAATGCACTTGATCCGTAGAGGATTTCCAAGTTTTACAAATCTAAATAGACATTAATGACAATGGGATACAATGACGCAGACTTTATATTCAAAAATTAAATGTAAGGTAAACTATCACTACTATCAGTAAAGTACTTGGAAATTTATAAAGAATGGCATCACAGATGGAATTACCAGAGTTACAAGTTATGTTACGTTCTACTATTCTATTTTAAAATCATAATCTTGTTTATAAGGTAAGCAACAATTGATTAACCACTTAAATTAATTAATTATTTAAACAAGCTTCGATTTTCAACTTTTTATGAAACTTGAAGAAAATCATATTTCATCAAATCATTCCCTTCAAAATTCAAATTCTCCTAAAATCAAATTCTCCAAAAATTTCTTTTGAATCAACATGTTCCGCTTCTTCAATTGGGATTTTGAAGAAACGAATTATTTAACAAATAGATAACATGGTATCCATAACAACATCAAAATAGCCAGCTATGTAAAAAGTTCACATCGGCACAATTCACACAATCTTGCCGGAAATAGTGAATATTTCGTTAAACATATTTTAGAAACCAAAATAGATTAAAGCGGTATATGGACCAAGGGCATAATTGTCGATTATGGCCCTTCGGAAATTAAAAGCCCTCCTTCGTCGGGCTTTAAACATTTATAATCTCATAATTATGCCCTTAATGCATAAATTACTATTTGTTTCAAATTATGAAGCACACTGTCAATAAAAATTGCTTATTCACTTGTCCAAATATATAATATATTATTATTTGGAACTATAGGCCAACGTATAAGTATAAGGTTTCTCAGAATAACAGTGCAAAAATGTACTTATTTATTTATAATCTTCGTTAAAACTTTATTGAGAAAAACGTCTTTCAGAAAATCAGGAAATATGAAAATTGAAACTTAAAAAAAAATTTGTTTAACAGTAAAATAGAGAAAAAACCATCAGGGTGTGACGAACCACAACGGTATTAAATATCATAAACAAGCTTGTCGTTGTCTCGCGAGCGGCAGACCTCGATCACAAGAGCCCCCATAAAAGACATCCGCCACTTCCGCTGTCAGGTTTAGATAAACCGAATAACATAAGGCGCTTTCTGCAAGGGTTACTTATACTTAATTAAATTATCACGGGCGTAATGGAATGGCATTATCGTATGTTCTGCGGCTTACTTAATTATCAATGTAATACAGAAGCGTACTTGAGCCTCTAAGACATCGTCGTCGTCGTGTTTTCCACAAAAATGAAAATTTAATTAAGCCCGAATTAGGTTACACAACTCAATAAAATCGCGTATTTCTCTTGGAATTAAGTTTTAAATTGGTAACGCGAAAACAATGAGGACTCGGAAAAATAAGCTGACTCGGCCGGAAGATAGAGATCTGTCACGGAATTTTATTTTTGGGATTCGCTGCTAAATTCGATTCCGTATTAAATCGGTTTATGGCACGATAATAGGCATTACGTTGTGGGGGACTGAGGACTTACGCCACAACCTGTCGTAATAAATATTCATGTCATATTTATGCGGATTGGACAGCGCAGGCGTCCATTTGCTTTAATAAAAGTGGATTTTTACAGTTGCTATTATTCAGGAATGGTCACGCGAATATCGGATATGTGGGAGACGAGACTTTGAAATATTCAGGGTAATTCAGTGGCAGGTTCGATTTGTGCTATTTTAGATTTGTCCACTCCCAGGTCGCGTTTATAGGGAAAATTTAAAAAATGTCCTCCCAGAGATAATTTATTCTTGTGTCAAACTCGTGGAAATTCCCCCATTTAAAACATTTACAATGTGACTTTTTTATGTAACACGTGTTTTGTTATGAATTTGGGATAAAGCATATTTTTACAACCCTAACGGAATTAAATACTTAATTCATTTAATTAAATACAGCACAGATAAAACACACATAAAAAGTAAATCTGGCGTAATTTGTGTAGTAATTTTTAATTATAATTTGTAAATGTGTTTACGGTGAAGAATACGACATAGTCAATTACGAAACGCAAACAACTGTTGTCTTCTATTACGTTGCAAAAATTGCCCTTTGGTGCGTTGCGGCGGAAATTACTTAAAATGTCAGTTATTTCGTCAGGTGTGAAAAATTGACTTGTAAAAAACGTTGTAAAAATTTAATCAGTTTTGGCTGCAGTGGTAGTAAAAAGAATAAATATTTAACTTGGAGAAATTGAAGCGTCGCAGTTTTCCCGGCGCATCCACCATATTTTATTACAAAATAAACAGGTTGAAAAATGTAAATTTAAGTAAATAACTGGTTCATCTTATTTTATCCCAAAAAATTAACTCTTATAAGCGAGTAGTGAAGCACTCTAATTTAAAATCTATATATTTTTGGGACAAAATATAGGGGTTAAGAAAATTTATCTGCAAATTAAATTCATAGGAATTATTAATGATAAGGTATTTTAGTCATATGATGTATGTATGCTTGGTAGTCTGTTTTATTAGGTACAACAAGACTGTGTTTGTCGGTAACCACCAAATCAGCTATTTCAGAAACTCTCGTTAGAAATTAGAAATTTGCTATCCCTTCGACCTCAGTTTTTTTTCTCTTATATTTCTTTCTTCGTTCAGTAATGTCTCTATCTACATTCACCAAAAACTGACAGAACTACGGCGAAAAAATGACCTGTATATTCATTCAAATGGTTTGAGGCAAAAATAACCTATTATTTGAGTCAGAATTTTTCTCAGATATGCAAATTCAGTGGCTGTATTGGAATTTTTCTCTTTATTAAAAATATAAAAAGACATGAGTTTGATGTTTGAGGTGAGCGTCTTGGTTTATTTTTGAATCAATTATTTCCGTCCATAGTATTTATAGATCTGATTGTCTAATTGAAGGTTGAAAAATAAAATTAAATCAGGCCTCTCTCCATTTTTTTAAATTATATCAGTTTTTCCTAAAAAGCCACATGTTTCGAAAACCACCTTTCTCGTCTTCAACCATAAAAAAATAACGAATTTGTAACGTGTGTGCTGCTTTCGAGATCGCTGTCCGTGTTTTCTACTCTTTTTTCATATAAAAAATAATTTCCAGTTGTGTTTTGGTTATTTATTAGGAGTACTTCATATGACAGGAGATTATAGTGATCAAGGAAACGTATTACTTCGTATTACTAATATAAAGTGTAGGTAATTGTGGTAATACGTTCAATTAATGGGTAAAGTGTCGATATTTGCCTCGGAGCCTGAAAATCTGCATGTCATGTAATAGCTTTCTTTCTGGCTCGTTACGTAAGTATTTAATTATGTTTATAATTGCTACACAAGGCACCCGAGGGAGCTATATAATATTCATTATATAACACAAGTCATTGTCAATTACACCATCTAATTTTAATTAAAATAAATGTATTTGTTAAGTATACTGATTCTATATTCTTTACTGAAATTAACACCCGACGCTGAAGGATAAATGCATTTCATATTTTTCTAAAGTACAATTTTTGAACTAATTTTTTTACGTAATAAATAATTTACGTAGTAACTTCAGTTACAGGTATCGAATTTCTAGTGACCATGATGGGCATTTTCTGTATTAGCCTCGAAGGTTACAACTGAGGGAGCAGACCATTTTCTAAAATAATCACCTGTGTGTTTAGTACAGGGAGCAAACCTAAACAAAGAAGCTTTCGTGTTTAACTGTCCGGAGCCGCAGATTGGTATACTATATTTTCATGTCTCAGTTCGTAATTGTGGACTCATAAAGTGTGGTTTCTAACCTTAATGGAAAAATGACTTTAAAGACATTCTCTTTTTCCACGTCTTTATTTATGTCCCAAAACTTTAACTCAACTTTCCTGCAGTTCTATTTATAACTGCTACTTTAAAACATACGCTGCCTAGTTTTTTGTTATGAAATTTCAAAAAGAAAGCAGTGTACTATTTCTAAATTGTATGAAAACTTGATATGATTATTTAAGATTACAATATACATATGTATGTTTATTGTAACTGCTAATATAAACAATTATTCTCAATAAATTCTCTAAGTTGAAATATTTATCCATATATAACTTTTATCCAGAGTGGAGTTATTAAAGCTATCAGGTCTGAATCGAGAATTGACTTGAATTAAAATTGCTTACTCCGTTGAACGTAATCAATCATGTATCGACTGACATTAAAAACCCAGACAAAATTAAGCTACAGAGATCAAACGTTTGTCAAATATTTGTTCAATAACAGTGAGTAAATGATTATCAAGTCGGAAAAAGCAGACAATTATTTCCATCTAATTTGGACCAAAATTAACGCAATTAAACATCTAGTCTACGTGAAGTAAATACTGTTTGTGACAAAGAATACATTCTAGTTGCACTTTATAACTATTAATTAAAAAACTGCATATATTTTGTAGGTTAATAAACATCAACATTATTACATTATAGCACGTAAAGACGAGCATTATTTTCTTGAAAATGAAGGAAAAGCACGAGATAGTAAAGGCAAGACGTTGTGAGATTTAGTCCATGTCATTAACGATCGACGTTCATCTTCAATGAGCATTTTAGGTGACCCATACTCCAAACGAAACCTTTCATGACTACGTTGAGGAGTTGTTAAGGGATGGCAAATTCTCTCGTTCAATACAAAGTTTGGCTATAACTCCTGCACAAACGCTGTGATAACATGTCATTACCGACAAGGTGTTCTCAGTTATCTGCTTAATTAAACTTTCTTTATAAAAAAATTTATGTTGATGCAAAAAATCAAACTGACGCACTAAAAGTTTCAACCCCGAACTCGTTGGGTGAGTTGTTTGAACACATTTTACTCTTGTACCGTCAGATTAGTGCAACAAAATAAAACAAGTGAAGTTATTTGGGCCGAAATTACCTCGCCTCTGAACCATAACAGATGCCATATACGCATGACAGAGTTATTTTTAAAAAGATTAAACTGCATTTACTACTAAAATCACTTATAAATTCATAATAAAAACAGATTTGAGTTTAAAATATTTTGACTAGCAGACACTGCTACGAGTACACGACGTTAATAAAACATGTACAATTAGCAGTCTTCTCTCTTTCAAGTATCTGCTCCAAATTCGATCAATTCAGGTTCTCATACAACATCTAGATTTTATTAATTAATTTGCTTGTCTCATCGCGAGGTGCCATGCAAAATTTATTTTATTCCTAACCGAATACGACAGTGTTTAAATTTTTAAGAGAAATGTCAACTCCGTATGGGTTTTGAGTCACCCACCTACGTATTACTAGCGGCAGGATTTAACCTAGTAAGGCCTACAGGTATTTTGTTGCAAACCCTGCGCTCAGTTTGAGATGTAAAGTTACGTTGAACGATAACACTGCATACTTAATAAGATAGATAAAATTGTAGATGAATTAATGAATAATACTCATGTTCCATTTAATTTACAGAACATACCAAGGAAATAATTAAGCGGCAAACAATTTAATTACAAGAATGAATTATTACTCAGTTCAGTGATGGCGATGAAATAAATATACATAATAGTTACACTTTACTTAGCTATTTGCTTTTTTTTTTAAAGCAAATAACCTTCTCAGTATAAGAACGGCAGGTATATACTTAGTTGTCAAGCATTTTTCAAAGAGATGCAAATTTTGAACCCCACCACCAGTATTTCAAATGTAACTACTTATTTTGTAAACTTCGTTTGAAAACTTGTGTGTAGATGAACCACTATTTTTGTGATTAAAGTTCAAAGATCATCCTTAAAATACATTCTTCAAAAGAGAGATTCATTATTTTATATTATTCGTTTTGTTAGCAGCTTTTAACATTTAATCTTGTATTAGCTCAAAAATAGCTTACATTAGGAACCGGCTTCCTCTTTTTATACAAAATTTGATATTTTTGTTTTTTATTTTGTATACATACAAATGTTTCAATATCCTAGAAAAAACAGGTCGCGCTTGAACTCTTAGAAGGCTGAATTATCCAAATATCCGTCGCTTCCATAAAACTAGGTTTTATTATTTTTAACCTAGAACGAGCGTCAAATTGAATCCATCCGCCCCTCGCTGTCATCACGTAATCCCTTGAGTTTATCTAAAAAATGAAGCTTGAAACACGTATAACGAATGTTGTTGATGCTCAATTAGGTCTCTAGTGCTTCTAATTTAATAATCCTCACGCGTCTTAATTAATATTTTCAACTTATCCAGCTCACTCGTCGCGATAAATAATTAAATTTTCTACGGTTATTTTAATCATAGCCTAAATGTAAATTACGTCTTGATGTAAACTTTTAATTGGACACTGGGGACTTGGAAATTCGCCGGTAATCCTGTCGATGTTAGGCGCAAAAATTTTCTTTTCGTTGTTGTTGCGAAGCGGGTAAATCTCTCTTGAAATTATTGCCTCGGTGGAAGTCTCTTCGTAATTAAGGTATTATACCTGTTTGTTGACCTTTTAAGCGAGGTGCTACTTTACGCCAGAATTTTGTTTGTTGTTAGAATCATCCTGTATTAGGGCTATCCCGAAATGGGATTATTGTGGAATTCTGACACGTAACTTATACGCCAGCTAGTGCTCTATTAGCCTGTTGCCTGCTAATTAGTGGACGTAGTGGACCGAGGAGTTTACATACATATAACGTATAACTGGGTTAAACAGGATCTGCAACGGAGAATTTCGAGCGGTTTCCTCATTTTCTAAATGTTTTCTTGGCGATGGAAAATTACAGAAGTTCCGTAATTGTATTAAATTGGGTGATATGGGTAATATTAAACAAGCAGCAAAACAATGCCTGTCACTTCCGAACCGAGATCATATTACAAAGCTTAATGCAGCGAAATGATTTCTACTGTTATACAACTAATAATAACGGACTTTCAGAAAGTTCAAGTCTGAAATTAGTTGTGCATCATCGAACGTATATTGTTCGAGTGTCTCTGACGAAACATTTAAACACAGATAAATTTTCCTACGTTAAAACTATGTATAAATCAAGTGATTATTATTGAATATCTGTTATTTCAATAAATCAAATTAATACAAACATAGATTTAACAATTTAGGTACAAAAAACTTCAACGATATGTGTAATGGTTTCTATCTTTTGCTGTAATCCTAACTCTTATATGGTTGTTAGGTATGATCACAATTAATTAAAATTAAAAACTGCTAATCTAATCGTTAATTTAATATCTCACTTGAGTGTAATATCGGAGCAGCAAGTGTAGAGTAACTAAAGATGTGGGAGGTATAGATATCAATATCAGAGGCTTGAAGTACACACGTCAAGTTCAGAACATCTCCAACGTTTATTTTTCCAGTTTTTTTCTTCAGACTGTGTACTAGATAAATTGCCCTTTTTATCTGGAAGCAGGAGTGCGATGACACGATCGAAAGCGATTAAGAGATCCACATATCATAAAATAGGATTTCAGGTACGGTCGTTTAAAATTTTTGTATGTTATCACATTTCTTTGTTAATATTAATAATTATTTAATGAACAAAGTGAAAATAGAGCTTCGTTTTTACTAAATTTGTCTAATTTAGCTTAATTCTGGCAAAGAAATCTAAAATATAATTAAACTGGCGTTTCATTACGTTAAAATAAGAATTGGAATTCTACTTCGAGCCTTGAAACGAAACGGATTAATCTGAGGATGTAAATAAATAAATTAAAAGCCTAATGGATTGAGAAACTTCTTTGGAAAATCCGAGTAATTTGATAAATGAGAATATAAAAACTTGTTTCAGTTAAAAAAAGGTCTTGATCTTGAGAAACACTACGAGAAATAGAAAAAATGTATCAGTATGGAACAAAAAAATTAAATCGACCTTACCAGAAAACGCATATTGAAAGTGCAATACCTTTAGTCGGTCGCAAAATATAAAATATTCATTTTGTAAAATAAATTTACACGAATTACAAAAATACTGGCTATCAAAAAAAAGTTGTTGGTCTACGAAACCTGAGAAATGAAGACTTACTTACTAAAAGTACTCCCACAACGTTAACTAAGAAGTGTTTTACAAATTTTGTCAGAAACGTTTCCTAATAAAACGCTGAAAAAAGCGTGCCCTTGGGATCGCAGTCTACACATTTCACAGAAAAATGTCTTTTATCGATTCATGCCAATTTAATATTGACAACCCTCACACAGAAAACTCTAACTTATGCGAAATCCATCACATTTCGTGTTCGTTATTGAATGTAGTTAAGTATATTTTACGACTAAAAGTAACACTTTTGCCTACGGTGCTATATTCTATTCTAGTTGTAGGAAATGAACTCATTTCTCACGGATCACTTTTCTTTCTTACAACTAGAGCAAAATAAGGGCGTCAGTCTGTTAAACAGTTACAATTCCAAAAGCAGCTTTATTAACAATGAAATAACAACTTCATTACTTTATTGATTCTATCAATAAATGAGTGACTACTCGTAATTAAAAAAAATGTTTGATAATTATTTAGTTACAATAAATAATTAAATATTTGCTACCTCTGATGTTCAACAATTATTAGTTTTAGTGTAAAGATATGGTACAGTCAAGAAATTGTTTTTAGATCTATAATCGTGATTATGTGCAAAAATTAGAAATTAAAGTTAAGTTAATTTGTGTGATTAAGAATAAATTATTATTTGGCCTAATACAACCATATTTAATTATGACTTTAGAAATCGCCTAATTCTTAGCAATTCATTAATTAACTATTAATTGACAAATATCAATTATAATTATCAGCAAAGCCGTGCAACTAACTAAAAGTAATTCATTCAAAACTAATTTAAACCTTTACATTTATTTACAATTAATTAAATTCAAATTATCGAAAAAATATTGGCTAGTTAACAATTTCGTTTATTAATAGTCTTGATTAAATAATTCGTTCGTTAATAACTATTAAACATTGCTCAAAATGATTAAACCTTCTTTACACATTTTTCGTATTATAGTCTACATATGTATATTTTGGTTTATTACACAGACAAACAAAAGTCTTTATTTTAGACTAAACCGTAGGTAGTATGGGTTATCTTTAAGGCGTTTATAGGCTATATTTTCTTAATTTAACTTCTCTACTAGGGATTCTTTTGAAGTAAATTTAACAGATCAGTTGAGATGAAAAAATATACCTATACCGGGTGTCTGGAAAATGGCGGATTAACTCTCCGCTACGCTTTTAACAATCAAATGGCGAGTATGGGAAAAATAGTAAAAAAAATTCTTCTCACTTTTTGGTGGAGTTATAATGATTTTAAAATTGCTTCTTTTGCTACGTTTAACAACTAAACAACACATTCATTATCACAATAACTGGTGATATAACTTTTAATTAGTATTTCTCTCGCCGCCCATCATGACTGTGTTTAATTACCATTTCAATTAAAATGTACAAACATATGGTTGTGTTGTTTTTGAAATAATTTCAAAAATTTCATTTGATAACAAGGTTTGTCTGATATAAAGCGAAGGTACAAATCAGCAAAAATCGAGTAAGTAGTTAAAAATGTTTGACGTATCAAAAAATTGTCATAGTTTTCTAAACCCTACGTTTAAAGTGTTCGCAGTTAATTTTAGATCCCTCGGTATTTTATTTTCGGATAAATTTAAAGGAATCTGATGTTTTTTTCCTGGATGATCTGAAAAAATCTTATGAACTTTTACTGTTTTACTTTTTACGAGTTTGAAAAAGCCGTGAGTGCCGCAATGTTTTTGTAAATTATTTAAAAGGATTTTGGGGGACTTTGGTGTTCTATTTTTGGAAAATTCTGACCTGACCTGTTTTTAAGTTAATTTTCGGACCCCGTTTTCTTTTGAAAAATTTAAAACAACCTTGAAGTTCTAGGTATTCCTGTTTGGAAAGAATTTGAAAGTGCTTAGGAGTGTCTAGTGTATTTTTTTATAATAATTTACTTAAATTTCTTAGTGGATACGTCATTTGCTAAAATCAGTCTTATCTTAGCAGGTACTAGCCCCACCCACCCGCCCTCTCTTTTCTTAGAGAGTATCTCATTTGTACTTCAGGAGCGAGGGAAGTTCGGTGGAAACAACTGTGGACCAATTTTTTTATTATTTTTTGAGACTCCCGAAACCCCCGTATATAACGTACTGAAGAGTTAATTCGCCAGTTTCCAGACATTCGGTATATCAGAAATGAAAATGATCTATAATAATATCAACAACTTTAAAATTGTTCTTTGTATTTAGTTGAAAATGTTTATTCGACGATGTTGATAATGCTCACACTAGTATGATATATACAGGGTAAGCGCGCAGTCCTCGATATCTCATTATTCATCAGAAATAGAAGAAAAAGCTAAAGACCAAAGTTGAACGGTTCTTTGCACACTAGTATAGTCATTTAAAATTATTTTTAACTATATAGAGTGTTCTGCTTTTAAGGCGTAATATACAACTTAGTTTTTCTAAAGGAAACACCCTATATATTTTTATACATTTTAGTCGACTTCTTCTTAGGCTTTACAGTCAGTTTATTTTTAAAATTATGACCCAAGGTTGCCACGTTATTATAATTTTCTTGAAATTTTTTATCAGTGGAAGAGTTAACAAAAAAACACAATAGAGTTACTATTAAAATCTGTGTTATAACATTTTGTGGAGAGATAAAGAAAAATACGCGCTTTATTGTGGTATCAACTAACTCAAATTGTAATGTACAGAGTGTTTATAGAAAAACCTAAAACTCTATAATTTTCAGATATCGATAGTTTAGTTTTTTCAAATGGAACATCCTGTATGTTATTCTATTTTTTGTTTTCTTTCTTTTTTGTTAAGTATTTTTCATGTTTTCAATTGATAATTACTGCGATTGTTTATTTTTTTAAGAAAGATATCGACATAGTAGATGACTGAGCACGAAAAATACAGTAAGATACGATAATAAAGTACAGTGTTCCATTTGAAAGTACTGAAATATCGATGTTTAAAAATTGTACAGTTTTAGATTTTTTTAAGTGCACACCTTCCTTTATCTCTCCATAAAATGTTGTAAGACATACTTTAAAAATAACTTTTTGCGTTTTTTTTGTGAACCTTTCCATTGCCAAAAAATTTAAATAAAATTAAGGTGACAACGTCACATTGGAACTTCAAAAGTAAACTGTGGTTGCAAAGCCTAAGCAGGGATCAATCAAAACATGTAACAATATATAGTGTGTTTCATTAAAAAAAAAAAAACAAAATTACATGTTACACTTTAAGAACAGAGCACTTTGTATAGTTAAAAATAATTTTAGACTATAGTCCTCAAAGAACCGTACAACTTTTGTCTTTAACTTTTTTTCTATCTTTAATAATTAATGAAATATCGAGGAGTGCGCGCTTAGTGACTCACCTTGTATAATCGAAATGGAACTTACCCTTGAATTTTATTTTTTATAAATTCTGTTAAAAACAGAATTTACAGTATATTTACTCGTATATTTATATCAAGTTTAATTCATTCGTATTAGATAATAGTGTGGTAGTGCGGATCCTTGTGGTAATTGAAAATAATATCCAATTTTAAATTGTTTAAACTGCGCTTTTAACCATCTAAAGTGTTACTTATGAGCATTTCGATATGAATGTTAGAGAGTATGCGCGACGTTTATTCAGATTTAACAAGCGTTAATTAACCCTCTGTCCTCGCCGAGTTGTATTGAAATGGTGCACTTTTTTGTGTCGGGTGGTTATTTTGCGGTTCCAAATATCTAGAACTTTTCTTAAAACTAAAGCTAAGTACGAAGTAATCAGCGGTTTCTGGCGTGAAATAGAGACGTGCTTCCTCAAGGAGAAGAACTCAATCAACTTTTATCTAGGTTTACTTTTTTATTTTGCCTCCTGTTTAACGTCAACTGTAAACGTGCACTTATATCAGGAAGTTAATGGTTTTGTCATTTGCAGTTAAAGTTTGTTTCGTTAAATGCAGTTACTGTATTTTTGTCACTCTAGCTCGTAAAGACTGAGTGGGCTTAAGTGGAATTAAAAAGGCTCCGTTGCAGCTTTTGTAAGAATTTAATGGCTCGTATAATCTTATTCTCTCTTTCTGTGATTAATAAATCATACGCATGAACAAATCTAATTTTAATTTTCATATTTTAGTCAGATTTCTAGTTCACGTTACATAACAATAGTAATGGAAATATGCTGCAATTAACTAAAAAAAGTTTGACGATAATATGAGCGCATTCTTTCTTGCGATACAACTAAGTAGAACTGCAACAAGACCGCTACAACCTTCCAAAACCGATTCCAAATCATTAAAATTGAATACCAAACTTTGGTGCCGCAAAACTTGAAACTTATTTATAATTTTCGTTTCACAATAATGTTAAAAGTTGGCGAGAAATCACATTTATTTGGAGCGAGATTTATCTCATAAAATAAGTGGATCTTTGTTAGAGAGAATTTTAATATTTTCGATTTTACGTTATCTCCGCATTTGATTTTGTTTTGTTTACTTTTTTACAACCAGAGGCACTTTTCACAAATCGATCATGCTCATTAAACATTCACTATGTAAAACCTGAGATCCTCCGCAATAACCAAATAACACACACAACAAATGAAATTACACAATCCTGCCAACTCTCACCGCCGCCCTGCAATGCATTTAAATGTCTTTTCCGGTGCAGCTGCTGCTCTGCAGTAATTTACCAACAACGTTGAAACGCCCGATTTCGACTTCATCAACTTGCAATAGCCGAATTAATAAGCGTCCCGTTGTCGTATTCATTTTGCACAAAACTTTGACACTTTGCCCATTTCCAGTTTTAATCATCGATCTCCGTTCGACATAAAATACGCTTAATATCACCCTTGGAGCCAATGAAATTTGTCATTTCGAACTTATCCCTCGATATTTATTAGAGGAGTAACCAAGGTGACATGAGTTCAATCTCTCAAATTTTCGCCTTTTAAAAATACGCACTCACCACAAAATGAGAATTGTATCTTGAGATGACTCGAATATATCATAGCTATTTAATCTAAAACGTCAAAGCCACATGTGATTATGATTGATGAGCTATCTATCGGCACGTTTCACCTTATTTTCACAAGAGAAACTTGGGAGTGTAGCTTTGGGGTTTGTTTCAATCGTACGAAATGACAAGAGGTGGGAGTTAACAAAGCTGCGATAAAGTTTAAGTCACAGCTTAATCTAAATCGATTCCTTGTTAAATATTATTAACTTATAAAGTAACAGCGTTGCTGAAAAATTAGTTGGTTTAAATTTTCATTAACGGAGCTTGACTGAATCATAGCTGTTATGATGCAATATTAAATTTCACGAGTTGCGAAGATGTGTATTGATTGACTGCTCACCGAGGAAGTTGAAATTGAAGCTTGAGGGTTTAGTTGAAGTCGGACGATTTGACAAACGCAAAAATTAATAAAATTGTATGGAAGTTCAAATTACAATTTCCTTTGAACAGATTTATTAATAAAGTTTTGTTGTTTCGACACAAAGGTTAATATTGCCACAATGTCCACAAAATGCAAAATCTGTAACGAAATTATTTTAATATTTTATTAATTATTATTATTTTTCTCTCTTACATCTGATTCAAATTCGTGCCTTTTATCAACACAATTCCTGAAATAGCTAAGGAAAATATTGTGATAAGGTCATTGTGATAAATGTCTTATTTTACGGTTTGTTAACACTTTACGACTCGCAGAATACGAAAATAAAGTTTTTTCGTTTCCATTTTCTCGTGCCTGTTGGGATTTTAGAAGACAAACTATCACCGAAACTATCAAACCAATTAATCTGAAATTTTGATTGCACTGTAAGATTACAGTGATTCTGGCAAAACGTTGACAAAAATTTGTTTATTCATTCTCTCCAGAAAATCGATTACATCATAATAAAATACTATTGCCTAAATAATATCCTTTGCGCAATCGTTTACAATTAAATTAAAATCACTATTCTTATTGCATGAAAGGTTATTTCAAAAATCTCTGTATTTAAAATTAGTAAAATAGTGAACTTTTAATAAATATGATTATTTTTTCTATACAAATGTAAATATATTGAAAACTGCTGTCAAAACCTTTGAATCTAAATATGAAAAATATAAAGGGTGTTTCATTTAAAAAACTGTACTTAAGTGTCTAAATTTTTAATGGAACACTTGATTGATGTTGATGTTACTTAGCTAAAAGTTTCTTTTTGTTTCTATTGCTAATTTGCTTATTTATCCCGAATCAAATCCCTTAAAGTAACTAAATATAGCCTTAAATATTTTAATAAAATCGTAATAATTCAGTTCACAATAACTCGCTTACGCTCGGGAAGTATAGTAATCGAGTCCATCGGACGAATTGCCTCTTTTATGTTTTCTTGAGGTTTCATGACACCTATAGTACGAAAAAAGTAGTTTCCCGTTTCCGTATGTATGTCTGTCAATTTTTATTAAACACGTAATCTCTGAAACTGCTGGACCAATTGTTGTCAAAATTTGTATGTATGTTAGAAATATCATATAGATGGTTAAGGCTAGCCAAAATTTGGCTAATCGTCCCCACCAACAATTTGATGACCTCATCTCTATACTTGTAGTATACGAATCCGCTTTCAGTTTTTTTGCTTAACATTCAAATTTTCGCAAAAAAACATACGCACGTTATAATAACCAGTACTCACTAACAGTCCCCGTAACGCAGTGACAATATCGGGGAGAATGCGACCTGCGGTGAGGCAGTACGACCTGCCGTCATGTTGATGACGTCATCACAATTTTTTCATTGGTCAAATTAAGAACGAGTCACCCCATTTTCTCGAAAATGTGAATAATACGCACGTCTTTATACAATAATAAAATAAAAATTATAATATTCAGAACATTTTGTTCGATTGTGGTTTATTTAATAATAATTTTGGTCCTGTTTTGAGAATACAAACTCATTCAAATGCAACTAATTTCTAGGTGACTAGATTTGTTGGACTATACTTATAAGCCCTTCGATCAATTTTTTATTGATCCAATTAAGAACCTTGTTTTTTAGACTTGCTTATACAGGGTCTCAGAGTCAATTTATTTTATTCATAAATCAAGAATTGCTTAAACTCAATACTTCTCTTCTCGCAGACGTTTTGAAGTTACTGTAAGTATGGCAACATTTTAATCAAACTGTATCTGTTTATTAATCCCAAAAAATTGATTACGTCGTCTCAATATTTTAACTCCTATTTAAATTGTACAAAATATGATGAGTCTGTACTTGTAATTTATCATTGCATTCATTTTTTTAGATTTGCTTATACAGGTAACTCAAAAAAATTAAACTATTTTCTCGAAAATGTGAGAATACGCTCATTTTTATAACAATAAAATAATGATAAGGTAAGAATTATAATAATAACATTCAGAATATTTTGTTCAATTGAGGCTTATGAACAATTTTAGTCATCTGTTTTGAAACAATAAACTCATTCAAAGAAATGTCTACGTGACATTCTTCTGAAGTATAAACATCAACATTTTAAACACTACACATATTGCTTAGATAACACTATTCACGTTGATAATGTGCCGTAAAGATCGTTGAATAAAATATACCGCACATTTGAAATGATTACATTTACATTCATATTTTTGCAAAAAAAATTAATGACTCATTTTATTCATTAAATCAAAAACTGCTAAACCGAATGCCTTGAAATATTGCAGACGTTTTGAAGTTATTGCAGGCATGGTAAATTTTTAATCAAATATATCTCTTTATCCCCTCAAAAAAATTGATGACGTCATGTAAAAATATATCATACTATACGTGTGATTTCTCATTGAATTAACATTTTCACATATGCATGAATAGATTAATTTATTTTATTGATTAAATCAAGAACGGTTCACTCAATTTTTCCCAAAATTTGGGAGGGGGGATATAATACGTTATTATCAGTATTACTGCACCAACTTAGATGAAATACGTGTTATTGCCAAAAATGATGATTGACGTCTTCAGAAAATTTCGTAAACTAAATGCTTCTTTACATTTATTTTAGCATTACATATTTACGTATGTTTATTTCAACTTATAGGGGTACTCAAAAAATATAAAATCCGAAAAATCAAATTTTATAATTTTTCGAAAATGTTCGATACGTTTCATTGTACTTCAGGAGTGAAGGAAGTTCTATCAAAACATCTTTCGACCAATTTTTACTTCCTGAGCGTAAGCTAAGATGTGATTGTAATCGAGTCAATTGGACAACTGGCTACTTTTATGTTTTCTCGATGACCCCTAGAGTACAAAAACATAGGTCTTCCGCCTCCATCTGTCTGTCTGTCTGTCTAAACGGCAGTCGTCTGTCCGGATTTTTATTAGACTGATCTCCGAAACTATTGATCCGATTGTTGTAAAAATTTTGTATGTATATTATAAATATCGTGCAGATGGTAAAAGGCTAACAAAAATTTGACTAATCATCCCTAGGATGACGTCACCTTCAAAATTTACATTCATAAATATTATTTAAATTTTATAAAATAAGATATTCCTGCACATATGGTTTATGAATTCGTGTTGAATGTTTACACTAGGCATCCAGATTTTTGAGAAAAAATCAAAATTGTATAACATTTTACCATAACTTAATTTTGAAATTGTAAAACTATATGCTCTGAAAATTTACTAGTGTTTTAAGGTTATCGTAAACCATGGTAAATCGTTAATCAATATTTTTTCGTTTAGGCTACCCTAAAAATTAAATGAAATTTTATAGAATCACACACTCTTGCGTGTGTGATTTAACAATCCTTTTAAGTTTTTACCCTAAACATCCAGGTTTTTGGGAACAAATTCGAATTTTATTTTCCAATTTAACTTTGAAATTGCAAAATAATATGCTTTTGCAAATGTTTTAAGGTTGCAGGAAACATGTTTAGTCAAAATTGATTCGTTTATAACCTCCCCAAAAAGTGATCACTCTGTACTGAATAAATGTTCTTTAAATTTTATAAAATAACATGCTCATGAGTTTTAGCTCTGGGCATCCAGATTTTTGGGGAAAAGATCAAAATTATGTAACCAATATTTAACAATAATTTAACTTTGCAAAGACCTAATGGTGTGAAATCTTGGAAATATTTTGAGGTTATTGGAAACATGGTATATGGAAGCATCGTAAATCCTTGATCAAATTTATGAGCATTTTTGGACACAAGTGTGTGGTTAATTAATTATTATCAGTCCTCTCCTGCGTTGACGAGACAAAATTAATCAAATTTAATTTTCTTTTAACCGTTGCTGCTTGTAATCTGAACGTTTTAATAGTCAAATTCAATTCTTTCGAAATATAGATATAAACAGTTAAAGTCTCAAAGTTAAGCATGTACTGAGAAATTGAAAATATCTTCATTTTTTCCCGTTGTTTATCTGCTTAAAATATATTTAATATTGTCTACACTTGGAATTTTTGGTTACGTGGGTGTTAATTACGCCACTGCTTCTTACTTTATAGAGATGATCACAAAACGAAACTCGCAAAATCAAATTTTATAATTTTTTAACGAAGCGAAGTTTGTCGGACTATTAAAGTATAAGCAAGGAAAGTTCTGTCAAAATAACCTTGGACGAATTTTTTAGATTTGCTTAAACAGGTGGCTCAAAAAAATTAATGAATTAGTCAATTTTATTGATTAAATCAGGAACGGCTCACTCCATTTTCTCAGAGAATTTTGGGAATACGATACTGTTATTATTAGTATTACACTGCACCAATCCAAGTTGATATACCTCTCCTTGCAAAAATGTTGATGTTGAAATGTTTGCATAACTGTCAGACGAATAAATTCAAAATATGTCAGTTAAAAAATAGAGAGTATTCCAAAACCTTTTCTCACCGACGGAGCTCTTCAACCTGTTGTTATTGTTGTAAAATATTAAATACTATCACCTTGGAAGAAGTGTATTGATTATCTGTTAAGCGAGCAAGCTAAAAGTGTATCTTGAGAATTCTTTCGAGTCGTGCGAGCTGACAAGCGTCTAAAATTAATAAAATCGCAATGAAGTCGCTAAATCTCATTGTCACCGTGTTTTTCATAATCTAGGGACTGAAACGAATTGCTTCTAGTAATAATACGAGAATTCTGCTGCGAGGGAATTCGATGGAATTATTCCGTTATTATGAAGGCTCCCTACTGTTATTAAACACAAAGTAAACTCGTTGATATTCAGAGTTTTCGACGTTTCTGCTATTTGCGTTGAATAATATTTTGATTGTAATAATACAAATTATTGTAAACTGGTTTCTCTTTAATAATTTCACTTCTCCGATGCGGACGTCTCCAGATTCTATTTATGGAAGTTTCCGTATTGTTGAAAGGCAATGATAAGTAAATAAAATAAAGTAACTGTCTTTGTGTGTTGCTGACGACATTTTGGGCTGGAAAAGCATTCAAACAGACGACGTATATCATATTGAAAGATTTTTAACTGTCGTGTAAATATTGAACTATATTTCATCCAAAAAGTTTTTCATTTAATGTCAAGTGCACTAAACTTAAACATAATTAATGCTCTCAGTTTTTATCAGATCAAAAAAAAATCTTATTGTAAACAGTCCCTGCTCGAGCTTAAGTGAATTTACTAAGACTCGAAGCAAGTGTTGTCTAACCAATGACAACGATTGATTCGTTGTTCACTCGTTGATCATGCTCTTTTCTTACTGTATCTGTTCCTAAAAAATAACTTCGGCAATACCAAATTTTGTAATTAAAAGATATCTGAATTGTGGTATTTACGGTTTAGATGACATTCTGGCACTGTAAAAAGTGTAAAGTCACATCTAGTTAGCCATTCAAATTATTTAAAACCTGTACCTAAGTGCTCAGATGCAATTTGAATGGTACAAAGAAATAACTAAATTTAAAATAATACTTTCTGAAAAGAAGATTGTAAATATAAAACGAATAAACCTCGCTGTTTTCTGTGTGAAGAGCACTATACGCTAGCTTCCTTGAAAGCATTATGAAAAGGAAAAGAGGTATAAGAATGCTTAAAAAAGCTTTATATGTTAAACTTTAGTTGTGGCTTGTCGTATTAGCATACTTGAAAAACTTGAAGAACAAAAAAAGAAATTCAAAAATATTTTCTCTTTTTACAAATTCCTTTTTTTTGCATTTAATGTTAAATCTGTGATGTTTATAACCGTGATTCTAAATTTACAGCTTCAGCAGAAACTATTCTCGGTATGAAATTAATAACTCAACGGAACCCGAGGCGAGATTTAAACAATGTCACAGAGAAGTAAATCTTAATAGCCGCAGCGCATACAGATTTTAATTTTTGGTGACCCAGTTTAAGCGCTCGACCTACATCCAGTAATTAGAACTCGTTCTAACAAGACGTTTTTCCCATAAAGTTGTCAACACGACTATCAATTAAGTCCATCATAAAGCCAACAAAAAGCAGCAATTCAACCATTATCTTATCTAGAAAACTCCACTTTGATTAATGAAAATGGCCACCATACACATCCCTAGACGTTTCACCCAACCATTAGCAATTTGAACCGGAAAGTGGCGCTCATTCTTCCCATTCTCCCGTATTTGGTCCTTCGAGATTAACATCTCCTCGTCGAGATGGAAAAAATCACTTTGGAGTATCCATTTTGACTCCGTAATTAGGCGGATTAAATCCGCTTTTCAAGAAGTTCGCAACTCAAATACGGAATTGGTAATGAGGATTTTAAATATGGAGCAATGTTTGCAGAAGCCCGAACATAAATACAAAAATCGCTATATTTGAAATTTAATTTGGCAGAAAAGCTCTTGCGGTAATCCCCAATACAAAAATTGGTCGAGGATTATTTCGACAGAACTTTCCTCGTCCATAGAGTACAACAAATCCAGCTGTTTCGATTTTGCGAATTGTATTTTTTAATTAATTAAAAAACATTTTTAATTGTATCTCTCTTATAGGTTAAAATAAAGATATGATGTTCAAGTAAAGATGAAGAAGCATGCTATGCGTTTTTCAAGTGAGTTTTTCTACTACAAAATTTTGTGATGACCTCATCAACCTTTTTGCAAGAACACGTGTATCAATTTGGATCGAGCAGTGTAAGAATAATAAAGACAGTACTGTATTCCCAAATTTTCGGAAAAATGGAGTGAATCGTTCTTGAATCTTGATTTAATTAATAAAATAATGAAACAATTTAATCACGTCCGCCATGTGTAGTAGTAGAACTGAAAAGCATTTGTCAGTACTTGATTTCTCAAGTTTTCGAATGAATAGTCGAGAAAATATGAAAGTACGAAGTCGCCCGATAGATTTGATTACTTTACTTCCTTAGCTTACCCTCAATAAGTAAAAATGGCCTCTCAGCAATAATAAGAACTTGAAGTGTTTATAGTTATACATCGGAAAAATGTCAATATAAATTACTTTAATTTGAATGAGTTTGTCGCCTCAAAACGGAGGATTAAAATTATTAATTAAACAAGCCACAATCAAACAAAATGTTTTGAATATTATTAATGCAATTCTTATTTAATCATTCTTAAATAAAGACGTGCGTACTCTCACATTTTCGAACTTGATCAATAAAAAATTAGAGAGTGATTAATTTTGTTAAAGTTATTTTATCTCATGAAAAAAATGGGGTAGGGTGATTAGACAGATATATTTTGAAAAAAAAAATTGCCTTGACAATTTTGCATTTCTGATTTAATCCATAAAATGAATTGACTCATTAATGAATTCTTTTGTCTCACCCTGTATAAGTAATTCTAAAAGTATGAAAGCAAGGATAAATGACAAGTATAGACTTATCATGTTCTGCACCTTTTCGGTGGGATTTATTTGGAAAATTTTGAGATAACGCCATTAATTTTTGTGGGGGATAAAAAGACATACATATTAGCCAAATAAAACAATAAAATTGTTATAACTACTTGTGGATTGTATATTAGAATTTACTGAACAAATTGCATTCAAAACTATAGACCTAACTACTTTGAAATTTAAGTACTCCGTAAAGATACGACAATCCTTCCATTCAGATCATTCAGAAAATGTTTATCATCTCAAAATATCCTAGTTATTTAAAAAATTTAAAACGTGTTGAATTATATACTATGTTGATAACAATTGTCGATAAAGAATAACTAACAAAGAGAAAAGTGTTTAAGAAAGTGCACCTAATTATTCAAATTTAATATATTCCTATAAAAACAACGAAAGTTGGTTTGGTTTCTTACCTGTCAAGAAGTTGATCTTGAATATCAAGATAAAATTACGTCTTCATAGTTTACAAACAAACTTAATTTAACTTTCATGTGCAGGGTAAAACACACTTTTATTGGAGTTCAATATTAACCCTTAATTTAAACTTCAGGCATACAGGTTGTCTTAGAAAATAAGTTTGAAGCTTTAAATTTTGCCACAGAATTATTAATTAGACTTCTTATATATGTTACTAAAATATTCCCAAACCAAAAATACCGGAAATAAGGCACTTAAAGACACTAACATTTTTGTTAAGCAAGCTAGACGCGTGTTAATTGCGATTTTCCTCATTATTTTTAATGACTAGCTTCTGAAACTCCGGTACTTAATTATCACACACCCCGCGTAGCTCGCGTAAACGGATTTTATCTGCATTTGCTGAATAGGATTGTGGTGAATTCCTCGACTGAACGCATTCATTTTGTTTCAGGTGACCGTCATCAATGAGACCGACTTGGAAAATGAAATTCCGGAGAATCAGGATCCGGTCACGATGATGTCGATATTGATAGTCGGTAAGGAGATAATATTTTCTCGTGAAAAATACAGGGAGCGGAGAGTTAATGGGGAGAGTTATTAAAACGTTAAGCTCGCAGCAGGCAATTTATATGGTAATTTTTAATATGGAGCCCATGATACAAATCAAACAGCTTGAGGAAATGTGCAAATAGTGTCAACAGTCCTTTTATTAACTTTCGGCGGAACAGACGCAGGATTGAACGGCAGACAAAAATGTCACGCGTAAATCAAACATGTTGGGAACAATGCGAAGCGAAAATAATTGTCTTTTATTGCCATTTAAAAACGGGGGTGCGAAGGTGGAAATTAGTTTTAATTTGTCGAGCTAATTTGACATTTTTATGTCTGCGAAAGTGACAAGATTGTTTTTGCAATTACGGCCTGCAATTAATTGTTAACGAAAAAATATTTTTTTTACTTGTATAAGGCGGAATTCGAGTTAAAGGAAAGTCTCCGGATTAGCTCGTATGTACTGCTTTGAAGTCTTGGGTCACGTCTCACCCAGAAGAAGACATATGTGCAGACCTGACGTGTGTAAGATATGTATGTTTTTACATTACCGGCACTGAAAATTACTGCTCTCATCCTCGCTTGAAAGGATGAGTGTTTTTTTTTAATTTTGTAGTAATTAAAAATAAATTTAATCCCTTCAGGAATAAAGTAAAAATGAATAGATGATACCATAATTAAACCAGCACACATTCGAAACTAATCAAAATCCTTTCAGTGCTAAATACGTTTAAAATATTACTTTAATTAACTGTAATATTAAATAATAATTACTAAAGTCATTAATTTGTGAACTACACGCCTTTGAAAACTATTATTCAAAATTAATTTTTACGACTCGGAGTGCAATAAACTTCTCATGATTAAAAAACTTACTTTAATCTCTTGATGTGTAAAACAGTATATTACACGACCCAAGCAACAAAGAAAGTCATAAAATGTTGCGCTTCTACATTAAGCAAAAATTTTAACGACCCATCTGAATAGAACGTCAGCGTTGTTTACTGGTACAAATGTTGGCAACAATTTTCGTTCTCCGTAACAAAACATTGAAAATGAAATGGGAAAATATATAAAACGGGAATCGGTTGGATGCACCCGAAGCAGAGTTCGGTAGAGACCTGCAAACAGTTGCCCCGAAAACGCACAGAATTCAATTTTGGAGAACGAACTGACGCTGATTCGACCCTTTGCAACCGTCTTGAAAATTTTTATAAATCAGTTTTAAAAATCTGCGCTATAAGAGGCCGTCCCACGTTTCGTTTACGTTCAACAAGTCACAGGAAAATGGCTTTTTTAAATTTTGTGTGCCGTTTTTCGAATTTCAGGTTAAAAACAAAAACTTTGGCTCTTCAGAAAAAAGGGCTTCACGTTTTATTTGTCTTTGAAATGAAAGAATCAGCAGCATTATTTGGGGCTAAACGTACTATGGCTCATGTGAGGACCCGGGTGGGTTAGGTAGCATCGTGCTTCCCTGCTACACCTTGGGTCGTGGGTTCGATTCCCGCCCTGCTCTGGGTGTTTTGTATGTCCCGCCCCCAGTTCCCCTGTAATTGGGTCTCCGGCCTGTAGGGGGACGTAATTCAATGAAAATAAAACAAATGTACAGTTTGGAATCTACTTAAGGAATTGCTACCGCCGTTGGTACAATGAAGATGAAACATAATTTTAAATCGTACACCATCCTTTTATATTTTTGTAAATATCAAAACCAACTAAAATGGTTATTTACTGCACTATGTTAAATTGATATTGACACAAATTTTACTCCTCTTTACTTCCTTAGTTTTACTGCATCGGGCGATTTGCCACTTTCCGTCTGTCGGTCTGTCTAGCGTCGGTGTCGATTTTTATTGGACACGTATTCTCCAACACTACTGAACCGATTGTTGTCAAATTTTGTATGTATATTAGGAACATTATGTGGACGGTCAGCCGCTAACCAAAACTTGGGTAATCATCCCCACCACCAATGAAATTACATTATTTCCAAAATTTACAATAAAATATTTTTTTTAATTTTATTAAGTAAGGTAGGTACTCTTACACTTGAATGAGTCTTTGCTGAATTTTAACTCTAGACATTCAAATTTATGGAAAAAAATAACAATTGCATAACATTTGGCAATTTTACTTCGAATGCTCTGAAAATTTGCAAACGTTTTAAGGTTAACGTAGTCATGGTAAACGTTAATCAAAATTTATTCGTTTATCCTCTCCAAAAAATTGATGACGTCATCTCAAAATACTACCTAATAATTCCTCTCTGAAATAATGAATGAGGCAATTGATTTTATTCAAAAAACCCACTTGAAACAAACGTGTAGCACGTTTTTTTTACATTTACCTTAACACATACATATCCTTAGTTCAACTTATAAGTTTTAAGGGTTATCACTAAAAAATTAAATTCGCATACTCAAATCTGATAATTAACATTCGATAAATTTTTTGATATCACAATTTTTCGTTTTTACTTCCCGAGCGTAAGCAAAGGAAGTATTGTAATCGAGTCCGTCGGCCGACTCTCTACTTGTACGTTTTCTCGATCTTTCATGACCCCTAGAAGACGAAGAAATAGGTCTCCCATTTCCGTCTGTCTGTCCATCTGTCCGTCTCTCCGTCTGTCTGCCGTCCCGGATTTTTATTAGACAGATAATCTCCGAAAGTACTGGACCGATTGTTGTGAAATTTTGTAGTTATATTAGGAATATCATGTAGATGGTAAAACGCTAACCAAAATTTGTCTAATCATCCCCACCACTAATGTGATGACGTCACTTCAAAATTGTACATAGTAAATAGGTTTTAAATTGTATGAAATAATACAGTCCTAAACATGTAGTTTACGACTCCGAATTGAGTTTTTACCCGAAACGTCCAGATTTTTGGAAAAAAAAATCAAAATTATAAAACAACATTTTGCGATTTAATTTTGAATCTGCTAATCCGAATGTTTTGAAATGTTGCAGATGTTTTAAGGCTATAAAGAGCATCATAAATCTTTACTCAAAATATATTTGGCTATCCCCTCCAAAAACTTGATGACACTCAGCTCAAAAGTTTGCCAAATAAATCCTATGTAAAATGTACAAAATATGATGAGTCTGTACTTGTGATATATCACTCCATTCATATTTTTTCGATTTGCATATACAGGGCGACTCAAAAAAAATTAATGAATGCGTAAATGTATTTTACTGATTTACTCAGGAACTACAAAACCGAATGCTTTGAAATCTTAAAGATGTTTTAAAATTATCAAAAGCATGGTAAATTTTTGATCAAAATGTAATTGGTCCTCCCCCCTAAAAAAAATTACGACGTCACCACAAAATTTTGTTGAACAAATTCTATCTAAAATGTACAAAATATGGTGAGTCCCTTCTTGTGATTTATCATTCCATTCAAATTTTTTCGATTTCCATATACAGGGTGACTCAAAAAAATTAATGAATGCGTGAATTCATTTTATTGAGTTAATCAGGAACTACAAAACCGAATGCTTTGAAATCTTGCAGATGTTTTAAGGCTATAAAGAGCATAATAAATGTTTAGTCAAAATATATTTGCTTATCTTCTCCAAAAAATTGATGGCGTCAGCTCGAAACTTTGTCGAATAAATCCTATCTAAACTGTACAAAATATGATGAGTCTGTACTTGTGATTTAACACTCCATTCATAATTTTTGGATTTGCATACACAGGGTGAGTCAAAAAAATTAATGAATGCGTAAATTTATTTTATTGATTTACTCAGGAACTACAAAACCGAATGCTTTGAAATCTTGAAGATGTTTTAAAGTTATCATAAGCATGGTAAGATTTTTATCTAGATGTATTTGCTCATCACCCCTAGAAAAATTATGACGTCACCACAAAATTTTGCTGAATAAATCCTATCTAAAATGTACAAAATATAATGAGTCTCTTCTTGTCATTTATCATTCCATTCATATTTTTTGGATCTGCATATACAGGGTGACCCAAAAAAATTAATGAATGCGTAAATATATTTTATTGATTTAATCAGGTACTACAGAACCGCATGTTTTGAAATCTTGCAAATGTTTTAAGGTTATAAAGAGCATAATAAATTTTTAGTCAAAATATATTTGGTTATCTTCTCCAAAAAACTGATGACGTCAGCTCAAAAGTTTGCCGAATAAATCCTATCTAGAATATACAAAATATGATGAGTCTGTACTTGTAATTTATCATTCCATTCAGATTTTTTGAATTTGCATATACCGGATGATTAACAAAAAATAATGAATGCGTAAATTTATTTTATTGGTTTACAAGAACTACAAAACCGAATGCTTTGAAATCTACTGCAAAAAAAAAACATAATATACTTGCAGTCGTCACGTTTTCGACAGCGAGGGAAGTACTGTCTAAACTCGTTAAACCAAATTTTTCAATGATTGGCTTTCATATTTTTTCGTTTTTTCAACTTTCATTTTTTCAATTTTTCGATATGCAGTTTTCCAATTTTGCAATTTTTCGATGTTACAATTTTTATTTCTCGATTTTTCAGTTTCTCAATTTTTCATTTTTTCATTTCCTTCAATGTTTCAAATTTTCAATCTTTGATTTTTCAAGTTTTCAAATTTGAAATTTTTTGATTTCCAATTATCCGATTTTCCGATTTCTTTTTTCAATATTTCGTTTTTCCGATTTTGCAGTTTTTTTTATAAACTTGCTATTTTTGTATTTTTTTTCGAAAATTTGAAAAATCGATAAAATGAACAATTGAAAAATTAAAAACCCAAAAATTATGAAATCGAAAAATTTATAGAACCGCCAAAATTGTAAAGTCGAAAAACTGTAACATTGAAAGATCGAATATTGAAAAATTAAAAATCGAAAATAATTGAAAAATGTAAAAATTCTAAAATCGTACATTTTTAAAAAGCGAAATTTTATTTAAATTATTGTTATTATTACAAAATTAAGATGACAACTAGAAAAATTTCAAATCAATAATTGAAGAAATCAAAAATTGAAAAATCAAACTGAAAAATCTAAAAAAGAAAACCGAAAAATTAAAGAATCTAAAAGTTGAAAATAGAAATAGAAAAATGAAAAATTTGTAAACGAAAATTGAAAGAGTTGCATATCATAAATTAAAAAAAAAATTGGTCATTTGGACAAAACTTCCCTCGCTCCTGAAGTACAATGAAACATATCCAGCATTTTCGAGTTGAGTTTTTTCTTTACACAATTTTGTGACGACGTCATCAACATTTTTGCAAGAACACGTACATCAACTTGGATTGGTGCAATGTACAGAATTGTATTCCCAAAATTTTTTGGGAAAATGGATTTGATCAGTAAAATAAATTGTCCCACTCATAATTTTTTTTGAGCCACCTGTTCAAGCAAATCTAAAAAATATGAAAGCAATGATAAATCACAAGCAAAAACTCATCATATTTTGCAAATTTTGGGTAGAATTTATTTGGCAAAATTTTGAGATGACATCATCAATTTTTTGGGGGGAATAAGCAGATAGATTTTGATTAACAATTTACCATGCATGCGATAACTTTAAAACGTCTGGAAGATTTCGACGTATTCAGTTTTGGAATTCTTGATTTATTCAATAAAATAAATTGACTGATTCATTAATGTTTCTTAGTAATCCTGTATAAGCAAATCTAAAAAATGAGGTTCTTAAAAAAATGGCCGAAAGCTATAAGTATAATCCGACTGATCCAGCACTTTAAAAAATTTTAAAATTTGGTTTTACGGGTTTTCGTTTTGTGATTACCCGCAAAGTAAAAACCAGAGACATAAGTAACACCCCTTGTCCTTCAACACTAGGTAATAGCCTGCAATCTAAAGCTCAAGTTTTATTTATGTTTATACACCGATAGAATGTCACATAGAACTTTAGTTTGATTTGAATGAGTTTATCTTCTCAAAACGGTACTAAAATTATTAGTTAAACCACAATCGAATAAAATGTTTTGAATATGATAATTTTTATTTTATCATTACTATGTAAAGACGTGCGTATTCTTCACGTTTTCGAGAAAATGGGGTGACTTCGTTCTTAATTTGATCCATAAAAAATTTATGATGACGTCATCAACATGGATAATTCTAGTCACAGCATAAAAGAAAGGTAGTCACAACGTCATATCAATGCAAGAAAAAAAAAAGAAAGGGCCAGTTTCGGCATCAAACCACAATCGCAGTACCGCAGGTCGCCATTATCTTCGATATACCCACTGCGCTACGGAGACGTTCAAACCGTATCGGGAATAAAACGTTATTATACCTTGCAAATGTTTTTAGGAAAATGTGAACGTTTAGCGAAAAAACTGAAACTGGATTGGTACACTACAAGTATATGAATAAATTTTTGTGTACTATTCAAATCATTTTAAAATACCGTTCATTGAAATTGCGTCATCAAATTGTTAATGGGGATGATTAGCCAAATTTTGGTTTCATTTAACCATCTACATGATATTTTTAATATATGTACATACAAAATTTGATAACAATCGGTCTAATAAAAATAGATACAGACAGACAGACAGACACAGAGACGGAAACGGGAGACTACTTTTATCGTACTGTGGGGGTCATGAAACGTCGAGAAAACATAAAAGTGGTCATTCGTCCGATGGACTCGATTACAATACTCCTTCGCTTACGCTTGGAAAGTAAAAAATAAAAAATTGAAAAATTGCAAGTAGAAAAATTGAAGAAACGAAAAATTGAAAAAAATTACAATTAAAAAAAAACAAAAAATTATGAAAACGAAACATTGAAAAATGGAATATTTGAAAAAATAAAGAAAATAAAATCCCAAAACTAAAAATTGCAAATCGAAAAATCTAATATAAATGAAGAATGCAAAAATTGGAAAAATTAAAAATCTAGAAACGCAAGAAACGAAAAATTCTAACATTGAAAAACTAAAAATCGAAAAACTTGTGAATCGAAATATTGGAACGAAGAAAAAGTGAATCGTATCGTCAAATTGGAAAACCCAGAAAATGTAAAATCTAAAGATTATAGAATCGTCAAAATTGTACAGTCGAAAACCTGTAACATCGAAAGATCGAAAATTCAAAAATTAAAAATCGAAAAATCCAATACATAAAAAAGTTTTAAAATCTAATCATTGAAAAATGCAAAAATTCTAACATTGTAATATTGAAAAAGTGAAATTTAAAAATTAGAAAAATTGCAAATCAAAAATTGAAGAAACTGAAAAATCTATAATCGAAAAAACGAAAAATTAAAGAATTTAAAAGTTTAAAAGTTTAAAAATCGAAAAATCGAAAATCTAAAATCGAAAAATGGCTAAATCTAAAAAGTGAAACATCGAAAATTGGGAAAATAGAAAAATATTGTAAAGCTGAAGAAAGAAAAAGTGAAAAATTGAAAAATTGCAAGTGGAAAAATTGAAGAAACGAATAATTGAAAAAAAATGAGTTTGAATAGACAACAAAATAAAAACGAAGCATTGAAAAACCGAATATTTGAAAAAATAAAGATAATAAAATCCCGAAACGAAAAATTGCAAAATGTAATAAATGAAAAATTCAAAAGTTGGAAAATTGAAACTGAAAAATTTTAAAATGGAAAACTCATAAAGTTGCAAATCGATAAACTGCAAAAACAGAAAAATAATTGAAACTATGAAAAATTGTAATCCAAAAAGCTGCGGGAGTGTTATTTACGTGACTGGTTTCAACTTTTTAGAGGTTATCAGAAAACAAAAATCGCAAAAAAATTATCGGATTTGGTGGGCTGCACTTCACAGGCGAGGATAAATTTCATCGAAATAACCTTCGACCAAGTTTTTCGCGAACTAATACCGAGAGAGCAATAACAACACGATCAAAGGCAGCAACGAATTTTTGTAAATACGTCTTTGATCGTTGCATTTTCGACTCAAACTTTCAACGGTATTTTGACAAGATGAAAATTGTGTCGAGAACAAATTTTCAAACATCCATGGTTGTCTTTAATGGTGTTTTTTTGCTCTCTCTACACAAAATAGGCATTTGTGTTTTATAAAATATGTTCCCATTCACGTCAAACAATCTTTAGCACCTCGTAGTCGCCGTAATAATGGATTGTGTTCACCTAGAACTAAATCGTAATTATAATGGTTATTTAAGCAAATACTTATCTGTGAATATGGAGCTTTTCAGTTCAAACACGTTAATATTCCTGCACCAGCGATAAGTTCAACCCGTTGTGGCTTTTTTGGACTAAACTCGTTTAAAATACTGAAATATGGATATTAACGAGTTCGAGTTACTCACCATACATAAACGATAGTTTAAAAGTTCAGAAAATATACCTTACATGTAGAAAAATTTCAATTTATGTCGCATAAAACGCCTTTTCAGTACAGAAAATTTCTTTCTCGTTTTCAGGTACATTCCTTTCGTTGCTCATCTTCCTGTCCGTCGCAGGCAACATCCTCGTCTGTGTGGCCATCTACACCGACCGCGGCCTCCGACGCATCGGCAACCTCTTCCTCGCCTCCCTGGCCATCGCCGACCTCTTCGTCGCCTCCCTGGTGATGACCTTCGCCGGCGTGAACGACATCCTCGGCTACTGGGTCTTCGGTGCCCAGTTCTGCGACACGTGGGTGGCCTTCGACGTGATGTGTTCGACAGCGAGCATATTAAACTTGTGCGCTATATCACTAGATAGATACATTCATATTAAAGACCCCCTGAGGTAAAGGGCTGCTTATCGTGTGGCATGCATGCATATAAATAAATTTATTATGCGGACGCATTGTGACGCGAAATTTTTCGCCGAAAACCCATTTCGGCGACGAATGGGAACGGGATTTATGTTTATATTCAATATAAACACAAAGAGATGCGTACTTTGGATATTGAGATGTGCCGCGATGGGTGGATTACATTAAAATCGGGTTCAAGAGTTGCCGCGTAGATGGAGAGAGGGAAATATGGAGAGCTTGCATTGCTGTGGAGGAGATGATTTTTACTTTATGGGATAAAAGCGAGCGCTGGGGTTTCGAGATTTAGACTTTTAGAGGGCAGGTAGAACGGGGTAATTGTGAATGTTCGACACGAGAATTTCGCTGAAAATGTTTTAACTTTGGCAGGTTGGGGAGACGGGTTTGTGCAGTATGCAAAAGATAGAACCGGCGCATCCACCTTAATTTCTAACGAAAAGAATAAATGGAGCATACTGAACTTGAAACAAAACTTAAAAATATTGAAAAAAATATAATCTAAATGGTGTGCAACAATTTTGTTTTCGTTTTTCTGCCGAAAATAGCCAGACCACGTAAAACGTACAATCTTCACAAAGTGCTTTTCCCTTCTTGGTCTCAATGTAATGTTCCTTTTACCGCCGTTTAATAAAATTAAAAACATCCACAACTGAGTTGAGGTTTACCAGAGCTTATTGAGGACAAGCTCCTTATAGTTTAAAGATCAATGCAGTTTAAAAAAGCCATTAGACGATTGTATTTACCAATATCCGTATTTTCCTTGACTTATAAGTATGCTTTTATCATTGAATAATGGAAGTATAAGTTTATAATTTATAATGCTTTGATAATACATTTTCACTTTATTAAATCTACAGCAATTTGAGAAAGTTTCATAGATTTTTTAAGTGATGGACTAATGTTTAATTTATTACCACAAAGAAATCAGCCTCTTATACACCCTGATTTCGAAATGTGCGCAATAAATACTGCCTTGTGTAAAGTTCACGTTCCTAAATGGTAGCAATGTCTAGAAAAAATTATTTCAAATTAAATATAAATTGGTATACGCTACTGGTAGTGTTAATTGTCCAACCATAAATAGTATTCAACGAATAGCACAGAACGATTAGGACTAAAAACCAAAAAAGCAGCGCACTGATAAGCAACGTGCAAAAACACGGCAACGGCCAGTCATGTATCAGTTGGTTGCCGTCGTGTGTTTGGTTAACATCTTTGACAATGGTGAATTTTTCCAATTCAGAGCGTGTCGACATGGTAAAGCTTTATGGTGTGGTTGATGGAAACGCCAGGTTGTCCCGCGAACTGTGGATCGAGTGCTTTCCAAATCCCGCGATTTCGTGTGCGCGAACATTCACATCTCCAAGATCATGGTACCTTCAAGCCTCAAACTGACGATTGTGGCCGTGATAGGACCGAAAGAATACTGCAAACTGAAGAACAAATTTTGGAACGCGTTGAAGAAGAACCCGACATCAGCACTAACCGACTTGCAGCTAAAGTTTCACAGTTGTAGTGCATCGTACATTAAAAGAACAAGGCCTACATTTCATACCACGTTCAAAAAGCGCAGCTTTGGAGCCCGCTGATTTTCCACGTCGTATAATTTACTACGAATGGTTGTTACAATGTCGTGAACCCCCTAACTTTTAAATGTCATTCTGTTTACGGATGAAACAGGATTCACTCGCAATGCTGTTTTCAACAGCCCCAAAACTCACATTTGCTCCGATCAAATTCCACACGCTCCTCAAGAAGTACGATTTCAAAGACCGTTTCTATAAGTTTTACTAGAGAGATTAAATGCGGTACAGTACCTCGAGTTTTTAAACAATGTGTTGGAAGAGCAGCTAGATGTGGAAGTGCTTGTAGGTGAACAAGTTCATATGTGGTGCTTGCATGATGGACCACTACCACATTTTGCTAGGCCAGTACTGAATGGTTAAATAACGTTTTTCTTACCAGTGGGTCGATAGAAGCGGTCCAGTAGCTTAGCCTCTGCGTTCACCCGATCTCAGTCTGTGTGTTTTTTGTCTGTGGGGTTGGATGAAATAGTTAGTTTATGGAAATCAGCAGTGTCCAGAAACAATCGAAGAGCTTCAACTAGTGGAAGTGGCAGCCGCTACAGTTCGTGGAACTCCCGGAGTTTTGTATGCGAAAGTTGACTACCACGATGAGATGACGGGAGACGTATTTTTTGAGTGGCTGTTCACTAAACTTCTTCCAAATTTGTCAGCGAACAGCGTAATTGTAATAGATAATGGTTATCCATCCATCCGTCCAACCAACAAAAATTCCAAATTATGGATGGAGAAAAGAAGAAATTAAGAAGTTTTTTGAAGAAAATGATTTATAACACGAAGACCACTATCACAGAAAACAACTTCTAGCAGTTTTTCACACAAAGCTATTTAACGAAAGCTATGTCATCGACGAGGAGGCTGTGAGACACGGTGATTATGTCCTGCGGTTACCCCCTTATGACTGCGAGCTTAGCCCGATTGAAATGATATGGTCCCTATTAAAATCAAGAGTACGTCGAAATAACAACAATCCAAAATTAAGTGCCAGTGCCAGTAGACACAATTGGTCAAAATGAGTGGTTTAATTGCGTTAAAAAAGTCGTTTCAATAGAAGAAGAATACAGGAAACGATATAAAAATCTTATACATTTACGAAATAAGCCTTAGAAATTTCACAGAATACAGCATTCTGACCTGCGGTGCGGGGCTTTGAAACATTTCTATCCCGCTGACAGTGCAATAAAATTATCTAACGCTGTGTCCAAATATCTTTAGACACACTTTACCTGAAAACTATCAGCCCACCAGGTAAACGGACATTACTCTTTAATTACTGCCGCTGATAGACCTATTTTAAAATCTTTAATTCGAAACCACATGAAAATGAACACGACAAGTAAAAAACATAAAACAGAGAATACAGCATGTAATTAAAACAAAAATGTAAAATAAAAGAAGTGTAAAAACAAAAGTATACAGGCGATCAAAAAATTATGGATGAGCTCGATGGTACGTTGTTAAGAAGGCTCCGAAGAACTCTAAAAAAAATTCTTAAAAAACCCCTGAACTAAACTTTTGGAAACTCTATACTTCAAAATTGAAAAATTAACTCGATGATTCTGATTTATTTTAATAATGAACTACATGCCTAATAATTAGTTACTAAAATTTTAATAGTAATCTGCTAAAACACGATCCACGACGTTATTTTTTACTGTCGACATATGTCATTTTTGACTATTTTTATCAGAATTACGAAGTTAATTCTTCGACTTTGAAGATCAATATTTTCAAAAATTTGAGTTCAAGGATTTTTTAACCATATTTTTCGAGGTCTTCAACTTATATGTCATTTTTTGGTCACCTGTATATAAACAAAAACATAATAAGACGAAAATATAAAACAAAATAGTGCTCTTTTTTTTTCATAGTTTCGGATATCATGTATATATGTATTTACTGAGGAATTTATCCTAATGAGATAATTATAAAATTATATAAAAATTATATAAAAATGTATATGCATTTGTTGGACAAAAATCAAAATTAACGAACATAACTCCTATTTTTGAAAAAGAAATTATGCAAAACATTTGTTCCATATAATAATACGTTTGTGAATATATTTTGGTCACTTATTTCCTTTTTGGTATTTTTTACTAGTTAACAATTTCACAAAAATGTCTTGTCTAAAAATACTGTACAAGTGTTGAAATCAGGTAAACGATGAGAATATATAAACGTGTTAAATTTGAGTCACCTGTACTCCGACCTGGACGACTTGCCAGTTTCATAATTTCTCGACGTTTGATGACTTCTAGATTACGAAAAAAGTGGTCTCCCGTTTTCGTCGGTTTGTCGTCTGTCTGTCCGTCTGTCTATGTTTGTCTGTTTTTATTAGACAGACAACAATGCGATGACGTCACCTGAAAATTATACACAGTGAATGGGTTTTAAATTGTGTAAAGGAATATAAAAAAACAAACAAGTACCTATGTAATAATTTGCTTTGTAACCTATTCGTAAATAATTTTAAATTATACCCCCAATGAATTCTGTCATCTGCGTTGGTATTTTTTCAATGATTTACGCTGAATGACGCCTGATCTTTAGGACACTCTATATACGTAGCCAGCGTGAACACGTGTTTAAAAATTCAGAACGTTGTTAATGTTATTATGTACGCAACAAGTGTAAAAACTGAGTAATTTTGCTCGAGGCGTGAAAATTATCCACCGAGACGTGAACAACGCACAGAAAGTAAAATGATGAGCTTTACACTAATTAAATACATATTGCGTTTTTTGAACTGACGATGTAAAATTTATGTAAAAATTATAATCAAGTTAATTTCCATCGAATCAGTGCCGAGCATTGCGGTTGCTAGGAAAGAAAAAAATACGACCGTCGTTTCCTGCTCGTTGTGCTTTGGTATTTAAAAAATTGAAGTGTAATTTAAAGTAAGTAAATTATCTACTTCTAACTGAATTGCTTAAATAATCAATAAAGAGTATAAATTTTTAAAGGGTAATTTTGGCCACTGTATTGCAAAATAAATATCATGTAAGTTAGACGAAACCTTATGCTGCACGTGTGACTTTTATCATAGTTAATATAGCAATCAATCAACAAGTTTTAGTGAGTTTAGTTTAGAGGAACGGGACACCTACTACATACAAAAACTTCCTGGCGGAATTGGACATTTAATGTATTTCACTTTCATGTGATGTGTTGCATTATTTTTTTAACTCAAAATTTATAGTCACGCCTGTTTTTGAATACTTAAATAAACTTGAGAATAAACATTAACAGAAAAATAATTGATGTAAGTGTATCAGGATATGTTACGAAATTTAAACAAAAAATACTTCAACAAAATACAACGAGACAAAGTGCTCACAATCAGCATAAACAACTTCAAAAGTATACGGAACTAACTAATATCACCGGCAAATATGACTTCAAAAAGATTATGGAACAAGCTCCACTACTAAACCACTAACACGAGTAAAAAATATATTTTAGTGAAGGTAGAATAGCAGAAAATTTATGAAAATATGTATTTAAGATTTAAGTGACACCTGCCTAAAAGAGCTACAAAACTGCCAGAATTCAAATGTATTTTAAGAAATTATTAAAGCGAAATGTGAGTTTGAAAATGGCACGTCCGCTTTTTAAAAGTCAATTATAAAAGAGAATGTGGAAGATAATGCTGTTCTTAGATTATTTAACTTTTTATTTTTGTATAATTGTTTATTTTTTGCCACGCAATTCCAGGGATTTTTAATAACCAATTTCACTTCTTGAATAAATAAATAAACCTGAAGAAAATCAACACTAATTCATTCTCGTACTTCTCTAGATTATTTGCATTAAAATGTTACTTAAATTCTTTTTACAAAATTTGAAGGAATTAAAATTTTTCAACTATTTTATATTTAGAACAAAACAAATCTAACACAAAATTGTTAATTTTTAATTAACTTTTCTTAATTATTTTCATAGTAATTAATTAAGGTGTAGACTTTTTGTAAACTAATTACTAAAAACTATCTTTGTGCTATCACAGTCGACATAATCTCTCTCCAACAAACAACAAATTATATAAATATAACTAGAATTTTTCCAGTGAAAGAAATCTTGTTAAATTTTTTTCCTGCAGGAAATTTAAAGAATGTAAGCAAAATATTTAACATATTCAAGAGCTGTCGCTGATTATTTTTTCTAGAACACGCATTTTAATTCGCTTTAGTAAAAACAATCACATTAGCATAAATACGAGTACGCTGAAAAATATTAACGGTAGTTTAAATTAGAGATTTATAAAGTTTTATGGGCGACCTTCATTAACTCGCAAAAGATGTTTACGGTGCGCTGTCCAGATGTTGAACAGAAAATTACGCTCACAGGTGTATTTAGGGCTGCATCCACTTTGGGGAGGGTCGTTTTAAAGTATGCCCTAAATCTCTACCGTTTTCGTCAACCTAAATCTAAATATTTTAAACCGTTTTATGAACATCCAACGAAATTTTAAATACAGGTTTAGAAACGTGCGCAGTCTGTAATAATCCCTTTGAGATAATTACACTGAAAACCCTACCGTTTTATTACGATGATGAGTCAAAGGAAAATGCGATTTGTACAACGTTTTCATTTTTCACTTGCCATTGTTAACCTTCTGTTGAGTGAAAAGTTTTTTGTCGACGCAGATTGTTATTCAAATGGCCTCAGAACTTTGAGTTTCTCTCGACTACTGTGGTTACGGGAGCAACGATGTTTTAAATGTAGTGTAGCACACCTGCGATTTCTGTTAATTAAGTTTAGAATTCACACCTGCCGTTTTGTGCTGGTGGCGGCGGAAGCCAATATCATAAATCTAGCTGCTGCTAGCTGCTATGCCGCTGTTTTTCTTAAAAATTGGAGTAAAACTTTTTTGAGAAGAATTTAATAACAGATGCGAACAACGACGACATTCCAATGCGGTGCATGAAGCGATTTGTGCAAGTTTATTTCTAAAGAGACAAAATTTTTAAGTTAATAATTCTTGACTTTATCGATTCTTCCTAAGATGCTTAGGGATGAACAGGTTTGGTGGCTGATATTTTCGCTGAACGCATTTTAATGTTCCAATGAAAATTTTATGAGTTTTTTGTTCAACCCTTCCATTAATGCGAAATGCGCTTCAGGCGAATATATCAAAAAATCTAAATAAACACGAATTCTGTTCAGTTTTGGACATATCGTAATAGGGTAACAATATCCGATGACACGTCAATTAATAGACTACATATGTGCATAACAAGGGATATTTTGTAATGATTTTCCAACGCCGTAATTTCTGTTCTCGGATGCTTAATTACAAGTCAACAGTTGACTTTAAAACGACACATAATTTAATAATCGTGTCTAGAATTAAGTTTATGCACGTTACTAAGTTTTTAGACGACATAACGGTAGAAGTTCGTGATCCAGATTAATTACTAGAATTTAACTAACGCTCCATGAATTTGCCTCAGTTTCCCAATTTAATATTTATGAGCGAATTTTCATTGCCACTCGCGAAATAACAGGGGAAAATGTTTGTTTATCTAGAAACTGTTCGACTAAAAAATTCAACCAAAATCTAATGCCACATAACACCCACACCCTTTTGACTACTATAATAACAATAATTATAATAATTAAGCTAGGTGTTTGCCAAACACGACACCCACTTCATATAGTTCACCAACCACGTTCATTGGTAACTTAGCCTTCGGCATCAAAGTTGATGATCCTATAGTATTACGTGTTCACTAAAATTCTATAGCTCAAAATACTCTTATTTCATTCCTGGGTACAATGGCATCCATCCACACTAGGTAGTGTTTCCACCAACATTCCTTTTCTCTATGACTCTTTTTAAATCATTTCCTTTGTAAGTATTGTTAAAGCCGCTTTAAATATTTCTGTCTCCAGAAGGTTGATTATAATTTAAACACAAATAGACACAACATCACATGAATTTAGAGTGATTCACACGCACCCAGAACAGTTTAGTCATCTGTTAATGCATGTCTAAAGATTTTTCTTTTTCTTCCTGCAAGACGAAAGGGGGACGAGCTTATTAATGCCAGATATTTTATTAATTTCATAAGCTGTACGAAATTGACCTCAAAATATCTCCCATGTTTAATTAAGACTGTCAGCAACAGAAAAATCACTGCTCATTAAATTTTGCAATTTAACTTTGAAACACTGCAAAACCGAACGCTGAGAAATCTTGGAACCGTTTATAAATGATTAATTAAAATTTATTCGTTTATCCCCTCCCAAAAAATTAATGACGTCATCTCAAAATTTTGCCAAATAACTCTTTTCTGAAATATGCAAAATACTCTATTCATGTGGTTTATCAATGCATTCATAGTCTTTGGAATTACTTATACAAGTGACTCCAAAAAATGAATGAATGAGGCAATTTACTGTACTGATTAAATCAAGAACGACCTAATCCTTTTTCCCGAAAATGTTATTATTAGTATTACATTTTATAATAGGGTAAATGTGTACAAGAGTGCGAATATGTATAAGAGTACGCACTGATGATTTCTGCTTATTAGGGCCATCTGAGTAAGATGAAGTTATACCATTCAGAATTGAATGCAAAACTTGAGATAAAGGTGCAAAAGTGACCTGAATATAGTTTATAGTTTGGTCGTACTGACGATTTTATGTTCACACGTTGTGTGGATGTAATTTTTACCGCTCATAGTTTTAGTTTTTTGTAAGGTACGTACCAGTTCTTTTATTTTACAGTAATAATTTTCATTAGCTGTAACTTTTAAGGTCTCGTTATACACTAACAGTTTTATACTTTCTATCCATCAAAAGCTTTTAACTTTGAAAACATTAGGTTATGTACAAATGTACAAGAGTGCGCAGCGAGGTATTCTATAAGAGTGCGCATTGCTTGCAATACGTAATCTAATAGTCTTGGAGATACATATCATACGATAATGAATTATTTAACTCTACTACTTTGTACTGCTTCTCAAGTTGTGTGGAGGTGGTTATGGTGATTTTTTTTTTATTTTTACTTTCTGAGTGTGTTGTAATCGAGTCCGTCGACCGACTCTCTATTTTTACGTTTTCTCGACTTTTCAAGACCCCTTGAGTAGGAATGAATAGGTCTCCCGTTTTATGTGTAGTCTGTAGTCACTTATTCCCATTTATTTTCACCTTAGAAATAAATATTTTTTCATAAAATGTAATGCGCACTCTTGTGCAATGAACTGTCTAAGAGTGCGCATTTACACATCTTGACAAAAATTGAAATTACTCTTAAAATATAGTGGTCTTGGGACGTACAATTAAATATATCTGATCTCTAAACATGTATATAACGAACCCATACCATAAAATTTGTCTATCCAAAAAAATTAAAAAGTTGTTGACAGTTTTACACTAAGTGCGTACTCTTGTACACATTTACCCTAAGTATTATTAATAGTACAAATTAATCTAAATATAGGTATCCTTACAAAAATGTTGATAACATAATCACAAAATCTTGTAATGAAGAAACTCACTTGGAACAAACGCTTCTTTCTATTTCGGGTTTTCATAAAAAAATGAAGTTGGCAGAATCAAATAGTATAATTTTTCGAAAAATCTGGATTTATTTACTTTTGACCAATTTTTTGATATCACAATTTTTCTTTTTTTTTTTTCTTCGATTTTACTATTTTATGATATCACAATTTGTCGTTTTTCGATTTTCTTTATTTTTTTCATTTTTCCATTTTTCAACGTTTCAGTTTCATAATTTTTCGTTTTTTCAAATTTACTTTTTTCAATTTTTCAATTTCTCGAATTTTTTAACCTTTCGTTTCTTCAATTTTTCAGTTTTTCAAGTTTCAATTTTTCGATTTTTCAATTTTTTGTCGCCTCAATTTTTCAAGTTCTTGATTTTTATTTTTCATTTTCTCGATTATTTATTTTGCATTTTCTCGATTTTATTATGTCACAATTTTTCGTTTTTTTATTTTTTCAATCTCTCTTCCGATTTTCTAATTTTAAATTTCTCAATTTTTAATCTATCGAATTTCATTTTATATTTATTCGTTTTTCATTTTTGTTTTTCAGTTGTACAAATTTGCATTTTTTTTTTATTTTTTGATTCGAAAAAATTGAAAAATCGAAAAATTGCAAATCGCAAATTCAAAAACTGAAAAATTTCACATTTAAAAAAGAAAATAAAAAGCCGAAACGAAAAATTCCAAATCGAAAAATTGCAAATCGAAAAATTGAAACATCCAAAAGTTGAAAAATCGAAAAACTAAAATATTTTAAAATGAAAACTGGAATTTTCGTTTGTACAATTATATTACTTCCAGAGATAAAGCTATTGATATCTCCCATGATAATTTTGGTAATTCTAGAATCTGAAGTAAGAACATTGAATACTAAAACTGAGATTATTTTTTGGATATGTTATATGCTTATAATTAATGTTTAAATAATTGTTTGTTGCCGTGTAGTTGTATCCACTAGCCATTATTGTCTGCTGCAAATAAATTCACTATTACTATTAGAATAGGTATATAATAAAATTAAGAAACGAAAACTTGAAAAAACAAGAAATTATATAAAATCGAATGGAAAAATCGAATAACTAAGACGAAAATGAAAAACCAAAACAAAAAATTGCAAATCAAAAATTTGAATAAACGAAAAATTAAAGAATCTAAAAATCCAAAAATTAACAATGAAAAAAAAATAGAGAAATTGTAAACCGAAAAACTGCAGACTCTAAAAATTGAAGAAATGCAAAAATGAAAAATTGAAAAATCGCAAATCGAAAAATTGAGAAAACGAAAAACTCAAAAAATCTAAGTTGAAAATATAAAGAAAATAAAAAACCGAAATTACAGATCGAAAAACTGAAAAATTAAATATTGAAAACTCGAGAAATTCAAATCGAGAAATTGTAAAATATAAAAAATGAACAAACAAAAAAATGGAAAATCGAAAAATTGTAGAAAGAAAAAACCGAAACGAAATATTGTAATTGAAAAATTAAAAATTGAAAACTCCAGGAATTCAAATCGAAAAATTGCAAAACCTACAAATTGAAAAATTCAACAACCGGAAAATTGAAAAACTAAAAAATTTAAACTTGAAAACTCGAAAAAATTGCAAGTCGAAAAACTGCAGAAACAAAAGAAATGAAAAATTGATTAATTTTTCTGTTTGTGATCTTGTGCAGTTTAAAAATTATTTGTTCTATCTTTTGGTTTTGAAATGATTCCAAAATTATCAAACATTCCTAATATTTGAAAATAACGAAAAATGTAATTTTCATCATCACTGAAAAATTTCCAAACTACTAACGAGTTTTTTCCTTCATGTTAATTCATTTTGCCATTTTTCATAAATTATATACATATATATTTAGGTACCTAAAAACCGTTAGACATAAATCCATTACATTACATTTGAAAATTCTACCTCCAACTTTATGAAATTTGAAAATAGCTAAAATTCGTTACTTTGGTTAGGTCACAAACACGTTTTTGTAATAAACGTTTCTGCATTAATTACTAACTTGAATGAGTCAACAACATGTCTTAAAATTAATCCCAACAGCGCTTATTACAGTGAGAATATAAGCCTTTCGTTCGTGACTTGACACTGCTAACCACTGGGAACGAATTTGTTGTCATAAACCTAGTTCGCAGTGATTCAGGACGCGGTGCACACTAAGTTTGAGTTATAAAACTTGTTGCTATAAATTTGAACTGTGAACGCAAATTTCCTAAGCTAACTCGTACAGTTACAAATGCAAGTTTCCTTTGAATATCTTTAGGCTCATAAAAAAAATCTTAAATATTACTATTACTTATTCAAGGATTACATCAAATCAAATAAATGACTGCGATTGAAACGTAAATAGATAATAAGAACCATAAGTAGAACAGTTCCCTGCTTAAGTAGATTTAAATTTAAAAAGTCATAGAAATGGGTGGGGATAATGGCTGGAGGGTCTGTGGATTTATAGACTACATTGTGAAATTAAGAAATGCTGACATGAAAAATTTGATGTAAACTTAAGAAATAAAAAAAAGTACAAATTTTTCAAACTGTGTTCTTCCAAAAAATATTTTAGAAAATTTGCTGAAAATTCATGGATCCTTGATTGTTAATAAAGAAATTTCGAGTAACATTATTAAAGTCGCACAGGTATTCACTTGATTTAATACTGAGGAATTTAGAAATCGATAAAGTAACTGGGAATTGAATTCAGACGATGTGTCTAAATCAATCTTAAAAACTTTAAATTAGTAAATTTAAAAATTCTTATCGATGGACATTAATATTGTCAATAATAATAATAAAAAGTCGAACAGAAGTGCTGTGAAAAGTACATATTAGGTTATCAGGTTATTACAATCTGTCACCTAAAGTTAGACCAGTAGCAAATTATTTATATCATGGAAAACTCTGTAGTTCTGAAAAAAAAAATTAACAAAGGACAAAAAACACTCATAGTTATACCACGAAGAAATTACATAACAAAATGATGGATGCCGCTAACGGTACAACGAAAACTTTTTTCCTCCGCTCTCCTTCGACGTTTTTCTAGAAAAATGATATTCTAAAGTGGCATGCAAATTACAGTGGTTCAAAATTTGTTAATTTTTAATTACTTGTAGGATTTAAACAGATTGTTAAAGAATCCACAGTTGGTTCACAAATTATATAGCAAAGAAACATTAAAAAAAATAGTCCAAAGTTATTTCGGTAGAACTTCCTTCGTCCCTAAGTCCCTAAAGTACAGTCGAAAATTTGTAAAATTTAATTTTGAGAATTTTATTTATTTTATGATGACTTTTATGAGCTAAAATTAATACGTGTGGATTGTTGAAATACAGGTAATGAAAAAGCACATGGTGCTTATGTTTCTAGTGAGTTTTTATTCTTCTACTTACGGATAACCTTAAAACATTTGCAAGATTTCAGAGCTTTTGGCTTTGCAGTTTCAATGCCAAATTGCAAAATGTTATTATAAAATTTTAATTTTCCTTCCAAAAATCTGGAAGACTAGAATAAAAACTCAATACGGATTCATAAACTACAAGCAGAGGAGTACGTTATTTTATAAAAATTAAATAACACTGATTATTGCAAAAGTTGTCATATCATTGTTGTTGGGGCAAGCAAGTAATAGTTATTTAATAAACTAGTTTGTTAATGAAGGCCATTAATAATCGACACTGTTTAAAGCACGAACGAGCGTAGCGAGTGAGTGCCTTTAAAAGTGGAGATTATTAATCGCCCATTAACAAACGAGTTTATTACAACATTTTTTCGTTGACCACAAACTTGCCCATACTTGTGTGTTTTAATTTTGAACAGTTAACATAGTTCCACAAACTTGCCCATTCTTGTGTGTTTTAATTTTGAACAGTTAACATAGTTATCATTGGAAAAAAAAATGACAAGCGAATCACAAACGTTGACATTCATTGTGTAAAAAGCGTTTGCCATTGCGGTTGTAAATTGTAAATTGAGAAATGGAACTAGAAAATAGTGATCTTCCGGCTGCAGTAATAGTAAGTGCGAACGATGCGTGTGGAAGTTTATTACCGGCTAAAAGTAAAGATCTCTACGAAAGAACATACTCTGAATTCTGCGATTGGTCTACTAAGAAACACGTAAACGATTACATTGAGCCCGTCTTGCTGGCGTATTTTGCCGAGATCGTACAAAAAGGATTAATTGCGAGCCTCTGGCCAAAATTTTCAATGTTGAAGTCTACTCTACGTCTAAAAAAAATATTGACATTGGCAATTATCATAAATTGATAATTGGCAATTATCATAAATTGATAATGTACATTAAAAGACAAAGTGAAGGACATGTTCCAAAAAAATAAAAAATATTGGAGAAAGGGCAAGTACAACAATTTATTATTGAAGCTCCAAATGATGTATTTTTAATGGCCAAGGTAAATTAAGACCAAGTACTTGAATTTGTACAAGCTAACAACTTTTATAGGTAGCACTCATTTTCGGCATCGCTGGAGCTTTAAGAAAGCATGAACTTCTAGAATTGCAAACCAACAATGTTGAAGATTTGAAATCAAAATTTTTAGTTACTATCCCTGGCTCCAGAACAAAAACAAAAGAAAAAAGAGTTTTTACCATTGTAGATGATGACCAAAGTATATTTTTAAAATTAATCAGACGGTATATAACACTGAGATCCAACCATACAAAACATACACGATTCTTTGTACACTACAGACACAATAAATGCACTACAAACCTTGTTGGTATCAACACATTTTCTAAAATTCCATGTACAGTTGCACAATTTTTAAAATTAGATCAGCCAAAACTCTATACGGGACATTGTTTCCGTAGATCATCAGCCACAATCTTATCTGACTCAGGGGCTGATTTTGCGGCAATAAAGAGGCACGGTGGGTGGAAATCAACAAGGGTTGCAGAGTCATACATAGAAGACTCACTTCAAAATAAAGTTAATATTGCCAAGCAATTGTTTTGTAACGAGACAGCAACTTCTTCCACCACCCCGGAGACCTCTACACAATTGTTTTGCTCAGCCACTGCTAATTTTCCTTCTAATTCGCCAGCACAAACAGAAATAAATAACTCGATCAACTGGATAAATAACATAATTTCGAACACCTCCGAAAACGTTCAAATCAACATAAATCCTGACGTTAGCAACACAAAGAATTTATCTGTTCCTTTCGTAACCTTTAACAATTGTAGTTTTAATAGTTTTGTGATGAATATCCAAAAATAATTCTAATTATGTTATAACAATATTTCATTAATTGTAAAACTTTCTTGTAAAATGAATAAAATTAAAAGAAAAATAAATGAGTATATCTGGTTGTCTAACATCATGACAGATCACAACGTTTTAAAACCGTGAAAATGACGAACTAAAAAAGAGTGCGTTAATGAAAAAGAGATCGTTAATGACGTCCATTAACGCATCCTTTTTTCGGAAAAAAAAATCATTAATATTCACATTAATAAGTGGTCGATGAAAAAACATTTTATAAATATTTTTTTAAACAACTCAGCATATATTTACTTTTTAGGTAGTTCTGTTTTTACGTTAACATACTCAGTAGTCTCCAAAAAATATATTTATATAAAAAAATAGCATGCATTACATTTTTGGAGAAACACTATTTTTGTGTCATTAAACACAAACCCAAACTGATATTGTGCTACAAATTTCTTGTCAGCATTTAAAAACTTTAAGCAGTTGTGAATTTAAATAGTTTTAAAAAGTTTAATAGGTAATATATATTGTTTTTAAACAAGCAGCTCATAAAAAAAACCCTCATTCAAACACATTAATAAAAGAACGCCAAACGAAATTTTAATTCAAATTCGCACACTCGCCCGGCGCATCCACCAAATTGCTCCAAACAACTTCGAAGAATCAAATTCGCCAATCTCGTGACAACGGCACATCTCACCCACCACCCCCTTAATTGTTGACCCATTCCTTCCTCCAGCAATAACCCGCATGCTAATTAATTGAACAATCGCCCTTTAATTAATAATTTCCGTTGTGTGTTCGAGAATAACCCCTCTAATAAAAATACAAGAAAGGTCTCGCTTATACATGTTCGATGTATGATTTCAGATATGGAAGGTGGGTGACAAGACGAGTGGCTTTAGGAACAATAGCAACAATATGGCTTCTGGCGGCGCTTATATCGTTCGTTCCCATTTCGCTGGGGTTGCACCGGCCCCCACAACCTCTTGTCTACAATGCCGGGGGCCAGAACTATCCGACTTGCGCTCTGGATCTCACTCCAACCTATGCGGTCGTCTCGAGCTGCATCTCTTTCTACGTTCCTTGTATTGTCATGATTGGTAAGAAGCAGGGCCGTAGTCAGAAATTTAAGGCATAGCTTGCGTCGATAAATTAAACACACTCTCGGTTATACGAGATTTTATTCCCTTTATTTTGATCGCTGATCAGATTTTCAGTTCAAATCAAATCAATTTTTGCTCATTTCTTTTGAATTATGTTATTGCTAGCAATGGGTTTGCTTTTTTAGCGCAGTATTCAAACAAAGCTTAATGCTAATGTAAATTGAACAGACCAAATGGAATAATTTTCCCATTCGCGTTTTATATTTACAAATTCGCTGGAGAGTTTAAAGTAAAAAATATTCGTTTTACAGATTTTAAAATATGTATTACTGTAACTAAATTATTTTCATTATCTTCAAAAAAAGGGTAAGTAAATTCTGCTATAAAAAGAGGTTTGGAAAAGGTTTATTTATTTAAATGTTAATTATAATCTCATATCACCCTTATACCCTAGAAAAACGTTTTGTATTTTCAACATCTTTTTTTTTATTTATTAAATTTAATTAAAGTTAATTAAAATTACCATATAACTGACTCAAGGTGTTATGAAAGAATGTCATAAACGAGACATTTCAATATTTAAGTCAAAAAGAAAATAAAATTGTAATGAATTTGATAAAAAATATGCTTCATTAATCAGTAATGTTTGGCGAGGTTTCTTGATACTAGTCTTCAAATCATAAACCTGTTACCGAACTACGACACGAAAACTATATAAAGCTTCTTATAATTAATATAACTTGCAGTAAATTAAACAAAAATACAGAAACATGTACTGATGGAGCAAAGGACGACATAAAGCACACAATTTTAATTCAAAACCTTACTATAAGACATATGCACTTAGAAACATTCGTTAAAAGTGAAGTGTTGCATTTGAAGCTGTGTATAATTCGTTAACTATATAAATCAACACTGCCTGATGAGGATGAACATTATAAATTTCGCTGCACTGTAATGTACCTAGATTTATATAACGCCATTCATTGAGTCTGAACAAACAGTTGACATTAGTCGGTAAATTGTACATATTTTTACTACGTGCACTGGACATGAGAGAATCGATAATGTGTGCTACGATCGTAAATTCAAAGTGAGTTTATTTTTACTTCCTATAAATTGGAATGCCAATCGCATTCAATTTACCGTTGAAACGAAAATTCTTAGCTTTACTGTTTTTACAAGGCAAAAAAGAACTTGGACATCATAAGGAATTTTAAACTAAAGTATTTTGTAATCGAAAATATAAGAATACAGTAATGCCGCGCCCGCCTAAATGAAGTAATAATAAAATAATAATAATTATCAAATATCAACTCGCCCAAAATTATATTCAGCGCATTTTGCGCCATTGTAACTTAATTCATGAAATCGTCTTGTTTTGAGGAGACAAAGTCAATCAAATTTCATTTTATTTTAACTTAGATGCTTGTTATCAGAACGTGCTAATATTGCAATTTTTCGAAGTATAAATATAAACAGTTGAAGTTACACATATAGTGAAACATTGAAAAAACATGTTTTCCCATTGGTTTTTTATTTCAAATATATTTCATATAGTCCACACATGTGCGGATTGGAATGTCATAATTTTTCAAAGAAGTGGAATTTGTTAGACTGTACTTCAAAAGCGAGGGAAGTTTTGTCGAAATAACCTTCGACCATTTTTTTTTTAAATACGATTAGTCTACGATGTCTAAAGCAACGACTAGTATTTCAGAATATACCTGTAAATAACGTAAGAAAAAAAAAATAAAATTTACTTCATGTTTTGTAATCAGTAAATCACGTCAATGTTCTACGGTAATTTTAGTTTTCAAGAAGTTCCTTTTTGGAATTTCTAGCATATCTTAATATAAAAACATGGGTAGATAATTTAAACACAAATAAACGAAATGGATTTTGCGAGTAGATCGTACTTAATAAAATGTTGCAAAAATCACAAAATACACCCCAAAATTAACAATCGGCTCAATAGTTTTGGAGAGGCGGTAAACAGACAGGAATAGCAATCCTGCATTTTCGTATTCTGCACACCGAAACGGTAAGAAAACATAAAATGTTCGCCAAATATTTCTATATTTTTACCTTCAATGTGTAAGCTAGGGAAGTATTGTAATAGAGTCCATCCGGTGAATCCTACTTTCATGTTTTCTCGACGTTTTGTAACCCCTAAAGTATAAAAAAATAGGACTCCTGTTCCTGTGCGTTTTTTTATTAAAAGTCCACAACTTATTGCTTTGTATTAGAAACATAAAGTGACAGCGGCACTCTTGATGACACCTATGTCAAGTCAAAACAGAATTCTACACAAGCGCCAAGATCATTCAAAATTTAAACATGCCTCGCAAAAAGAAAAGGGTTCTCGTATCAAGACGTGAATTAACTTTAAATATCAAAAGGGAAATTAGGACTTGTTTTGATAATTTCGTGAAGTTGGCTGAAAATAAAGTTAAATCAGATCCGTCACAGTTGTGGTCGTACATAAACACTAAAAAAGGAACATCTAGAATCCCGGGTACAATGGAAAACGGCAACAACGGGGAAAAATTAAAAGACCCACTTGCAATTGTCAATGGTTTTGCTTCACATTTTAGTAGTGTCTTCAGGAAGGACGATACAACCAACCCAAAGTTTGATACTGAGGAAGCTGTCTGTGATAAGGTGGACTGTGATAATAAAATCTGTGATAACCTGCAATATCAAATCTGTGATTCTATCTGTGATACGACGACCAACGTACCTGTTTTACACAATTTTTCAATTGACGTCAATGATATTTTGAAGGCAGCACGCAAGATAAAAGCCAACTATACAATGGGCATTGATCACATACCCGGGTTTTTTGTGAGGGATTGTATTTCGTGTCTTAGCACTCCACTATGCTATTTGTTTAATTTAATAATGCAGACATGTACATTCCCCGAATGCTGGAAAATTGCAAGAGTGTGCGCGATACATAAGTCGGGATCTAAATCAGACATAAAAAATTACCGGCCGGTTGCGATTATCCCTAATTTTGCCAAGCTATTTCAAATTATATTGTCTAACAATGTTTATAGTCACATTATGCCTGTCATATCAAATTCTCAGCATGGCTTTATGAAAGGCAGATCCACCTGTACTAATTTAGCTGAATTTACACAGTTGGTCTCCAATGCATTGAATTTAAAGAAACAAATTGATGTAATATACACGGATCTTTCAAAAGCCTTTGACACTGTAAACCATAAACTTATGTTAGAAAAGTTACGATTAGTTGGTATGTGTGATAGTTTAGTCTCACTATTTAAATCAATTTTAATTGGTCAAAAGCAGTTTGTTGAGTATCAGGGCTATAGATCTTATGTTTATGAATGTTCCTCTGGTGTTTGTCAAGGTTCAAATCTAGGGCCGCTTTTATTTCTAATTTTTATGAATGATGTTGTTGCGCATTTTAATAAGGATTGTTATCTATTTATGTACGCCGACGACCTGAAAATAGTGAGAATTATTAAAGATGTAACGGACTGTGTAATGTTACAAAACGACATTCAAACATTAGAATTATGGTGTCTTAATAATAAGTTGCTCTTGAACGATACCAAATGTTGCGTTATGTCATTCTTTAGAACATTAAATCCTATTTTATACGATTATAAAATTCATAATCAGGTTCTAAAGAGATGTACAATCTTTAAAGATCTAGGAGTAGTAATGGATCCATCCTTAAATTTTATACCACATTATGCATATATATACTCAAAGGCATTAAGTATGTTAGGTTTTATAATAAGAAACACCAGGGAATTCAAAAATACTGAATGTTTGATGTTGTTATATAATACATATGTAAGATCAATACTTGAATACTGCACGATTGTCTGGTGTCCTTACTATAAGGTGCACATTAAGCTCTTAGAAAGCATTCAGCGTAAGTTTTGCAAATATCTGTATAACAAGCAACAAGGGCACTATCCAGAACGCAAATATCCACATCCTAAATTACTGGAAGATTGTAAAGTATTAGAATTAAGATCAAGACGTGAATATCTGTCACTTATGTTTCTTTATAAATTATGGAATGGTTTGATTGTTAGCAGTAATTTGTTAAGTCAATTTAATGTGCACGTACCTCGTACTAATGCCCGTAACCCTATATTTTTTTCCACAACTATTGCCAAAAGTAACCAGCATAATCATTCTCCTGTTTTCGATATGTCTCACGTGTACAATAAGTATAGGCAGGCTTTGGACTTATTTTCTGGTTCGTTGTCTCAATTCCGATATTCTTGCACCGACATAGTTTTTAAGTAAATGATTGTGTTATAAGACTGTAATGTATTGTTGTTCTACGGGTCCTTTAAAGAGCCTTGTGCTCGCTGGGCAAATATACTTTATTATTATTATTATTATTATTATTATTATTATTATTATTATTTAAGACGTGGGTTAATAAAAATCTTCCAACCACAAAGTTTAATGAAAGAGAGCCAGAAGGGACCATGTTTACAGATGTCGCAAAACAAATAAACTAACTTTGTTTTGGTTTTCCTCTAAAAATTCATATCAACGTTGTCACTTATGTTAATGGGAGAAATTTCTACTTTGGTGGACTTTAAAACGTACTTTACGTGTTTCTGCTAAAATGTTGATTGCGTCATCACTTCATCACTAAACTCACTAGAAACACATGCACATGGTGCTTCTTTATCTGTACTTTAACAATACACACATATATTAATTTTAGCTCTTAGGAATCGTTATTAAAAGAAATAAAATTCTCAAAGTTAAAGTTTATAATTTTTCGAAGCTGTTCGACTGTACTTTGGAACGAGAAAAGTTCTGTCAAATTAGCTTCTCATTTTTTTTTTAAATAAATATTTGTTGAAAATTAGGTTTCGAAATGTCTAATTACATTAATTTTATTGATTAAAAAATTTAAAATGGTTTATCCAATTTTCCAAAAATACACAAAAAAAAAGAAATTGAACACACAGACTAACTTAAGGACTGAGAAGAGTTATTTCTGAATAAATTTAGAACAATTTTTATTAAACACAATTGGTCTAAGGTTATTTAAGTTACTTAGATACAACTTTTTTCATCTCTTAAATACATTCGAACAAGTTCAGTTTTTTCAAAAAATATTAAAATTTCCATCTACAAAATTTTATTTATTTTTTGATAAGCCTTATAAGTAAAAATATGTAAATATTACAAGTCACCGTAAAAAAAAAACAATCGGTAATGATTTCTCAACAATTTCTATACTCTTTGAAGCGGTGATGGGGCAAGATATATTGGCTACTTAAAATACGTGGAAAATGTTGCAGAAAAATTTTTGTAACGTAATTCTGATAAAATTCATGCAGGATTCCTAATCCACGAGTAAAAGAATATATTATTTCATAAATCATAAATCTCTACTAAACCTCTACCAATGATAACAAATAATTTTTAAAAATAAATAAAACGAATTAATGACAGTTCTGAAAACAATCCACTAATTAACACAAGCAAAGTTCGAACTTTGTCAAAACACTAAATGCCAATCAACTAATTCGATGCAAAAAAACATAAAAAACAAGACGCCCTGTCAAATCCTACACTTTCATTTATTAATGAAATAATAAATGCGAAGCGAATTTAATTAAAACGAAAATTCACCCAATGTGGAAAGAACATTGTTCACTGCTTGCTGTTTTTACAATGCATTATTGTACTCAGCCTATACGAAAGCGACATTACAACAAAATTTAATTATCTGCTGCGACGAAATGATAAAAAAGTACACGTGCCGGTATGAGGAAGAAATTAAACGCTACTTTTAAGAGACAGAGAAAGAAAGAGAGAGAAAACGTTTAAAATAACATTTTCACCCAACTTTGAGCAATATGGTTCCTCGTGTTTGAACATGTGCTAATTTAATAAAAGTTTTGGGTCATTTCAGTTAACTTTTTTTTTACAATAAAAAGTCGGATTATTTTAGTTTTTATCTCTAATGATTACACGTGTTGATTGAAAAGACCCAATAATCTGCGTGGTTTTTGCACAGAAAGGTTAGATTATTGTGCATTTATTCCATGTAATTTAAAATGCATGGGGAAATCAACCACAGGTACAAAAATAAACGAAAATGCACGACCGTGTTAATTTACACGTAACAGAGAGTAATCTGATTTGAAGTATAGTGGTGCATAAATGTAAAACAAATTTCCGGTTAAAAGCGTCCATTCAACAACTTCGTTAGTTAGCCAACAAATAAATTGGCATTTAATTCGTTTCATTTCTTGCCAACTACTTAATAAATGCTTTGCACTTTATTATTTATTAATAAGATACTTCCCTTGTCTTATATTTTACCATCAATTAGAGTAAAAAAAAACCTGATAGTGTATTAACTCAACAATAAAAGAGCCAGAACAACGGAGCCATTAAAATCCTACAAAGTATACATCTGGTGATTTTGTGACACAATGAACTAAAGCAATCAAACTGTATTGTAGCAGTTTCGAGGACATGTATCCGGTTACGATGAAAAAAAGACTGAAAAAAAACAAGCACTTACTATCAAAACCTTGCTACAAATAAAAATATAACCTCTTGAACAAAACCAATTAATTTAAAAGCACTTTGTGTTTAAAATAAGCAAATCCGGCCCTGCTACGACATCAATCGCAGTCCTGCAGCGAAGACCACCAAAACAACAAAATTTGGAAAGTGCACTTCCAGAGATAATTTAGATAGTGGGTTTTATTAGATGCGCTTCGCTGTATTGAAAGCCTTACAAGTTTTATGAACTGTTTCGACGCTTTTGTTGGGTTCTTTCATCCAGCGTTTAATTTACGAGATGGTTTAAGGCACATGATTGTAGACCGAGATTCGACGCAGGATACACTTTTTATTCTTTATGCGGACAAGATTACGGCGGACGTGATTTTGACGGTCTTCGATTTATTTTTTTAACTGTGTAGGAGCAACGCCGGTAAGTTATGTTTTTAAGAGATACGGTCTGGTTAATATTGGATATAGCGAGTTCGGCGGAAATTTGTAGGAGTAATCGCCCCAAAACCCTACTCTCGCTTTTATCGAATGAATTTTGCATGTTTCCGTCAGATTGTTAATATTTTCTCTTAAAATTTTAATTGCGTGGGAGAAGACGTACTACGATGAGACGTAGTGAATAGCAAGTTTCATATTGCGTTCGACTTACGACCGTAGATGCGTTCAATATTTTATGAGGTTTTATTGAAAGTGGGACACCGTTGCTGATATTCTGATTATTTCGAAGTCTTCGTTCCTTGTGTTTACCAGTTCGCTGGAAGCGCATCGTTTCTCATATCTTGCGAACGTTAAGGCAAGTGCACCATATTTCCAAAGAAAGGAGCATGAGATTAAAAAATTGTGGAGAATGAACTTTGTTCCAAAGTATCGTTCATGTCGAATGTTCTATCGCAACTACTATCGCAAAAGTGTCCAAAAAACAGTGTCACACAATTGTAACAAGTGTGCTGGACGACAGTAATGACACGCTTTTACACATAACGACAAAGCTCAAACAAACATGTAAGCCCCTTTCAGCCTAAAATTTTATTTACAACCGTTTAATTACTCCTTTTAACATTTATAATAAATTATAATAGTTCTAACTGACATCTTTGCAGTTATGAAATTCATCGCTAGCTTTGATTAGCTGAAAACCATTGAGTTATGAGTGTTATGACCAGACTGCAGTCGTGAGTAGCCCATAGTCTCCTGTCCTCGTTGTATTTAATGAGGCTGGAGTTTAAGTAACTACTGCTGAATTACCGCCATGTATGTTAACAATTATAGTTCTCTGAAAATTATGCTCCATAAAACCGAGTTTGTACTGCGATGATCTTTGTGTTTTACGTTTAAATCTAACGTGTAAGCTGCATATGCATAAATTTGTAGGAAAACTAACTCTTTTTTGTGCCGTACAGCTAACCACCTGAAGTTTAATCGCTCCGACCCGAGGTTTGCACTGGCGGTTTGCCACATTACCCGCAAGAGTACGGTCCCTGGTTATGACCAAAACCCGATGTTTCACCATTTCATCCTAGCGTCCCATGAAAACAAATCACATTTTATTTTGACAACCAAAAATTATTTCAAATTAATGTTTTTTGTGCTTTTGAAACAAGAAAATATATGACGTGTGACGAATTAAAAAATACGCCTCCAAATATTACAAAGGCGGTAAAATTCGAAAGTTCAAATCTCTTGCCGGAGAAATCCAGGAAAAAGTACTAACTGTAACTTATAAACAAACTGTTTATGGATTGGAAAAATGAACAAAGAATCAATCAGGCAACATTTTTCTTACCCACAGTATTTTGAAGAATTAGTTAAAAAATATTTTCTAGACCCTTTGCACTTTTTATTCCAAGCTGAGAAGTAATATATTAAATATGAATAATAATGTAGAGATCGATAAATATTAAAAATTGCGGGCCTTCCTTAAATATGAATCCGATGAATATCGAAAATAAAAACCAAAAATCTTCAGCCCAAAAGAAACAAAACATCTAAAAACATCGGTCTAAGTTTATTCAGACAGAGCTTCCCTCGCCTCTAAAGTACAGTCGAACAAATGCAGCTTCTTCAAAAAATTATCGAATTTAAGTTTGCGAATTGTTTTATTGTTTTTTATGATAACCCCTGTAAGTTAAAATAAATCCTCAACACAACTTTGTTATAAATATCCTCAGACTTTTATTGATTTGATCAATAAGAACAAGCTACCACCCGCTGGATTCAATCCCAGGACCTCTCATTTGTAAAGCAAGCGCGCTCGCACTGGACTGGTTTGGATATTATAAATCTTCGTATTATGTGTCTAAAGCACAAAACGAATTCAACAATATAAAAATATAATAAACAAAATCAACAAGAGGCCATTTTTTTTTTATTCAGCAAAATTTTGAGATGATGTCATCAATTTTTTGCAGGAGACAAGTAGATATATTTTTATTGCAAATTTACGATGCTTACCATCACTTTAAAACGTCTGCAAGATTTCAAAGCATCCGATTTTGCAGTTTAGGATTTGATCAATAAAATAAATTGACTCATTCATTAAGTTTTTGAGTTACCTTGTATAACCAGTTACAAAAAATTAGGAATTGACTGATAAATCACAAATATAAACTCATCATACATTTTTGATAAGATTTATTTGGCAAAATTTTGAGATGACGTCATCAATTTTTGCAATTTTTCGGTGGGTCGTGTAAAGATAGATTTTGATTAACGATTTACCATTTTTCCGATATACTTAAAATATTTCAAACCATTTGGTTTTGCAATTTCAAAATTTTTTGTAAAATTTTATACAATTTTGATTTTTTTTTTTACAAAAAATACTAATGAGTTTTGTAATCGACGTTGGATTTTTTCAAGAGTGGCTATATGAATATTATAGTGTGGTGACCACACAACAAAAGCGTATTCAAGTCGGAATCTAACAAAAGTTATGTACAATAGTTTAACGGTTTATATAGAGTAGATTCAATGTGCGAGCCGAATGAAAGTTTAGGATCAAATCTAACCCCAAGATCACGTACAACGTCAGGTCTTTTAAGGATGATATTATCAATGTTATAATTAAATTTTATATCCCTAATTTTTCCAGTGAATGTCATTAGATAACATTTATCTTTATTCAGTAACAAATGATTTTCTAAACACCATTGAAAGGCTTTATCAATGCTTTGTTGCAAACGTAGACAGTCATCTTAGCATTCAATAACACAATAGATCATCGGCAAATAAAAGAAAATGAGCATCAATCACGTCAGTAATGTCATTGATAAACATACCAAACAATAGCGGCCCCAAAACTGAGCCCTGAGGTACAACAGACTGCTGAATAATGAACTTTGATTTGAAACCATTAACAATAACAAAAAGAGAACGATTATGTAAATACGGCTTCATTAATAATATTAAGGAATCCGAGAAACCGAAAAGCTATAATTTCTTTACCAGTAGACGATGGTCAATTTTATCAAACGCTTCAGAAAAATCTGCGTACATGATATCCACCTGACTAGTATTATCTAAAGCCTCGGATAAAAATTAAAAACTGCGTAATGGAAATTAGGTTAGTTTGGGTAGACCTTCCTTTAACAAAACCGTGCTGATTAACTCCAATCATTTGTGAAATATGTACATATGACCTAAAAAGCTGGGGTTAATTACATTTTCAAAAATCCTTGTAAAATTGCAAGTTAGTACCATTATATGTCCTATTGACTGAAATAGAGTGTGAATCTTTTCTAGATCTAAGAAATTACCAGAATTTGTCAGGATTCGATTTTAAATTAAAATTTATCTCATGTAAATAAGAAGCGTATGCAATTTTAATTTGATTTATTTCACTCCTCAAAATTTTAAACACTTCATAGTAATGATATGATTTTGTTTGTTTATAAAATTTCCAAGCGGTATTTTAGCGTTTTAATTTTTTAATAATTTAGGTTGGAGCATGACAGATGACGTCTTTTTGATAACAGTTGCATATGTAGGGACTGGAACTTGGGTCTTACTGACAACAGATGAATTATTAGAATTAATCTCCTTTAAAATTTTTGAGTGGAATTCAGTTGATTCATTTTGTTTTGCAATGGCAGATATACATTTATCCACCGAATCTTTTAGAACATCGGGTAAATAACGAAAATTAGAGTGTTTATTTAGAACTTTTAAGTCAGCATTTAAACATTTAAACATTTAGCTTGACATTTGCACTCGCATGAGAAACACTTTAAAGATTTATCGAAGTTTTTAGAGTAACTTCGCATATCCTACACGTCGGTATTGAAGATAGAAAAAAGTGCGAAAAAGTCTGTCAGCTGATAGCCTCAACGGTGAAATATCACCGAGAAGTTAAAGAACAAGATAACCCAATTAAACTACTGTACATGCAAAATATTAGTCTGATGCTGAAAAAATCACACCATTATCCTTCGATACATCTTGCATGCAATAGCTAAATCTCAAATGCTCAACCAACCTAACTTTTATAATAGATCTGAGGAAACTGCTCACCACACATGTGCCTTGGCACACAATTTGTACATTTATTAATTTTGTTTTGTTTTTTTCTATTTGTAGAATAATGACATATTGTTATTTTTTACGTTATTTAATAAATAAACGTAGATAAAGCATATTGTTATACTCGCATGTAACGGCTGATCATCCTTGTGAGTAAGAGCCATCATAAACTGGTCGTACTAGCATCTTGCGAAATATCAAAAATGTCTTGTAAAATTCTAAAATTTTCTTTTAAAACGTTTGTTTTTTCCGATGAAAGATAAATAATTAAACCGCAAATAAATCGACTAAAAAAAATTTTTAGTGACATTATCACGATGTTGAAACAAATAAAGAAAAAAAAACCATGTCTATGGTGTATTTTGTATACGGTGAGGAATCCGGAAACCCAATATTTAAGAGGAACACAGGGTCGTCAATTGCGAAAGCTAATAAACAAACGCAAACCATTTAACGCCGAAATTGTAGATTATGAATCCTATGAAAATTTTCAAACTGGACAGATGGGGATGGCTTTTCATCTGGAAAAACTTGGAATGCAGCCATCAGCCAAATTTTCGTAAAACAAGACAACGTCCGTAATGTCCGGAATGCTAGCTTTTTTTAACTATATGTAGGTAAATATAAAAATTTGTATAATATATCTATGTTTGTATAATAACTATGTTTAAATAAACAGATACATTTACAAAACGTGTGCAAAATTTCAAAATAATCAGTTTTGTAGTTTCTAAATTCAGTCGTATAATATATGTATATTTTTTTTAACCAACATGCATAACGCTAAAAGTAGGTGTAGACGACCAACTTTTTTATTTCTAGGAATTACAAAGTATCGAGAAAATGTGAACTTAACCATTCGTCAAATGGACTCAGTTACAATACTTTCCTAGATGACACTCGGAAAGTAATCAATAAAACATTCTGTACACAAACATCTACTTTATGTGTTCAGGTACGTTATGTTACATTAATATTCAGTTTGTGCTCTGTTTACGATTTTTTAACAACAATGAAATTCAGTAAATTCAGACAACTGGAAAACATGTGAATAATAACCAGATCGAAGCTTTGCACAATTTTTAACCTAAAACTCAGTACAATTAGTGAACAGGTTTATTATTTTCTGACTGCTGTAACGAGTCGTGTCATACACAGTTTTATTATTTATTAGAACATAAATACAACGAATATAATGAATAATGATAAAGGCTCACAGCAATAGTCTGCGAAAGACACGAGCTATAATAAATTTATGTTTTTTGTACCTCTGTTGAATACTGAATAAATTATACTTAATTTTAAATATGTTTTTGTTATAATGCGACTCGTTGCACACGGCAGTGACTAATGATTCATCATTCACAGATTGTCATTAACCGCAAATTTGCCATTGTGTTAGCAATCACACTAAAGTATAGCCTAGGAGGAACTGTCATTGCATATTTTCAATAAGCTTTTTTAATTAATACGAAGTAACACATGAATATAACACCTATTCCCCTGTAACTCGTCGTAAAAAACTAACTACTCACGTTTAATGACTATTATTCATTTCTTGGATACATACGACTCGAAAAGCAAACTTCATCCCCATGAGCATATGCTCACAGAACCATTAGACGCTCCTCACGAGTAATTGCCGTCATTAAACTCTCGTTGAATAATCTACTATTACAATTTTAACAAATTGTTGTAAATGTCAGTTCATGTAATATTTAATGTATAAACGATTAATTGTGTAAGTTATAGTGATAAAAAAAATTTACTGAGTACTAGACGACTGTTAATGTAGTACGAAAGCACATAAAACGTTTTAATGCCTACATACTCGCAGTAAATTTTATTATTCTGAAACTCATTCCGTTGTTAATTTTCTGGGTAATAATTCTGTTTATATGTTCACAATAGATAACATACGTGTAAAAAAGTATCAAAAGTAAAAAAGACTATTCACCCGTCATAATCGCGCTCTCCTGACAAGTTGTAATTAGGTATTTAAGTGAATAATTGTGAACTAGAAATAAGTGATAATTGTGAATAATCAGTATTAAATAATTCAATAATAAATAATCAAGTGTAATAATAAGAATTGTGAATAAAACACTCAAATCATTTTTAAGTGGTTTACGAGAACCACTCGGCTCAATAATTCGATCAAGAAATCCACAAACGCTGGAAGCAGCACAAGCGCAAATACTCAATGAAGATAACAAAAAATCGGACAAATTATTTAATTCAGAACAAAACACGCAAATTAAAATCAAACAACAGTCCCATGCACTTCATAAACAGAAATGCAACTCAGCACTCTTCCTTCACATCCGAATCACGGATGCACACATTTCCAGTAGCGACCTCAACCTAAAATGCAACGTGTTCATCAACAAAATATGGAACAAAGAAATATCTCAAACAGATTTCCGCAACAGCCAAATTATCATCAAGTTCCCGCAATGCGGAACTATCAACAAAATTGGTTCACCAACAAACCTATCAGCAAGTAATTCATCAGACACAATACCAGCAATTTTAGGAACAAACCCACCTAACACATCAAGTGAACACAGGTCAAGCATACACAAAACTCCAGAAAACCTGGTTCTTCATTACAGAAAATCAGATTATAGACAATCAGATAACAAACAATCAGGAAACATTCAATGAGATTTCAGACAAACAGGAAAAAGCCAACCGAATTACAACCGATCAGAAAATAGTCAATCTGAAAGAAACCATCACTAACACAACAAACCACCATCAGTAACCTCACGACGAGAAAATAACCAAACACCAAGAACAATCAACATCTGTGAAGATGCAATTGACCGAAAAGAGAGACAAATTTTTATAACCACAGTCTTTGCAAACCCTTCATCAAAACCGAAATTATAAAGGATAACAACAAATACTCCATCAGTAACCTCACGACGAGAAAATAACGAAACACCAAGAACAATCAACATCTGTGAAGATGCAATCGACCAAAAAGAAAGACAAATTTTTATAACCACAGTCTTTACAACCCCTTCATCAAAACAGAAATTATAAAGGATAACAACAAACATATCATCAGTAACTTAACGACGAGAAAATAACGAAACACCAAGAAAAATTAACATCTGTGAAGCTGGAGATGTAATCGACCGAAAAAAAAGACAAATTTTTATATACAGACTTTGCAAACCCTTCATCAAGACCGAAAATTGTAAAGGATAACAGCAAACACACCATCAGTAACCTCACGGCGAGAAAATAACGAAACACCAAGAACGGAACTTGGGTCTTACTGACAACACATGAATTATTAGAATTAATCTCTTTTAAAATTTTTGAGTGGGATTCAGTTCATTCATTTTCTACAGCGATATATTCATTACGTAAATAACGAAAATTAGAGTGTTCATTTAGAACTTTTAAGTCAGCATCATCGATCTTTAAACATTTAGCTTGACATTTACACTCGCATGAGAAACACTTTAAAGATTTATCGAAGTTTTTAGAGTAACTTCCCATATCCTACACGTCGGCATTGAAGATAGAAAAAAGTGCGAAAAAGTCTGTCAGCTGATAGCCTCAACGGTGAAATATCACCGAGAAGTTAAAGAACAAAATAACCCAATTAAACTACTGTACATGCAAAATATTAGTCTGATGCTGAAAAAAATCACATCATTATCCTTCGATACTTCTTGCATGCAATAGTCAAATCTCAAATGCTCAACCAACCTAACTTTTATAATGGATCTGAGGAAACTGCTCACCACACATCCGCCTTGGTACACAGTTTGTACATTTGTTAATTTTGTTTTGTTTTTTTTTTTATTTGTAGAATAATGACTATGTTTATTTAATAAATAAACTTAGATAAAGCATATTATTATACTCGCATGTAACGGCTTATCATCCTTGTGAGTAAGAGCGATCATAAAATGTTCGTACTAGCATCTTGCGAAATATCAAAAATGTCTTGTAAAATTCTAAAATTTTCTTTTAAAACGTTTTTTCCGATGAAAGATAAATAATTAAACCGCAAACAAATCGACTAAAAAAAATTTTAGTGACATTATCACGATGTTGAAACAAATAAAGAAAAAAAAACCATGTCTATGGTGTATTTTGTATACGGTGAGGAATCCAGAAACCCAATATTTAAGAGGTTCGTCAATTGCGAACGCTAATAAACAAACCATTTAACGCCGAAATTGTAGATTATAAATTCTATAAAAATGTTCAAACTGGACAGATGCGATGGCTATTCATCTGGAAAAACTTGGAATGCGACCATCAGCCAAATTTTTGTAAAACAAGACAATGTCCGTAATGTCCGGAATGCTAGCTTTTTTTAAGTATATGTGGGTAAATATAAAAATCTGTATAATATATCTATGTTTGTATAATATCTATGTTTAAATAAAGAGATACATTTACAAAACGTGTGCAAAATTTCAAAATAATCAGTTTTGTAGTTTCTAAACTCAATCGTATAATATATGCATATTTTTTTAACCAACATGCATAACGCTAAAAGTAGGTGTAGACCAACTTGTTTATTTCTAGGAATTACAAAGTATCGAGAAAATGTGAACTTAACCATTTGTCAAATTGACTCAGTTACAATACTTTCCTAGATGACACTCGGAAAGTAATCAGTAAAACATTCTGGACACAAACATCTAGTACTTATCAAAGTTCTTAAACAAGCAAATCAGAAAAACCCATTTAAATTTAAAATAACAACATCTGTGAAGATGCAATCGACCGAAAAAAAAGACAAATTTGTATAACCACAGTCTTTGCAAACCCTTCATCAAAACCGAAATTATAAAGGATAACAACAAATACACCATCAGTAACCTCACGACGAGAAAATAACGAAACACCAAGAACAATCAACATCTGTGAAGATGCAATCGACCAAAAAGAAAGACAAATTTTTATAATCACAGTCTTTGCAACCCCTTCATCAAAACAGAAATTATAAAGGATAACAACAAACATGTCATCAGTAACTTAACGACGAGAAAATAACGAAACACCAAGAAAAATTAACATCTGTGAAGCTGAAGATGTAATCGACCGAAAAAAAAAGACAAATTTTTATATACAGACTTTGCAAACCCTTCATCAAGACCGAAAATTATAAAGGATAACAGCAAACACACCATCAGTAACCTCACGGCGAGAAAATAACGAAACACCAAGAACGGTCAACATCTGTGAAGATGTAATAGACCGAAAAAAAAAAGATAAATTTTTTAACCACAGTCTTTGCACACCCTTCATCAAAACAGAAATTATAAAGGATAACAACAAACACATCATCAGTAACTTAACGACGAGAAAATAACGAAACACCAAGAACAGTCAACGTCTGTGAAGATGTAATCGACCGAAAAAAAAGACAAATTTTTATAACCACAGTCTTTGCAAACCCGATCATCAAGACCGAAAATTATAAAAGATAACAACAAACACACCATCAGTAACCTCACGACGAGAAAATAACGAAACAGCAAGAACAATCAACATCTGTGAAGATGCAATCGACCAAAAAGAAAGACAAATTTTTATAACCACAGTCTTTGCAAACCATTCATCAAGATTGAAAATTATAAAAGATAACAACAAACACACCATCAGTAACCTCACGACGAGAAAATAACGAACCACCAAGAACAATCAACATCTGTGAAGATGCAATCGACCGAAAAAAAAAGACAAATTTTTATAACCACAGTCTTTGCAAACCCTTCAGCAAGACCGAAAATTATAAAAGATAACAACAAACACACCATCAGGAACCTCACGACGAGAAAATAACGAAACACCAAAAACAATCAACATCTGTGAAGATGCAATCGACCGAAAAAAAAAGACAAATTTTTATAACCACAGTCTTTGCAAACCCTTCATCAAAACAGAAATTATAAAGGATAACAACAAACACACCATCAGTAACCTCACGACGAGAAAATAACGAAACACCAAGAACAATCAACATCTGTGAAGATGCAATCGACCAAAAAGAAAGACAAATTTTTATAACCATAGTCTTTGCAAACCCTTCATCAAGATTGAAAATTATAAAAGATAACAACAAACACACCATCAGTAACCTCACGACGAGAAAATAACGAAACACCAAGAACAATCAACATCTGTGAAGATGCAATCGACCAAAAAGAAAGACAAATTTTTATAACCACAGTCTTTGCAAACCCTTCATCAAGATTGAAAATTATAAAAGATAACAACAAACACACCATCAGTAACCTCACGACGAGACAATAACGAAACAGCAAGAACAGTCAACATTTGTGAAGATGCAATCGACCGAAAAGAAAGACAAATTTTTATAACCACAGTCTTTTTAAACCCTTCATCAAGACCAAAAGTTATAAAGGATAACAACAAATACACTATCAGTAACCTCACGACGAGAAAATAACGAAACACCAAGAACAGTCAACATCTGTGAAGATGCAATCGACCGAAAAGAACGACAAATTTTTATAACCACAGTCTTTGCAAAGCCTTCATCAAGACCAAAAGTTATAAAGGATAACAACAAACACACTATCAGTAACCTCACGGCGAGAAAATAACGAAACACCAAGAACAATCAACATCTGTGAAGATGTAATCGACCGAAAAGAAAGACAAATTTTTATAATCACAGTCTTTGCAAACCATTCATCAAGATTGAAAATTATAAAGGATAACAACAAACACATCATCGGTAACTTAACGACGAGAAAATAACGAAACACCAAGAACAGTCAACGTCTGTGAAGATGTAATCGACCGAAAAAAAAGACAAATTTTTATAACCACAGTCTTTGCAAACCCGATCATCAAGACCAAAAATTATAAAAGATAACAACAAACACACCACCAGTAACCTCACGACGAGAAAATAACGAAACAGCAAAAACAATCAACATCTGTGAAGATGCAATCGACCAAAAAGAAAGACAAATTTTTATAACCACAGTCTTTGCAAACCCTTCATCAAGACCGAAAATTATAAAGGATAACAGTAATCCACAAATCAAGGATCTTTTAATAGATTATTGTGAACCGAAAATACATATTGGGTGATATGAATAACACCGAGTAGATGCTCATGCCCGAAGTACGAAATATATATACTTGAGTATCAGCTCAAAATGTTTCTAGTTGTTCTAGATGATGTTAATATTTGGTACTAAGTACATAGAGTAGAAGTTTAGGTATATAAGAGTAGATACTCGCTAATATTGAAACAGATACTTCGTACTTCTAGTATGAGCATTTACTCAGTTTTATTCATACCACCCATTATTATTGCTTTTTCGACACCGAAAGAATGTAGAGAGATTTTTGCAAAGTATATAACGAAACATTCTACGCCGAAGCACCAATCCTCAAACGCCGTACCAAAAGAATAAAAACAGACGAAAACGTACAAAAAGAATTGATAAGAGATCACCATGAAAAAAAAACAATCATCGAGAAATACGTGAAACATACACCAGACGACAACGCTTATATTACTGGTCAAAATTAACTAGAGACGTAGCCGATTACATCAACAAATGCGAAATATGCAAAAGGACAAAATACGAAGACATCCCCCACTAAAACTGACAGAACAAGTTGACAAACCCTTTCAACAAACAAACATGGATCGATTTACAATCGAAGAAACGACATTCTTAACATTATCGACGCATTTACGGAATTACCCCAAACATATCAAATTTCAAGCAAAAACACTTTGGAGTACCAGAAAAAGTCACATTTGACTCAGAACTGGAATTTCAAGACGACACCGTGAAAAGACTTTTGGAAATGGTTTAATTGAAAGCCAATATCGATCACAAAAATCGAATGAAATTAATCTACCAAAAAATCGCCGAAGATCTGCAACACAAGGTGTATGTAATTGAAAGACGAAACAAACAACCCAATCAAAATACATTCGTAATAGGACAACAACTTTACGAGAAAAATCTCCAAGCTGACCGAAGTAAATCAAAGAATCGATATCTAGGACCGTACATCTTTACCGTAATCAATGATAATAACACATGCATGATACGCTCACAAAATCAACAAACCAAGAGAGTTCACATGGATAATTTAAGACATCCTGTTCCAAGATAATCATCAAGATCTATGGATGTTACCAACTTCAACCACAGATAAAAAAATCACAGAAAAGTCTGGATCACTACCAAAAAATTTGGTATTGCCAGAAACATAATCGATCACTGGAGGTTCATAAGAATATTCGACGCTTATTAGTGAATATGATAACCTCCGTAGATATGCAAGAGAATTAGAAAATAATTTCAATAATAAGTGCAATGGGCCAATTATTTACACAAATAGAGCAGCACATAACTCAGTTATTTCCAGAAACAATATCAAAAAACCACCGAAGAACGAAAAGAGGCCTAATCAACTTCTTAGGTAGTGCTGTAAAAGCAATCACTGGAAATGTAGATAGCGAAGACGGACAACGCTATGAAACTTTAATATCCCAAATTCAGACTGAGCAAAATAAACAGAAAATTCTCCTTGATGGAACAAATCTTCCTAACCACCACAGCAATCGAAAAATTCAACAAAAACATCGCCAGATTAACGATCGGTCAACAAATATTCAAAAAGAAGATCATCGAAATCGAATCAATTATCAATCGAACTATTTCCACGAAAATCGAAATTTACCGACTTCTACATCTGCACAGAGTTTTTCTCCAAATGATCATTTGGAGAAAAATCTTCCAATATTCTTAATATTTCTTGCGATATGATGATCACCATATCGTAAGAACTATTAAGAATATTGAAAGAACTTGAAACAGTAATCAGCTTCGCAAAATTGAACACACTCTAAAGCTGCGTGTACACAAGAAAGTAACTTGCGAGGGGAACTTCTGAGAGTACTTGCGCAAGCGTTTACATACCAGCAAATAAACTGACCAAATACCTCTCAGCAACTGCTATCTAGAGTGGCGCTTTGGCAACTTATTGCATTACCGTGTACACCAGATAGTCTTTTAATTCGTGCTGGAGTAAAACATGTAAAAATTTCGATATTATTTTGTTTCACCGGAAGGGGAAGTTGCATGGCAATACAGGCACATTTAATTACTGTGTAAATAATGAACTTCCAATACAACAATAAATACATTTAACAATTCAAAATACATTTTATTACTTACCAAATTATCTTCGCCTTGTGCCATTGAAATTTCGTCATTAAACAGAAATTTGAGAGCATCAAAATATTCCCAAGAGCTCTTGTACACGTCATCAGCGCCTTCTCCACTGTGTCTTTTCTTAATTTTTTTACATTCCTGATTTTGTTGAGTGCGGAGGTTGTGTAGTTTTCTTTGGATTTCACTTACACTAGCTTTAAATTTATCTGCTATGGCCTTAAACGCTTTTTCTTTTTTAATCCTATCTCGATACATTTTTGATTTTACATTCCACAATTCCGGGAATCCTTCATACATTTGAATCAAGGCGTACGTTTCTTCCTTGGACCACGACCGTTTCTTGGTGTCCATATTTAATAATAATAACTTGATGCCGCTTGCCACTCTAGATAAAAACTTTCCAGGCAAGCTTGAAATAAATACTGCTTGGCTAGAGGTCTCTAGCAAATCGTTTATACTTGCAAATTGTTTATTGCATAAAGTGCTTGCCGCAACTTGCAAAACTTGCAGCAAGCGTACTCTCTACCACTGTTTACACCAGCCAGTGCACCAGCAAGTACTCTCAGAGAGTAGCTTGCGACAGTTTTACTTGCTCATGTACACGCAGCTTAAAGAAGAAATCTGGAAACAAGAACACGAGATACAACAGGATCTCCAAAAAGAGGACTATGGATACGTCACATATTCTACTAATATTTGGACAATTTTAATCTACATCTTTTTAATTGTTCTTTTTTAATTAGCACAAGTGTATCAGGCCCCGAATTCAAGATATCGTTCCCGATATTTATCAGGTACACCACCAGAAGACTTTTGAAAACTCCCCCAATTTTCAAGCTAACGAAGGAGATATAATGATATCAGCCTAAGTCCACAATGGACAATCATTCTGCAGACCCCTATTCTCCCACGTGCAAGATGCGCTTCCACACTTGCATCAAAATCATGAGAACTTCAATTCTGCAGTTTTCCTCCTTATAAAAGACATCGGAATAATTTATTTTTCAGTTCAGAGACTTCCGTCATACGCGTAGTTTAGTTCAGAAGTCGCCGCCGTGAAATTCATTTAAGCCGTCATAATCGCACTCCCCGGATAAGTTGTAATTATTGAAGTGAATAATTGTGAAGTAGAAATAAGTGATAATTGTGAATAATCAGTATTAAATAATCCAATAATAAATAATAATCAAGTGTAATAATAAGAATTGTGAATAAAAAAAAATGGTGTTATTCAAACAAACGATAATGATATAAAGTACGATATGCTGATAAAAATACAGTAATTACTATTTCAGAATCAAAGTCACTGTTAGTTAGTAAAACCACCACTCTCCGTAACGTTATAAATTATAATGTTGCATTCCCACCGTTAGCGCTCCCAGATCTCTTTAAATGCTCTTTTAATTTGAATCAACCCCAGTTCATCGCAGAGCTTATTGTTAACCGTCTTAAAATTCAGTTCAAGTTGATTAATTCTTCCTCTAAGATTTTTGATTAACTCTCCAAGCTGAGGTATTAGCTTCGCATTTTCATAGGAAAGCGCATCTTTTAGTTTTTAAGTTTCCATGCACAAACTTCCGTTTTAAAAACGTTGGCGCATTCTTTGCAATAAAGTTTCCTGCAGATCGCAGTTATCTTTTTGTCACGGAGATAAAAGCTCAACATAGCTAATGAATAGCGAGAATGTTTTTTGGTCTACAATTACTGTCTGCGCTTCAGAGAATAGGCAGTAAAAAGCGACTAGTCGCTTCAAATAAAGTACAATATAGGGTATAGCATTCGCTTTAAGCTCATACCTCAAATTTCTTCCTCGCGAATGTTCGTTGTGCAATACACTATTCATGACAGTATTATATAATTCACTTTGCAGTCACTATTTTAAAGAACTTTTTCCTTACAATCAACATGATTATAAAATATTTGCAATAATGTCAGTAAAAATTCCAGGCAGGAATTACATAAAAAAATGTTTACGTGTTCTTATTGACGCATTGGGGTATGTTTGTTTGATTTTACCAGAAGTTGTACAAATAACAACTCAATTATATTTGATAGGTTCATAAAAAATTTAAGAAAATATTCTTGTTACATTATTTCCATAAATTTCGTCAACCTGATTGATTTTTTGTTTTACATATTTTTCATGTCTATATTGCTCTGTGCTCAAAGTAGCAAAATTTTGAAAAAGCTCTAGGAAAATTTAAGTCCAGCAATCTGTACACTGTACATTCAATTCATTGATCTTCCTTCACGTCACTGAATCTACGATACATTCAACACAATAATTCTGGTAATTTATTCCCAGGAAATTGGAAATAATACTGACACACGTTTTAAATTAAAGCCTTCACCTATCACACCAATACATTTACAACGTCAAAATAACTCCTCTGATAAAACGAGAAATCGATAATGCTTACATGTAATATTAACCCTAAAGGTTAAAATCGAGAAAACGGTGCAAAGCCCTATGAAAACCAATGATAAGATGAATGACAACCTATCTTTGTCTTGTTTAAAGGTTACAGTTGAAGAAAAAGTAATTTAATTGTTACTTTAATTAAGCAATTTTTCCGAAACCCAATTATATCGGTTACATCTTAATTGTAACTAAAAAAATTGGTCGAAGGTTATTTCTATATACCTAACTTTCCGCGCTCCTGAAGTACAGCCTAACAAATGCCGCTTCTTAAAAAATTCTAACAATTTTTACGATTTTTGTCTCCCGCACTTTTTTGACTTGAATTTTTAAAATTTTATATTTTTTTAATTTTTTTTATGTCTTTAGTTTTCGTTTTGGAATTTACCAAGTTTTAAAGTTTAAATTTTTCGGTTTTTCAATTTTCCAACTTTTGAATTTTTCAATTTTCAGTTTTTGCAATGTTTCGATTTACAATTTTTCGAACGATTTATCATTTTCTTTATATTTTCAATTTTTCGGTATTTCAGTGTTTTATAATTCTTCTTTTTTCAACGTAAAATTTTCGAATTATTAGATCTTTCAAATATTTGATTTGCAATTTTTCGGTTTTTCAACTTTTAGTTTTTTTAATTTTTTGTTTTGTTTTTTCAATTTTGGATTTTTCAATTTTTCATTTTTCCAATTTTTGATCTGCAATTTTTCTAGTTTGAATTTTAAATATGTAATAATAACTATGGTTTTTGAAACTTTTTAATTTTTCAATTTTTCGAACTTTCAATGTTACAGTTTTTCGACAATTACAATTTTTTAAGGATTCTCTATTTTTTTAATTTTACAATTTTTGGGTTTTCCAATTTTTCGATTCGATTCGATAATTCATTAATTATTTTCGACTTTTAAGTTTCTAGATTTTTAGTTTTTCAGTCTTTCAGTTTTTCCTTTCTTCGTCTTGGATTTGCAATTTTTCTATATTGCCATTTTTCGTTTTTTCAGTTTTTCGATTTTTTAAGTTTTTCGATTTTTAATTTTTTGACTTTTTAATTTTTCCAATTTTTAATTTTTCGCTTTTTCAACTTCTCGAGTCAACAAAAAGGAAAAATTGCAAAATTGTAAAATTTAGATATCAAAAATGAAAAAACGAAAAAGTATAAGAAGAAAACTTGAAAAATCGAAAGATAAAAAATTGAGAAATTTAAAAATCGAAAAAGTGCACAATCGCAAAATCGAAATACTGAAAATTAAAAAATTGAATATACATACATATATATGTATGAAAAATGATAAAATCGAAAGAAACATTAAAAAATATAGGAAACGGAAAATTGTGATGTATAATTGTAAAACTGAAAATTGAAAAAATGCAAAAAAATTTAAGAAACGAGAAATTGAAAATTCTGGAAGTCGAGAAACTGAAAAATGAAAAATTAAATCCAGATCCACTTTAAAATCCACTTTAAAATAAAGAAGAATTATAAAAACAGAACACTGAGAAACTGAAAAATTCAAAAAATAAATAAAATAACATAACCGAAACCAAAAATTGCAAACGCAAAATTGAAAAATCGAGATAATGAAAAATTAAAAGTTGAAAAATCGACAAAACTTCAAAACAATCAAAAGCCGGAAAAACTGCAAAATCTATAAATTGAAAAATTAAAAAAACATTTAAGATGAAAACTTGAAAAATTGCAAATCGGAAAATTGCAAATCGGAAAATTGAAAAAAGGAAAATTTGAAAAATTTGGAAGACGGGTAATTGGAAAATGAAAAAATTAAAGTTGAAAAAACGAAAAATTGTGATATCAAAAAATTGGCCCAAGGTAAATATAAGTACATCCAAATTTTTCGAAAAAGTATAATATAATAATTGATTCCGCAAATTTATTTTTTTTATGATAAACCTTGTTAGTTAAAATAAAGACATGTATGTAATGTTAAAGTAAATGTAAAGAAGCATGGATACGCTTTTGTCACAACTGAGTTTTTGTGATAGCGTCATCAACATTTTTGCAAGGACACGTATATCAATTTTGACGGATGTAGTGTAATGCTAACAATAACAGTATATATAACACAAATTTTTGGATTTCGGTGTTTTTTTAGTCACCCTGTATAAGTAAAAGCTATGAGTGCATTAATAAACCGCAATCATGGAGTCATAATATTTTGCATATTTCAGAGATGATTTATTCGGCAAAATTTTGAGATGACATCATCAATTTATGGAAGGGAATAAGCGAACAAATTTTGATTAACGATTTACCACGACTACGACAACCTTAAAAAGTTTGTAAGATTTGAGACCATTCGGTTGTGCAGTTTCAAAGTTATATTGCAAAATGTTGTTACACAACTTTGATTTTTTTCCAAAAATCTGGATATTTAGGGCAAAAACTGAACACGGATTCATAAACCACATGCGAAGGATTATCTTATTTTATAAAATTGAAAAAATGTAAATTTTGGAGATGACGTCATCCTGTTGCTGAGGATGTTTATCCAAATTTTACACGATATTCCTAATATGCATATAAAATTTGACAACAATACGGACAGACGGCAGACAGACAGACAGACGGGAACAGAAACCTATTTTTTCTTACTCTAAAAGTAAAAATCTAAAGAACAAAATCTAATATTGTTTCATTTTTTGTTTTTTGTTGATAACCTTTAATTTTCTTTCAGGCATCTACTGCCGCCTGTACTGCTACGCCCAAAAACACGTAAAAAACATCAGAGCCATCACTCGGCCCATCGACCTCCCCGAGAACGCCAACACGAAAAAGAGCATGAAGCAGAAAAACAAAGCCCTACATATCCACTTGCACAACCACCACAGCTCGCCGTATCACGTGAGCGACCACAAGGCCGCCGTCACCGTGGGCATCATCATGGGCGTGTTCCTAATCTGCTGGGTGCCGTTCTTCTGCATCAACATCGTCGCGGCGTTCTGCAAGACGTGCATCCCGGACATAACCTTCAAGATCCTCACCTGGCTAGGCTACTCAAACTCGGCATTTAATCCCATCATCTACTCCATTTTCAACACGGAGTTCCGCGAGGCTTTCAAGCGGATTCTAACGGCTCACTACCCCGCATGGTGCAAGTGCGGGTAAATAATTTTATACCTGCATGTTTTTAGCTCTGTTGCATGCAATTTTAAACAGAGTCTGGGAACTAAGTAAATGAATTAGGTAAATAATAAAAAAGGTCTATGATCGTACGTGAGTTTTCTCGTAATTATATTTAGATCATCTCTCAAAAAGAATGTTGTCGACACGGTGTCCTTGTCCTCTGAAAACGGATTGAGAATAAAATTTAGTAAACGCCATTATTTTTAGCTTCAAAGTGGAATCCCATTTTGATATATCGTGCATACGGCACATCCTGGGCTTTAGAGTCTCAACACTGATTTATACAGGGTTATTCTGCCCAGATGACCCACCTGAGTCGTTTAGTGTTGGCAACCCATTACAGTTGTTTCTAGATGTCAATAAATATTATAGGAATATTGTATATGTCTTTAATGACATCCATAACGGCTTTTCAAACTACATTTAATTTTTGGCTACGATATTAACAAGCGATAAAAAACTTTCTAGTTACTTTTGATCATATTTTGTCACTAAAACGTATGTCTGCAGACGATGTGTCAAAGTTACAACGAAGTGGCGAAATGGAAACTTGAATTAAAATTAATGTAACAGCCTAATGGAGCAAATTTTGAGTTAAACTTCAAATATGTTTAAGAATATGTGACCAATACAAATAAGGTAGTTCCATCAGTGGCATGTACTTTAGTACAATGAAAAGACTATTTTTTAATATTAATAAAATTTTACAACCTAAAAGTAAAAGTGCCTCGATCGAAACCTTACGGTCGGCAAATGGTGAACAGAGGCGGATAAGCTTTACTCTACAAGGAATTTTACTGAGGGGACTAGAAAGATCGCGTACAGCAACGGAATTTTAACTTGCTGTTTGCGTTTGTAGGTCATATGTAAGTAATCGACTTTCAAAATCAGGAAACTATATTTTTTCAATGTTTAGCCCAGTAAATCTCTGACGACCATTTTCCTAAATACGACCCTGAAATTTAAGCAGACTTAAACCGATACGTGTCGTCTAGGAAGGGTCGACGAAGATCTCTATCGGGAAGGTTGCTCGATTATTATCGTAAGCTTAAATAACACGAACAACATAAAGCTTCATTAATACACAAAAATAGTACTTTTACATAAAAAAGACAAGGAACCAATTAAAAATGAGACACTGATTGTTGTTATCATGTTATCGTTATGACAAATTCATATAAAATTATTGTAGACACGCTACGTTCTCACTTTGTTTTGACAATTTAATATCAGACAGTGTCAGGAACAAATTTTCCAAAAATTATAACACAACCAGGTAGCAGTGGTTTAGACTGAATATTTTATTATGAAAAGACTAATTTAGTTTAACTGAATTTGCTATAAAATGTAACAGAATAGACAAAATAACACAACAAAAATCCTACCTTTACGGCATCATTTTCTGCTGCTATTATTTTTGGCAGTGAGTCCCCCCTTTTTCATAGAATCGGACCCACTGTAAAAAAGAAGTAATTATTTATTAACAAATAATTGAAAACGTTCTCATTTTAACGTTGTAAATGATGAGAACTTGATCATAATTAAACATAAAAGTATACTTTTTAAAGCTTGACGAGCCGATAATCTTGTTAAAAATTTTAGGTGATTTATTTAAAGTATCTAATTAAATACTACACTCTATCGCATTTTCATTTTAAGACGATACGATTGAAAATTATCTTGATCAAAGTTACGCTAACTTGTAATACCGTCACGTCGCGTTTTTTCTCCTTTCACACTTGTTGATAACTAAAACTGTAATCAATCAACGACATGCAACATTTAAATCAGCGATACCGATAACTTGGTTAAGATTCTTGTCGATGGCACCGTATTAAATCATGTTATAAGGGTGAAAGTAGTTAAAGCTCACCTTTCTGAATCTGTGCATTATATTTTTTTACCACATATTTCTCTGTCAACATATGGGGCTTAATTTAATAGTTTTGGCAATGTGCGTGCAACAATGCAGAATTTAGTAATTCCTCTGTTGTTGACTGATTCGAAATTTCAGCGTTAATGCAAATTAAGGGCAAATATTGATGGAAGTTTGCAGGGTAAAGTTATTGTATGAAGGTCAAAACACAGATTCTTGATAACTAGGGAACTACTGTACTACGATAATAAATTATGCAAAACGCTTCGTGTGGAAAATTATTTAAACCACAGCGTTATTACTCTTTGTGCAGGTTGGTGTAGGTTATCGATATTAAACGTGTCAATAAAGATACGTAGATATATAAAGGATAAATCTCGATTTGTTTGTTATAATAATTCATTTTTATTGTTGTTACAAGAATATTAATATCAAGTTGAATCACGTTAGGTTTTAGAGTCTTGTATTAATTAAACATTTTAAATTGTCAACTAACCTATAAAAATTTCAGTTTTGTAAAACTTACCCTTTAATGCCGGTACTTCATTTCCTCGTCAAACACACACCATAACACTTTAAAACACGCCAAATTAAACAATTATAACAATTAATTGTTAAATTGTACCAATGTTATTTTTATGCACCTAAACCGTATCATCGCTCACTACTCACTGACTGAGAAAATTTTTAACAAAGAATTTATCCTTGAACGTTTTTTGAGCGATTTATGCAAGACTTTTTTAATTTTTTATTGGTTGAGGTTCGCACTTTGATCGTAGTTCCTCGTCGAACAGTGCCGCCTCGTTGACATATAAAAATGCCTTCCATAGACAGCATAAACATGAGATCGTCGGTTTTTAACTATCCTTACTAAAGGTTAAGTGCGACTAACTAATTTTAGTAAACCTCTTTTATTGTTATATTTACCACCTTAAATGAACGAAAATTCTATAAATGAAGTTACCTTATATATTAAATCTAGAAATTTACCGGATATACTCATATTTGTTATTTATATTTGCTTTTTGGAAGTTTTTTTTGTTATTGATAAACAAAACATTCATTTTTGCTGTTATTTATTTGTACTAACCAAAAATACTTCTCTGTAGTTTTGTAGATTCAACTAACACCATCCCGGCGATTAAGGATGCTGAATGCTTAAACAACATATAAGATATGTTGATGCATACATATTGTAAGCTGCAATATTAATTTACATTAATTTCAAATAAGTTTGTGAAAATATCTCTACTTAGTAGTCCTACAAACATCACAAGTAACCAGACTTCCACACGGTTATTGCAGACAGTGTAAATAACTCACTCAACTGTGATTTTGGTAAATAATGCCTAGACTGCTCTGATAGAAACTATAATAACAAGCCTATATCATCGCGGTGAGCTGCTGAAGCTTGTTCATAGTCTCGTGTGCTTAAACTGAAATTGCCTGTGGTAACCAGTCTCCATCTAATATGGAAATATGTAAGTAATGTTTAGTTTGTTACAAGAAACCAAAAACAGAAAAAGACATACGGAGTTCTTTAAATATGAAATAAAAATAATGAAATAGTGTTAGATACGAGTGTTTCAAATGAGCAATATTTATCTTACTTAATTAGGGAGATACAGACATATTGTAAAGACCAAATTTAATGACACATTGAATTCAAAAATGATTACTGTTTGCAAGAAGTTATACATACATAACTGTCACCATATCTATTTCAGTTTTAAATATAAGCAGTCACGTGATATAGGGTAATTGCCCCAGTAATGGACACCCAAGAGAAAATTTGAAATCTAAATAATGTTATTATTATTAATATTCGGTCAAAATCAATTTGTAGCACACCAGATGAAAGCTTATTTAGTGCACTTTCTAACAGTCTGTAAACAAATTACGTAAAACAATAATTGTTATTTTAATATTTTATATTGTGATACTACATCAAATGTGCCAGTAATGGACACAGTTGCGTAGGTAATGAACACATTGTGGGTGAGTAATGGACACTCGGAAAAATGTTAATTTTATTCATATTTATTCATTTCTGGAACAGTAAAATGGCCTCTAGTATTTTTAACCTTTGGCTCGTCTATGACGCATACAATATCTTCTTTGAAATAATAAAGAATATCCTCTTTGCTTGGCCACTTCCATACACCTAAACCTGCACTGGTCATAGACTGTATTTCGGCTCCTAGATCATCCTTCTTCAAAATAACACCTGTAAAGGTCCAATGTACGATAAATAATTTGATTAAAACATTATAACTCTTTTTAAATTTTAGTTAAACATAGAACATCTTTTTATATGAAAAGATAAGCATTGGTGGTACTATCTTTCCATCTGCCGAAGATGTAGCCATAACAGTAATCTGCTCTTGTTCAGCAGATACTCTTTGATAAAAATCCTCTTTTGATTTGGTTGGTCCTAAAACGTTTCCACTTTTAGGACAAAGCATGAATCCAGATTCATCTCCATTAAATATTCGGGTGGGATCACGAAGGATGTCTTGAAGGTTATTCTCTTTGAAATAATCTAGAATTTCATCAAATCATCTATGGATACGGTCTTGGGTAACAGCTGCACGAGCTTTACTCAAAGATTCTGCATGTTTCTGTTTGATTTCTGGATGCCGTTTAAGAAATCCTTCAAACCAAGATCTTCCCGGTGTTTTAGATTTATTTAAATAGCGAGGTTCTCTACCATTATCTTCCAAGTATTTTTTTACAGACATGATGAGATTGGTTTTGTGTACTGGGAATCCTCTTTTCGCCATGGCCAATATCCATGAAACCAATACATTTTCTTAATTTTCAAATAACTCTGATGGAGGTCCCATTTTTCTACAACATGGACTGTCTCCTGCCATTTTCCTGATTAGAGTACTAAGAGGAACATGGTACTGTTGGGCAGCCTTTTTTTTACTTAGCCCATTTTCTTTCACCGCTTGGATAGCCTTTTGCATGTTCTCCTCCGAATAGCAAAAAAACTTTCTGTTTTTTTCCTTCTTTTTTTCCATTCCCCTTTTGTAGAAAATCACATGTACCTGAATTAGAAACAATCTTAACTTGGTAAGAATTCAATATCGGCATCAGATGACTGGTGTCCATTACTGAATTTTTCTTGTTTAGTAATGGACATCCCACTGTCCATTATTAACACATTATTTAATTTTTTGTTTCAGTACTGGTCACCCCCCGTAAAAATCGTTATTTGTAGGAAATATGTGTTTTCAACCATACAAATCTGTTTTTAACTTAGCTGGTCAAAGATTAAACGTAAACAAATGTTCTCAACAGCAACTACACACAACGTTTGCTCACTTACAAGATTTAAACTAACGAAGCGCCGGACAACTTGAAACAGCTGTTTTGTCATCAGCCAACTTGAAGATTCTCTATTTCAGAAAACGTACTGAAGCTAGCAACGTCAAATCACAGTGGAATATGCGACTTAAACTACTGTAGCATATGGCGTACCCAAATAAGTTATTTTGGCGCAAATTATGAATTTTTTTAATTTTTTCAATTAACAGTGTCCATTACTGGGGCAGTGTCCATTACTAGGGCAATTACCCTACTATTTTAATAGATTATTGTTTAATAGTTAAAGCAATAAATAAATGTGGATCATTAAATTTTACGGATACTATAAACACCTTTAAAATTTTGGTAAAAGAATAAGATCTAGAAACTTAAAATATTTCTTTATATCCCTTATACAGAGTGAGTCACTATGTATACGCTTATCGATATGTCATTAATTATTAAAGACAGAAAAAACTGTTGGTCTAAAATTATTTAAACAGAACCTCCCTCACTCCTGCAGTACAATACACAAATACAGAGTTGTAGTAAAATTATAAAATTAAATCTTGATTTTTTGATAACCCCTACAAGTTAAAAAAAATTGCTGTGGACTGTCAAAGTACAGGTGAGGAAGCATGCTATGAGTGTATTTCAAAGGATTTTTGCTACAACAAAATTTTCTGATGACGTCATCAACATTTTAGAAAAAACGCACAGATCAGTTTGTATAGGTACAGTGTAATACCAATAATAACAGTGCTGTATGTTCAAATTTTCGGGAAAATGAGATGAGCCATTCTTGATTTGTCCAGTAAAATAGACCGCCTCATCCATTAATTTTTCGAGTTATCCTACATATCAGTTCTAAAATTTTATTTTTTAAGAACGCTATAAGTTATTAAAAAAATATGTTAAAGTTAATGTAAAGAAATGTGTTTCAAATGACTTTTTAGTTTACAAAATTTTGTGTGGACGTCAATTAATTGTGAAAAAAAAAAACAAATATATTTTGCTTAAAGTACACCATGCATTCGGTTTTGGAGCTCCTGATCTAATCAATAAAATAAGTTAACCTAATCATTAATTTTTTGAGTCACCCTGTATAAGCAATTCTAAAAAATATTCATGCAGCGATAAATCACAAGTATAGATTAATCATATTTTGCACATTTTAGATAGGATTTATTCGGCAAAATTTTGAGATGATGCCATCAGTTATTTCAAGGGATAAACAAATATATTTTGATTAAAAATTTACCGTGCTCATGATAACCTTAAAACGTGCGCACGATTTAAAAACTTTCGGTTTTGCAGATTCAAAATTAAATTGCAAAATGTTGTTATACAATTTTTATTTTGTTTTCCAAAAATCTGGATGTCACGGATATAAACTCAATACGAATTCGTGAACTACCGGTGTAGGATTATGTTATTTTATAGAACTTAAAACCCATTTACTATGTACAATTTTGATTTGACATCATTTCACTGCTAGTGGGGATGATTAGACAAATTTTGACTAGCGTTTTCCGTTCTACTTACCTTTGACAACCATCGGTCCCGTAGTTTTGGAGATTACGTGTATAACGGGTTCTCGTCATTATCAACTTTTTTATCTGCCCACATCAAGAATCTACATTAATAAATTTAGCCCGTTGAAGGATAAATTAAATTTGGCCGACTGTGCAGTCTCAAACTCAGTGGCGTTTGATACAAATCAGGGTTTATCTAATCAAGATCATCACGAAAATTGTGATGTTGAACAGTCATTTTAATTTTTAAAGCATTTTAACATCTAGGAGAACTCGTATAACTGACGAAAACCGAGAAAAAGAAGTAATTGTTATTAAGAATTCCGGAAATTGTAGGCCACCACTGCAATAGCGCTGGCGATCGGACGGCAATGATCATCACTTCCGCAATTCCGAAGTCTGGTGATGACTAATGACATCTTGTGGATCTTTTTAACCCGTCGCTCATATGCGTTAAATCGTTTTGCTATTGATTTTTGTTGTGATGTTTTTTATTTCGATTTTTTTCTAGTTTATTAATCAGCAGTCCCGTCATGGAAGCACCATCATAGGAGTGGTGTAATATAAGACCATTGTGCTTTTATTGCTATTTTTACTCTTTACTTACTTGCTTCAATTAGGACCCTTTAATTGGAATGTTTTTTTTTCTGTTGCGTCCTTAGTGTGACAACATTGACACACATGTTGAACAAATGAGCAAAAAGGAAGACATATAAACGCAGAATTAAACTTAATTTAACAAAATGACAGAAACAGACCAAGTACGATTTTTCTTAATTAAAACAATAAAGGAGGCTGTTGTTGTAAACAGTGTTTTTCATCATTTGATTATAAGTTTAGCAGCTAATAAACGTTTTCACGCGAAAACAATGCCGTTAACTCTTATAGACGTCTCTGAAATTGTCGCTCTTTAATTGTGCGTTTATTTATCTTCTAAAGTATATTTAATAATAAACAACAATTGACAATACATGGATATTTACTTTAATTAACTCAATCATCGGCATTAATTATCATTTTGTCAAAAATACAAATGCAACATATTTTTGGTGTTTTTAATTTTTTAACAGAAAATTAATGACTTCGCCGCGTATACGTGTTTGATTTATATGAATTGACAACGCAGAGTTAAAACTCCACCCGGTCATCCCTGGGTCGACGCACTCTTTTTTTCCAAAAACTGGAGATCTAGGATAAAGATTCAATGCAGATTCATAAACCAGAAGTACAGGAATATGTTATTTTATAAAATTTAAATACGGTCTAGTATTTTACAGTAATGTACAGACAGACAGACGAAAATGCCAGACCTATCTTTTCGTCGGATCGGCCTTATTACAAAACTTCCTTAGTTTACGTTCGGGAAGTAAAAAACTCTGTCTTTTTTAGCTGAAAACTGTGTATCGGAAAATCCTTACCTATAAGTTAAAATTTCTGAATTTATAATAACAGATCAGTAAAGATACCGAAAGTCGCAAAAATAGACCTTTTGTCCACGTCTACTTTTCTATACTTATACAAAAATTACGCCTTACCTTTTTCCACACTTTGACTAGTTTGGCCGTTAGATTGAACCCTATGCTTTCTAAAAATTTGCCTTAAATAAGTTAAAAAATTATATAGAAACGTCTTTAAAAAAATTTTTCACAAACAAATTTTCTTGCAAAAAATAATGTGAAAATAAAAATGATAATAACTGTGTAAATGGACACACAGAATCCTGTGCCAAGAACGTACTTACAAAATTGCACTCTATCGTCAAACATGTAAAATTCATATTTCTCTGCACAAAAAATATTTAGAAGGTGTGTATTAAAACAAGTTTATATTTTATGTTTGCCATTTCGTTTCCGTGGACCTCAATTTTCTCAATTACAGTCCCTGGATTTCCACTGAAGGCTAACCAGCACAGGGCATTTTACAGTCGTCATTAAAGCTGATATTATACTCTCCAACGGCTCATAATCACGTCATAAAATTTTAGTGGACATAAAAATAGCGTTCTGAGTATACATACATTGCTTGTATTTTAATAAACTACCTTGAGTAATTTTTGTAGCGTACCTGCATCCACCATACATAATAGGCACCAATTCTAAAAAAGTAAAACAAAACAAAAAATTGGTCTAAAGAGTTTAGACAGTACTTCCCTCGCTGTCGGAAACGTGACGACTGCATGCCTATTATGTTTTTTTTTTCGCAGCAGATTTCAAAGCATTCGGTTTTGTAGTTCCTGATTAAATCAATAAAATAAATTTGCGCATTCATTAATTTTTTTGAGTCACCCTGTATATGCAAATCAAAAAAATTTGAATGGAATGATAAATCACAAGAAGAGACTCACCATATTTTGTACATTTTAGATAGGATTTATTCAGCAAAATTTTGTGGTGACATCATAAATTTTTTAGGGGGGACGACCAAATACGTTTTGATCAAAAATTTACCATGCTTATGATAATTTTAAAATATCTTCAAGATTTCGAAGCATTCGGTTTTGTAGTTCCTGAGTAAATCAGTAAAATAAATTTACGCATTCATTAATTTTTTTGAGTCACTCTGTATATGCAAATCCAAAAAATATGAATGGAGTGATAAATGACAAGTACAGGCTCATCATATTTTGTACATTTTAGATATGATTTATTCGGCAAACTTTCGAGCTGACGTCATCAAGTTTTTGGAGGGGATAAGCAAATATATTTTGACTAAACATTTATTATGCTCTTTATGACCTTAAAACATCTGCAAGATTTCAGAGCATTCGGTTTTGTAGTTCCTGATTAAATCAATAAAATATATTTACGCATTCATTAATTTTTTTGAGTCACCCTGTATATGCAAATCCAAAAAATATGAATGGAGTGATAGATCACAAGTACAGACTCATCATATTTTGTACATTTTAGATATGATTTATTCCACAAACTTTTGAGCTGACGTCATCAAGTTTTTGGAGGGGATAAGCAAATATTTTTTGACTAAAGATTTATGATGCTCTTTATAGCCTTCAAACATCTGCAAGATTTCAGAGCATTCGGTTTTGTAGTTCCTGATTAAATCAATAAAATATATTTACGCATTCATTAATTTTTTTGAGTCACCCTGTATATGCAAATCCAAAAAATATGAATGGAGTGATAGATCACAAGTACAGACTCATCATATTTTGTACATTTTAGATATGATTTATTCCACAAACTTTTGAGCTGACGTCATCAAGTTTTTGGAGGGGATAAGCAAATATTTTTTGACTAAAGATTTATGATGCTCTTTATAGCCTTAAAACATCTGCAACATTTCAAAGCATTCTGGTTAGCAGATTAAAAATTAAATTTCAAAATATTGTTTTATAATTTTGATTTTTTTTCCAAAAATCTGGACGTTTCGGGTGAAAAGTCGATTCAGAGTTGTAAACTACATGTGTAGGACTATGTTATTTTATACAATTGAAAACCCATTTACTATGTACAATTTTGAAGTGACGTCATCGCATTAGTGGTGGGGATGATTAGACAAATTTTGGTTAGCGTTTTACCATCTACATGATATTCTTAATATAAGTACAAAATTTCACAACAATCGGTCGAGTACTTTCGGAGATTATCTGTCTAATAAAAATCCGGGACAACAGACGGACAGACGGACAGACGGACGGACAGACGGACAGACGGACGGACAGACGGACAGACGGACAGACGGACGGACAGACGGACAGACGGACAGACAGACGGAAATGGGAGACCTATTTCTTCGTCTTCTAGGGGTCATGAAAGATCGAGAAAACGTAAAAGTAGAGAGTCGGCCGACGGACTCGATTACAATACTTCCTTTGCTTACGCTCGGGAAGTAAAAAGTAAAAAAAAATAGACTAATACATGTCGCAAAGACAAATTGCAAAAAGGTAAAGTGAAAGAATTTATTACAAGGTTATAATATTATAATTATTAAGGGTAATAAAATTCAAGAGAAAACAAATCGATTTTTTTTAATATAGGGAAGTCGCATACTTAGTAATTTCCATATTGTAATGTGTAGTTTATCATTTGTTTTTAGTTTAAAAGGGAGCAACTACAATCGACAGAAAACTCCTAAAATTTTTAACAAACATGAAACTAATAAATGATGTATTCATTAAAAGATGTACATTGTACATGCTTTTTTACTATAGCTGAGATTGTGTCCTACAATAAAATTGATCGTAGAACTCCCATTTTCACCATTAAAAGTCGTTCAAGAAAACAGCTAATTGGTTACTTTATTTTGAATATAAGTAAATAATAATAAACACACAAACTAAAATTAGGCGATTCCCACTCACTTCTAAAACCAAAAACCTATTCGTGTCAAGCTGGACTAACAATTTCCTAAAACTCAACAGGTACCAATCGGTGGCGCTCAACACCAACGACAAGTTCATCACGGATTACGGCACGAAGACTGTCATCGTGAACGCCCGGAGAAACGGATCGTTCGGGGAATTCTCCAGCGAGCACCTCAGCACCGAGTCCGTTCACCAGACAAGGGTGAATTCAGCGGAGAGGGATTTCTTCGGAGAGGGCGTGAGCGCCATTTGACAGGACTGTGACCATCTGCAGGACACGATGGTTTAATTTGAAGCACATCTTCGCAAAATGGCTGTGGGTTCTAATAATACGTAATAATTAGGTGTAGTGGGGCGGTGATGGCTTAATGGACGATTTTCTAGTCACGTGATCGAGCCATATCAATTTCAGTCTTCGTTAGCAATACTTCAATAAGGTTGTGATAATGTTCTAGTCTCCAAACAGTTGTGGCACTATGGTATTATTCTTTGCTTGGTGCGGGGGAGGGGTTGAGTTGTTCTGCTGAGAGGGACACGCACGATCGGCTTAACTGCCAGGTAACCTGGTCTAACGTCGCTTGGTTAAATTAGTTTTACATCTGAATTTTATTACACTAGTCATATTGTCGACTGACTAAGTACATAGGTAATGTTATTTTAAATATCCACCAACATCGCAATTTACACTGACAGTGCGTGTAAAATGTTAGGTTATAAATTTTATTATATTTTATGTTTTTGCGTTTTGGATCTATATCTCTTATTATTATTAAACTGGCGATGTATTCACATCAACATCTATCATCGCAGTCATAAAAGATTTGCCAAAAAAATCGACATCTAGTAGATCTCAAAATTACAAGAGATAATATTTTATTTTCTTTACTGCTGCAATTATTTAAACGAAAGAGAAACTAAAATGTTCTGTAAACCTGTTTCCATGTCTTAAAATTTACCATATGCCGATATCGATTTTACCGTCAACAATAGTCGTGTCCGCATTTTGCGGAAATTATTGTCTAACATGCTATTTTTCAGAAGTTTTATCATCAAAATAAATCTTACGAAGGTTGCAAGCTTATATTCTGGTTTATGCTCGTTTTAAATGGTGACCGGATGATACAGTAATACATAAAATGCATAACGTACTGATATGAAAAAATGAAAAAGTACTCGTTTAGACAAATTAGAAGCCTCATTTTTCACAGATTAAAATTGTATGGCTGCTGCTATAACTCTGCTCAGTACAATGATTTTTAGATGAAGATTCTAGTTATTAAAATATCCGAATAATTTAACCTTAAAAGCTTCATTATATTCATATAAACTATAAATATAAACAACGAAAAGACCAAATCCAGTACAGTTTCCTCTCACTAAATTCACAGACGCTTTTACATTTAGTGCTTATTGTTGTTTTATTGATGTGTTCTTCTCAAAGTAATTCCACTCTTGGACGTATCATTTTAAATAATAAGAACAAATTTTAATGCTTACCTTAACATTTACTACACGGGCGAGCTATGAACATTTAAGGTTTCTAGTTGTAGGTCGGACGAAATGGGATCAATGTATCTGACAGTTAAACCAATCGTGCGTTGACACCTTTAGAAAGTGAAGTTAGCCCAGGTTCTACTGCACTGTAACTGTTCGGACCCCAATCTACAGGGTGAGGTGGTTCCTATTTGGTCATTCTTATCATCTAAAGAAAAAATTTCGCTTCACTCGTGTACCATTAACCATACGCTACAAGTTTCTGCTATCTGCAGCAATGGATAAAAACTGCCCACCCTGCAACTTCAAAACAGGGTTTAATTTAATAAAACAACATGACAACTTGAAGCGGTTTATTCAAATCGCAACTTAGCGCGCATATCTGTATAAAATGTGTAGACAACTCTGTAAATACCTAACTCGATGTAAACTTTCTATCCAGAGTTCTATTGTATAGATGAATGTTTTATACCCTCTATCGATGTTACAATCATTGTTACTGTACATAAATTAAAAAAAGAACTCAATAAACTACGATCTACTTAAACTCGTCGCGTCTTCCTTTCCCCCTCTAGCAGAATCCTTCGAAACAGGACCTCCTTTTCTCTCCCCAGGTCCCTCGAGGCGAACTCTCCGGCCTCCCACGATAACGTCTTGACATCACCAAAACACCTCTTCCCTTTCTCCACGCTGATTTTATTTAACAAACAAGCAGCTATATTTGGAATAATAGGTTGCAGCAAGATCCCACAAACCCGCAGAGTTTCTAAAGTTAAATGCAAGACGACGTCCAACTCGGCTGCTTTGGTTGGATCTTTTTTCAGCGCCCACGGCTTTAAAGTTTCAAAGAAGACGTTGGCTTGATGAAGAGTGGCTATTAGCCTGTCCACTGCCTTGTAGAAGTTAAAGTCGGTGTAATGGCCCATACACGCATCTAAAAAATAAATATCCCGGTCAGCAGGAGCGTCGTCGAAGGGAGGACAGGAAACAAGAGGGAACGAATAGGAAGCAAAACTCAGTACTGACTGTGTAAAAAAAAATTTCAATTGAGGTCAAATTAGTCCAAAGTTAATAAAGTGTATTTGTGTCGTTTAGGTCGAGAATGTTCGAACAACCTCCTGGTGAAGATCCTCGTAAGTCAATTTTTAAGCACAGTGTATCTAACTTTACAAGTATGTTTATTCTGACGCCACCACTGGTCAGACGAATAGGAAACGAGATCGGACTGTGAAAGGACTGTAAGTTTTTAGCGTGATTTCCGTTTTATCTTGCCAGACACGTACTGAGTTCCGATTGTTGGGAAGGGTGAGGTAAATTGTTTTATCGACGCTGAAAGTTCAATTATGATGGCATCGGGAGTTTGCGAGAGAGGTTATTGCATGATTAAAACTTAACTTATTTACATAGTTGATGGTTATTAGTTCGGAGTAGACATTCGCTATTATCAAAGTGGTGATAAGTGTGTAACAATAATTGTTAAACAATTTTGGATGATAAGCCGCGGTAAAATGTTTGCTTTGGTATTTACTGTTATTGGAGGCATTAGGAACATATGTATTCGAACAATAAATTTTTGCTAAAAAAAAAACGAAGAAATTGGTAAAATTGGATAAACACTTCAACTGCCATAGCTTCTCACAATTACGTCGAAGGAATGAACGAACGTTTGATCGGTCGCCAACTTATTGTAATTCGTAGCAGATGTGGCCAGTTTTACATTCAACACAACGGTTTTTGTAACGTCAAATTTTATTGAAAATCCAACAGATGTTGCTGGAGCACACAATCATATTGGGTTTTTCTTTTATGAACGTGCATCCAGCGAATATTCAGGCGAATAATTTGAATTATGTTATGAGTTCATTATTCGCATGTGGCTATTTTCCTGAATTCTAAAAAGTAAACAATGGATTATTTTTCTGGAATTAAAAAAAATTACATCAGTTAGAGACCTGAAAATTATCTGCAAAAGTTGTAAAATTTGACCTAATTCAACTGATTTTGCCAAGTACGTACTTAATAATTTGCGGTTATTATGAACCTAATCAAAACCCGGCCGCATAGGGCTTAAGCTTTTACGAGTTGTGTTGTGTAGATGTTAGGTTCAGCTTAAAATAAATCGCTTATTTATGACTTATTTAAATTCTCTCTAAATACATACTCAAAGCTTAAATTATTTCTTTTGGAGAACAATACTCCCGAACGTTGGAATGTCCATATTTATATAACTTCGCACTTTTTCCTCATATCCTTTTCTACTTGAATTAAAATTAAAACTTAATAAAAACAATGCACTGGAGTTTATCTTGTAGGGGAAATCTGGAGTAAAAGTAGGTACTGACAAACAAATAAGAGATACAAATTTGAATTAGTTTGAAAAAGCAAATCAAATCGATTAAGCATAAAAGAATAGAACAATACTGGGATTAGATAATAATAAACGATTTCTGACAACATCATATTGACGGCACTAAATAGTACACTTTAAATAACCCGCAACAATGAAGACTGACTAAAATGTCTACGCATTTCAAGATCAATGTTGGTACTTTTACTTTGAAGATGATATCTATATGGAAAAGGGAACTTGTTGAGAGTATTCGCTCTTATAGCGTCGATAGACTTTCAGAAAGTTATATCTCCATTATGAACTTATAGGTATGAACCTATCCACATTTTTCTCTATACAAGACAAGAACAGTTTTTTTAAGTCTATCAACATATTTTTTTAATTTCTGTGAAATTTTTCATCACGTACATTTGAAAATCAATATCTCAATTATATACGAAAATTTCGGAACGTGGTTTTCTCCACTGTTTTTAGCATACAAAACTCTATATATCGTAAGCTGCCTTTCACTGTATCTCATTTCCAACAAAAAAAGTCCACAGTTTTTCGTAAGATTTATAGTTTTGTACGGTGAAAACAGTGGTGAAAACCGCGTTCCGAAATTTTTTTAAATAATTGAGATACTGATTTTTTGTTCTCTTTTTTCAAGTTGATAGTTTTGTAATTTTTAGTCTTTTTTTTTTGACAGACACATCACAACATCGACAGAAAGATACCATATCTATACTACTCGAACTAGAAACATCAAATTTGGATAGTAGGTTTCTTTTGTAATGTAAGCACCCACTAAGAAAGGAATTTGGGAAATTCCACCCCTAAGGGGATAAAATAGGGGATAAAATTTGTATGGCAGTCCCGTGAGTTTTGAAGTTAGACGGATTCACTGTCAGGGGGATGAACAATATTAATCCTACAGGGGGTGAAAATAAAGTGCCCTAAGTGCAAAATCCACGCAAGCGGAGCTGCGACTAACAGCTATTGTAGTAAATATATAAATATCTAAAAAAAATTGTCTCAGATTATTTAGACAGGTCTTCCCTGAAGTACAGTCCAGCAAATTCCGCTTCTTTGACAAACTGTAAAATTTAATTTTGCGAAAGTTTATTCGAACTCGCGCCTGTAGAGTTCCATTTGCTCAAAATCAACTCCTTAAAAAATTTAAATAATGTTTAATGTACAAGTCAAATACCTAGGCATATAATTTGACAACAATCAATCCAGTAGTTTCAGAAATTACCTGTTTAAAAAATATCAACACAGACAGACAGACAGACAACACACAGACGAAAAACCTATTTTTTCATTCTCTAAGGGTCATGAAACGTCAAAAAAACATGAAATTGGGCATTTGGCAGATGCACCCTATTAAAATACTTACTTAGCTTACACTCTGGTAGTAAAAATGGAGATAAGCATATTTGAAAATTGTTATTAATTTTCTTATAACACTGTATATTAAAATTGCATTTTATGAGTACTACAAAAAAGCGAATACCTGTCTATTCATTAAATGTTGAACACAGATATTAAAAATATATACATAATTGCAAATTTTCTTGATCTGAATTTTTAAAAAAATCAAAAAACTGGAATAAATTCGCAAAGTGGCATCGGAATTCAAAAATAAAATATTTCAAAATAGGTAGGGTGTTCTATTAAAAAAAGTGTATTGAATCGTCCTGTAAATATAGAGCGTTTAAATGTATTGATTTCCAACGTACATGTTCATAAGTAATATAATACACCTGAGACTGATAATAATTTCTGTTTTGATATATATTTTACCTTGAAGTTATTTTGATTATTCCCTTGTTTTGAGACATTATGTATAATAAAATGAAAATCACCAAGATACATTCATATTATAATATGAAATTGATTCCACATTAGAAAACTAGAATACTCAGCAATTAACTATAACGTAGGAACCTTTTTGATCACTCAATGCGCTATAATAATATAACGTTGATCCCCACCAGACCGAAAACACACAAAACATTTGCCGACGCGTTTCGCCAACCACCTTGGCATTACCTAGACAAGCTAAAAGTTAGTTTAGTTTAGTTTGCTTTATGTGTTTTCGATGTTGTGGGGATAAACGTTATAATAATTATTATAAAGTACTTTTGCATAGAAGTCGTCTACGAGAGTTTCTCCTGTTAATTTAATAAAAAAAAAGGAATTATCAAGATAGTTATCCCTATGACATTTTTACTCACCACACGCAAAAGCCGATAAAGTAAGCAGTTCTTTAGAAAATATACGGCGTGGTTGAAAGGCAGGAGATGAATTTCATCGATATTTACCTGCCATTTTCGTGCTCGTACCACTCAACATAAGAGATTTTTTACAAGTTATCACAACAGAAAATGTCTAGTGCATCCTGCACAAATAAATATTCCGAGATTCCACTAAAACTTGATAAACTCTTCAGACCCAAAGCCTGAACTCGTCGTATACAGACTCTGCGACCAGAACATTACCAGCGCACAATTTGCAGACAAAGCCAAAAATTATCATGCACAGAATTGTCCCAGGAATTAACATATTTGCGTTAATTTAAATTCAGCAGATTCGTTTTGTGCTTCATTACTACCGTCACACGGTAACATCACGTCCCAAAATGGATATGTGACAAGATATTTTTACCACTGTCGTCATAAATAAATTTCTCTGATCGAATTTTGTTATTTTTCGCATTTCCTTCGGAAACTTTGCGCAAGAATCCACGGGTCTAAAATAACATACGCCTCCGTTTCCTTACATTCCTGTTTAACTGCATTCAACAAAAGCGAAATATCTCAACTACCTCTCAACTCGATCACTATCAGCACTAAAGCTGTTGGAAAAGTTCTCCACATTGTACGAAGTTTCGAACAAAGTACGCCAAGTTTTAAAGTTTAACTTCTTTGTTTATAACACATCAGACATCAGCGATACGTTTTTTTTTGGAGCAATTTGTAACCGTAAAAAGAATCATGGACGACTTTTCTTGGCTTCTCGGGTGAGACCGTTGTTTGTGTGTCCGTGGCGTGTCGTGAATTTTTGCCGCAAGGAGACAGCAGAGGGTGCAACTTAGCAAATAATAAGCACTGTTTTTTTATATAATTTTGTAGGTTACTCATTTTGATTTTGACTTTTCTGTCTGTTATACCTATTTCACTGCATTTTTGTGAAGTTTCTTATTTTCTCTAAAATTGAAAACACACATAAATAGAAACGGTGTTTTAAAACTGCATCAAGATTTCTAAAACATTTTTTGAGACGCTTTTAGTAGTATAGATATGTATGTTCTGGACCACTTTAGGCACGCAAGGCGTGTCAGGCACGGGGCGTGGCCTCGGTCGGGGGCGTGTTTTTTGTTGGTGGGGGTCAAAAAAAGTGGGGATTTGTCGTAAGTGGGAGGTAAAGTGGGTGTAGTTTATGATTTTTGGTGGGGAATAATCGTGTTTGATTGGTAAAGTGGGTGTATTTTAGTGTTTTGGTGGGGTTTTGTGGGCGTTTTCTATGTGTTCTAGTTTCTGGTTCGTCTGTTTTTTCTTTAAGGCACGCCTCCTCTGCGGTGGTGGGGGGTCGTCGCGCATTAAGGCACGCTCGATTAAGGCACGGAGGAAGAAAAAAGAGATAGAAAATAAGAGTGATATAGCATTTATTTAACTTTTATTACTGTAAAACGAAACAAAAATTAAGATAAAAAGAAAAAAGATAGAGATACTTATAACTTTTATTTAAATGAGTAGTCTTTATAATAATATTTAAATACTAGTAATTACACCACATGTACTAGTCGTCGATATTTCTTCGTGAAATAGTATTCATGATGAATGTTGAAAATTTTCTTGTGATGTACGGAGATCAAATCTTACACGAACACAAAGAAGAATTTCTTCGTTTTCAAGAAATGAAGTTGTCCAAGTATGGATGGCACGATAGTCATTGTCCTTGGTCGAGTAATGAAGTCACAGACGGACCGGATACATGTGGTTGTGTTGATAGAACTATATCTGAAATGAAAATAAAAAAATTAATATGTTTATATTTAAGAATATTTAAGAAAATATAATAATTTTATAGTTAGGTAGACACAGAAATTAATAAATAATAGTATATTACTCACATTGTTTTTTTTCCTCTCTACAAACCTAGAAAAGGTTTTTGTGAGTAGAAATTTAATACTCCTGAATTGGGATCAACAGTCTCGTCTTCTTCTTCGTCTTCGCTCTCATCATCATCATCATCTTCATCATCAATTGTGGTCACTTGACTTGATGGTGACGGTGCTAACATTTCTATAGTGTTTACTGTTGGTAAAACTACCGTTGATTTTTGTACAGATGATGATGAGGGTTGCTGTTGTTGTTGTTGTTGTTGTGGTTGTGGTGGTGGAACTGTTGTTGTTAATTGTTCGATAAGCGATATTTTATCGAATTCTGCTTTCAAGATGACTTCCAGCATATAACTTTGTCCTTTTGTTCCTCTATTTAATAATAGATATTTTCCGCTGCCTAGTTCTGCAACTTGCCTGTCCGTTAGTGAATTATAACGTTCCGGAAGGTAGAGTTTGTTGCTGTTGTCTAATTCCACCATCAACCTATCACCAAACTTTGTCGTGTGTCGTTTCATATCAGTCATCAAATATGGTTTGTCTTTCTCCATAGTGGATAAATTTAACCATGCGAAGGCACCCAGGAGATTAAATTTTTCGAGAATGTTGGACGTTTTCGACTTACTTTTTGTTTTTTTCGTAATTGAAGTAATCCTTTTCTTATTTTGTTGTTGTTGTTGGCGGTTGGAAGATTCCATGTTTGATAAAAAAAATCACACACTAAACAATCACAAACTTCTTGGATGTACACTTGTTAACTTATTCACAATGAATTGATTTTTTAAATAAATCAGTCAGCTTAAATATTAATTTCGAAGCCCCCTCTTCTGTAATATCAGACTATTTTTCTGAAAATAACTAAAAATTGGGTTATTCAATAACCAATCCGCTGTCGATCACGCGTTGAACTAAATACTTATTTCATATTAAAACACGTGTTCTTAATTTAATTGTTCTGATGAACTTTTGTTTAATAGCAAACACGCGTTGTTCTTATATATTTTTAGAATTATACAGTATTTTTCTAATAAGAAATCCGGGTGATCACGTCGCTCTCAATTTAATTTTATAGATAAAAGATTTGATGCATGTACAATCACGCGTTCTTATTTAAATTTTTTGGAATATTACTTTATTTTTGTTCGATGCATACAAACAATCATGTCCGGGTGATCACGTCGCTCTCAATTTAATTTTATAGATAAAAGATTTGATGCATACAAACAATCACGCGTTCTTATTTTAATTTTTTGGAATATTACTTTATTTTTGTTCGATGCATACAAACAATCACGCGTTCTTATTTTAATTTTTTGGAATATTACTTTATTTTTGTTCTAAAAAAAAAGGAGGGAACGGGTGCTCTCGTTTCCTGGAAGGAGGATCTTATTGAGATCGTTAAAAACAAAGAAATGAGAACATAAATTTCGTATAAATTGTGATCGTTGTCAACACTTTACCAGTTTGGTTACTAGTTTTGTTACAAAACGTAGTGTTGTGTGAATTTATTCAACATGAAGCAAGTGATTATCGACATGCAGGGGTTTAAAAGAGATTCACAGTTTATCCCTAAAGAAGTAGTAGTGTTGTTTAACGAAGATGAATACTTTCGTTTTCTAATTCGTCCACCGTGTGAATTTTGTGAATTAACCAGAAAACAACAAAATAATGTGAAGTGGTTAACAGAAAATTTCCACGATCTTGAGTGGATGGATGGTACAGTGACTTATAAAAGTGTGCAGAGTTTTATATTAGCAAATGTGAGTAAAAATACAATTGTATACGTAAAAGGACTTGAAAAGAGTCGATGGGTTGAAGAGTTCTTAAAGGACGAAGTGTGTGTTGAAACCATAGACGATAACATAACACTTAAAAAACTAAAAGAGAAATTTCCAAATGTAAAGCGTTGTGCAGGACACTCACTGACTTGTGCTCTCGAAAACGTATTTTTAATAAGAAATTATTTAAAATATGATTGTGAGTAACCGTTTTTTTTTCTCTCTTTTTTTTTGTATATATAAAGACTGAAGAAAGTGTAATATACGATTAGTTGTTTAACTGAATAGTGATAACACAACATATTTATCATAATGCATCTGTGTGAAACTTGTGGAAAAACTTTCGCTCGCACAAGTGAACTAAATAGACATAGACTAACGATTCATTCAAAATCTAAACAAAGTTCATGTGGTCTGTGCGGTAAGACAATGCGTAAAGACAATCTCAACCAACATATGAAAACTCATCGTTCGCAGTCCAGGAAAGAAAAAAGACACCTTTGTGAGTTTTGTGGAACTGGGTTTTCGCTTAAGACAGAATTAGAGCAACATCAGCGTCGAACTCACAATAATTTAGGTAAGATTAGTTTTTTCTATCTCATGTTTAGTTTTTTTTTACTTTTTTCTAAATTAAAATTATAATATTCAAAAAGAATCAACTTTGCTAATAATTTTTAAAGAATCTTTTTATTTTATTTTCTTCTTACTTACCTAACATTTATTTTGTATATTTCAGATGGTTCGAAAAAAAGCAATCGCCACGGTCAAGCGTCGACAGTCCGCAAACAAGTTAAAGTATCTCTAAGAAGGTGCGATGTTTGTTTCATCGAAGTTCCATCGAATAAATGGCAGTACCACGTTCGCACTGTGTCGCATAAAATGAAATCTTCAACACCTTGTTCGGATCAACTCAAGGTAGTGAAGAGTAGTTTTAAGGGTAGGATAGAAACATTCATATTAGAGAATAGAAATCAAAGTTGTTTAAACCCAGCTGAATTTTTAGATTTAGTTGAAGAAACTGTTACACCAGAATTACATAAACAGTTAGTGAAACATTCAGCTTTTAAATTTAATTTAGAATTGTTTGGTGAATATGTAAAAACATCCGAAAGTCAGGATGATCAATTTTCAATCAAGTCTTTTCAAACAAAAATGAACACAGTTTTGAATTTATCTCAGGTACAACCTGCTTTTCAGTTAATGAAAAATCAAATTATAAGCAAAATGGATGAATTTCAAGAGAGAGATAGTGGATGGACTTTGATTATAATTCATCATGTAGAAATTAATATTAATCAATATAAACCACTTAGAGGTTCAACTTATATACCACTTCCTAAAAAAATAAAAAATAGGAAAGCTTGTGTAAATGTGAAAAATGAGGATATGTATTGTTTCAAGTGGGCGATGATATCTGCTTTATGTCCAGTTGAAAAACATTCAGACAGAATGTCTTCTTATTCGATAGTAGATATTAATGCAAACATTATTACATTAGAAAACAATAAAAACATTAATTTTGGAGAGTTAAATTTTCCTTTGAAACTTGATGATGTGTCAGTTTTTGAAGAATTGAATGATGACGTAAGCGTTAATGTATTTGGGGTTAATGAAAAAGGTTTAATAGTTGGACCGTTTCATTGTACAAAGTTAGAGAAACATTTTCATATAAATCTTTTGTTTCTGCAGAATGAAGAAAAAAGTCATTATGTGTGGATTAAAAGTATTTCTAGACTTATAAGAAATCAGTTAACACAAAACTGCAAACAAATATATATATGTAATTATTGTTTATTACATTTTTCATCACTCGAACGATTCAATCAACATAAGAATGAATGTAATAAAATCATAACAATTTTACCTAGTCCTGGCACGGAATACGTTGGATATGATTCTTTTAAAAAAGAACTTCATACACCTTTTACAATATATGCAGATTTTGAATGTCTTTTACAAAATGTAGATACTTCCAAATTTTCACAGTGCAACTCAATTTACTAAAAACATGGTAGCGATTCAATTAAATCGTGATATGACCCTTTATGATAAACCGATATATTTAGGTTTTGTTGTATTAGAACTCTCCAAATGGCTCATGTACGATTTCCATTACAATTTCATAAAACCAAAATATGGAGAAAATCTACTATTGAATTATATGGACACGGATTCATTCATTTATACCATACAAACAGACGATTTTTACTATGATATAAAAAATGATGTCGCTGCTCATTTTGATACTTCAGAATATCCTTCCAATAATATATACAACATTCCACTTATGAATAAAAAAAAAGTGGGATACATGAAAGACGAAAACAACGGAAAAATCATGAAAGAATTTATAGGTCTGCGATCTAAAATGTATTCGATAGATATAGTTAATGGTAAATCCATTAAGAAGGCTAAGGGTGTAAAAAAAACAGTAGTAGATGCATTAGGATTAGATAGTTATAGAGATTGTTTATATAAGAAAAAAATATTTTACGGTAGTATGTTAGTATTTAGATCTCAAATACACAATATTTATACACAGAATGTTAATAAAGTAGCTTTAAGCTATTTAGATGATAAGAGATTTATTAGGGATGACGGTATTTCTACCTATGCTTGGGGACATTATAAAATTGAAGATGTAAATATGTAAAAAAAATAAATAAAACAATTTAAAAAAATATTTGTATATCTTTTATTTATTAGTTTTAAGTAAAAAACAATAGATTTTTTACGACACCACTGTTCTTGTGACTCCACTTAATGGTTCATATTCAACTATTCGATCATGCAATAGTAAACAAAATGCTGAAGTGTTGTCTCCTATCCCATCAACAGCAGTTTCAAATTCAATCATCACATCAACAGGTCCACTTTTCGTCGATTCATTTTGATGTGAACAATCGACAACAACCATGGGTGCTACAGTTTGAAAATTATTTATATCGAGTAGTGGATATGATCGATAACCATAATAAGATTCTACAAATCTTGCATACATTTCATATAACACTCCAATACGGTTTTGATCAAATGAAAGATTTAGTCTATCATAAGGATATATTTCAGAGTTTAAGTGTACTTGAAGATTGGTAAGTTTGCAGTGATCAAAGTGACTAGGATTTTTTTGTGTGTTGTTTAATTTGTCTGATTGTAAAGCAAAAATAATATATCGAGGCTTCTCCAATTGAGTAGTTGTTTTCACTCGCCAAATATTATGTGTGGATTTAGGTATGTTCGGATATTCATATAGATCCCAACATCGAAAACCCATTTTTAGAGATCTACCACTTTGAATTGTTTGGTACAGTTTAAGACGTTCAGCATCGTTTAATACAACATGAGGAACTTTCCATGTGATTTTGTCGATGATGAGATTCCAACGATCATTATTCGTTATATATACGCTATTATTGTTTGTTCTCGCTCTTGTTAAAATTAATTCATGTTTAGCGTTTGAAATTATTTTATTGTAATCTTCAGCAAATCCTAAGAGCATTTTTAAAGGCACACAAAAATTAAATTCTTTTCTTCCTAATCTAATAAATCCATTGTCTTCTAATCTCCATCCTGCATTACGTAATCTGTTACTTCCGTTGCGATCCAACGAAATATAGTTTTTTAATGATGTGGTGATTCCTACATTTCGAGAATGTTCAATTTCTTCACCATTTAATGTGTAACGAATGTCATCAAACATAAAAGCCACACAGTTGTTAACAAATTGGTAAGCATTATTAGGTGGGAAAGTACCATCATCCTTTGCTAAGGTACCTTCAATATAGATGAAACTTTCGGATGGAAGCAAAATTAAATCTTGATTTTGAACAGAAATTCGAATCGTATCACTGGAATTATACGATTCTGTATAGGGTAAATAAGTGTGATATTCTTTTTTTATTATTGATTCATCGAAACGAGGTAAATCAGTTATGTCTAACAAATGACTCATTGTTTGGAGTTAATCCTAATGATTTTAAAAACTGTTTATTTTCTTTAGTTATGGAGTGTTTAGAAGAATTTGATGTTCTTCTTTTGAAGGTAGCAACAGAACTATTCTTTTTAACGAATGTTCTAGGTTTTTTACTTACTCTAACGTGATGATTAAATATTAACATCACAAAATAATTATAATAAATTTAGTGTTAATGTTATTCTACTACTGTTAGATGTTCTCCGTTTGATCTTCAGAGAAAAATTGATAATAATTTAAAACGTATTCATATTTTATATCTGATGTTAATCGCTTGGTCTTAAATGTAATCTTATGGTAATTGTTTCTCTACGAAAATCAATTAAATTTCCATCTTGATCTACTAAATTAATAACAACTGAACCTATTGAACTGGTGTTTACAGGTAGATAAATGATATTTCTTGGAACTTCGTTGATTTTATATCCTGGTAAAACATCAGGTGAAAATTCATGAATCGTATGCACAGGTTTATTATTAACGTATGATCCTGTTGTTATATTACACTCAACACGGATAGAATTAATTTTATTAATGTTAACAGGTAAGTCAGATTCAGTATTTTTATTTGGTTGTATCTCACGATCACTAAATCCTAATAGTTTTCCGATTGTTCGCTCTCTGTTGAAGTAAACCATATGTGTTGATTTAATTTGAATCTTGAGGGTGTTAGTGTTAGCAATAATACTAACTTTAGGTGATGTTTTTGAATGTTTTAAATAAGTTGTGATGAAGTTAGCGATATCATCAATTTCATATGATCCTTCAGGTATTTCAACTGTTTCATCACCAATATGAAACAAGTTGTTCGTTGTATTAACATTCGGTATAGAATTATATGTAAATAAACTAACTAAACCACATTCATAAGCAGAAGATAATTCTATAGGAGGAAAATAATTTCCGTATAAAGTAGATTCATTTCCAGAAAAATTGAGGATTCTAGACATGTTAATGGTTGTATGAAAACTAAGGGATTAATATTGAACTCTTTATTTATATACACTTATCAAATAAAAACTTTAAACATAGGTGTCCACAAATTACAGAATCATATGTTTGGTGTCTAGTATAATTGTATTTGATATTTTTTCCTAAATAATTTACAATTTCTTGAGGTGGTCGTAGGTTACCGTAGCTATCGAAATATTCAATTTGTTTACCCTTTTTATAATATGCTACCCAGTGAGTACCTAATCCATCTGATCTATCTAAATTTACAATTCCACATTCTATTTGACGAGGTGTTGTTGGTAATTTATCTAACATAAATACACCTCTAAAATTAGGTATGTATTTTGCAAATTTATACAAATCGAGTTCGTTAAGTGGTCTTACTGGTAGCATATTTAAAAGTTTTTTGGTTTTAAATAAAGACCGAGTCCTTTTCGATATGGTTTGATAAATAATCCTTTTCCCATTGCAATCGCTTCCATCTGTTTGTTATGTCGCTGACTTTCAGATAATTGTTTTCGAGCATCTTTTGCTGCATTAATAGCTTTTGCAACTCCTGCCGCTCCGCCAGATAATGCACCAACTGCGGATAAACCCGCAAATAGTGGTAGTAAGAATGGAAGTACACCACCTACTTTCGGAACAGGAATAACCCGTGTTGGATTAAACTGGAGTTGTTTTCCTCTTGTATCATGTTTAGCTGCTGCTAAGGCTATTTTAATAGCGCTTTGTATGTTCTTTGGTTTTTTAGATTTGATAGCAGCACGAGACTTCGATATTAAATTATTTAAAACATTTTTCTTTTTCTTTTTTATTATATTTCTCTTTGATTTGATTCCCATTCCTAGCTTTGCTTTTGCTTTCATAGCATTCGTTATAAACCACGCACTTATTCGTTCTCCTAGTTTTGAGTCTTTCGCTTTGACTCTCTGCCAAGCTTTTTCAGCGAGTCGAAGATCAGCTTGATTTCTTACTGATGTATCTTTTGACTTGGAATAAAGAATATCGTGTTCTTTACAAGCACGATCTGTAGGATTTATACCAGCATCTCCTCTAGCTAGACGTGTTTTTAATTTAGTACCAGGTCCGCAATATTGATATCCAGGCACGTGTAATTCAAACGGTAATTTATTAATTAAAGTATTAAGCAAACCTCCACCTCGAACAGTTGAATTGTTATTAAGACGAAATTTTCTGTGTTCAATCATTTTATAAGGTTGTTCCTTTACAGATAATTTTTGATATACTGATTATATTTAAATTAATTCTCATATATATTTTTAACAGTTGTCAAAATGCGTTTGATTCGTCAAGACGATAAATTAACAATACAGAATGTTGATATAATTGATACTAATGTGACACAATATCATAAACACAGTAAATTGTTACCTAACAATATACGAGCAATAATTGTAGGATCATCTAACTGCGGTAAAACAAATGTAATTATAGCGTTAATAAAACATCCTAATGGTTTAAAATTTGAAAATGTTTACGTTTATTCTAAATCTTTATATCAACCTAAATATGAATATCTTAAAAATTTACTTTCTGATATAAAAGGTATAGGATATTTTACTTTTTCAGAAAACAGTACAGTAATACCACCCAACGAAGCTAAACAAAATTCATTATTTATATTTGATGATGTTGCTTGCGAGAAACAAAACCATATAAGATCATACTTTTGTAGAGGTCGTCACAAAGAGATTGATAGTTTTTATTTAGGACAAACATATAGTCACATACCAAAACAATTGATACGTGATAATACAAATTTATTAATTCTTTTTAAACAAGACACCTTGAATTTAAAACATATATATGATGATCATGTTAATACAGACATGAAATTTGAACAGTTTCATAAAATATGTTCCGAATGTTGGAAAGACAAATATCAGTTTTTAGTTATTAACAAAGATTGTTCGATGGAAGATGGGCGTTATCGAAAAGGATTTGATGTCTTTATTTTATTATAAATAGATCTAACAATTATTTCTAGCTTCATTGTATTTCTGATCATTAAACTGTTCTTATGTGATCTGCAGCTGTTTGTTACTGTTCATAAGCTGTTCTAAGCTGTTCATAAGCTGTTCTAAGCTGTTCATAAGCTGTTCATAAGCTGTTCAGAAGCTGTTCATAAGCTGTTCAGAAGCTGTTCAAAATGAACGAAAAAGTGATTAAAGATATTATAAAGACAAGAAATATAATTCGTAAAAAATATGAAACGCTAAAATCGGGTAGACAGGAAAACGCATCTCATTTTGAACAACTCTTTCAACCAATTACAGTTCCATTAAATAAATTAGTGGAAGCAAACGAAAAAAATCAGCCTAGCATTATACCTAAAATAAAAAGACAAAAAACACCTTCACCCACACCCATACAAGGAATAAATGTAACTTCATTAATAAAAAGGAAAAAAAAGAAGAGGAAAAAACATACATCAGAAGATGAAACTTTTGAAAGGACGAGCACACCCTTAGCAAGCGCAAGTACCATTCAATCGTTTCCACTGGAGTTTGATCAATCTGCGGAAGAAGTATCAGACATTATTACCCGATCAGATCTTGATTTGTTAACTAATTTAGAAGAACAAGAACAACAACAACAACAACCGTCAGAAATTTCATATTTAGGATTAACAGATAAATTTATACATTCGTTAAACATAGATCAAACCGATTTGGATAATAAGTATGGACCTTATTTTAGTACTATCGATAATGTTTGGAAAATTGGTAACTCTTCTTTTTCAATGAATAGAGAAAACCTTTTCATAAATGATAAGGTTTATGATCTAACACCTGGTCTAAAAAATTTAGTTTTTTTAAAAAAACCTGATGTTAAACAATGTAGTAAAGATGATATTTCGGAATATTTAGAAATAGTTGAAGATTGTAATTTGTTACATCGCAATTATGACAAAACACAGCAAGTTGCTGGAAACAAAAGTTATAAGTATAATATTATTAAAAAGCTTTTACAAGGATCACATAAACAACCTCCTATAGGATCGGGATTAATGCAACTTTCAACAAATAAAACAGACTATGTTTACTGGGACGATCCTAATGAGCTAGTTGACAGACTTAGACTTTTATTAGCATCACAGCAAGCTGAACATAATAATCATAATAATGAAATTATTTCAATTTTGGAAGAATTAAGAGAAGCTAAAATTATTATATAAATAATACGTAACTTTTATGTTTTTAAATTTTTATTTTATATACACCTTTATTAATTTCGTACAATTTAATCTGATATTGTAAGTCAGTTAGATTTGAGAAAAATAAATGTAATTTACGTTGAAGTAATCGATGTAATACAATATTTTTATTCTTCGTTATTTTGGTTTCCATTAGTCTTCCGACACCTTCAAATTTAGTTGATTTACAGATAGATGTTTTCTTATTGATATGCTAAAAAAAAAAAAAAATTTTTTAATATTTTTTAATCACATCTGAAGATGGTTTCTTACCCTTACGAAAATATGATGCTAAATAAAAATTCGATAAATAAGTTTATATTTATAACAGTATACCCAATAGAGGGGGTAAGGTGTTAGATAAAAAGAGATATTTAAACAACAAAATTTGTTTTTGTTTAGTATTATCGTCATGGTTATTGATAAATTCGGACGTTCTTCTTCCTCTTCTCGTAAAAAACAAAGTTTACAAACTCCTGGTTTTATTTTAACTGAAAAGGGTGACTTTGATATAAATCATAAACGGATATGTAATTTACGTAAACCCTCAGATATTAACGATGCAGTGAATAAATTTTATGTTGATGAGAAAATTAATCAAAATTTTAATTCTATTAAAAGTGAAATGAGACAGAAAATTTTACATTCAGCTGAAGGATTAAGAAAGTTAGCAAAACGAGTCAATGAACTAAATGATGCATTAAGTTCGTTACAAAAAGAGTTTAATAAACTAAATAATTTCACATCAGAAAAACTAAATAAATCTGTTATAATTGCTTTACCACAAAATCAACAGTCAATAGTTAACAATAGCCAGTTATCAAATGAAAATACTAGTACAAACACCACATCTACAGTTACAAATTCAACGCATAAGAAAATGAGAATAGAATGAGTAAAGTACAATTGGTTAATGAATTACATAAACCTACACGTAGAAACTTTAAACGACGTTCAGTTATTTTAAAAGGTATTAATGATCTTTGGCAAGCAGATTTGGTTGAAATGGGTGAATATTCATCTGATAATAATGGATATCGATATTTATTAACAGTTATTGACGCATTTTCAAAATTTGCTTGGGCTTTGCCGGTTAAAACTAAGACAGGTTCAGAAGTGACTAAGACAATGGAACAAATTTTAATTAAACAATCTCCTAAGCATTTACAAACAGATAATGGAAAAGAATTTTATAACACACATTTTCAAAATCTAATGAAAAAATATAATATCAACCATTATTCAACGTACACCTCTTTAAAAGCTTCTATCGTTGAACGATTCAATAGAACGCTAAAAGGTTGGATGTGGAAGCAATTTAGTTTAAATGGAACTTATAAATGGATTAATACTATTCAAGAACTTGTCAACAAATACAACAATACGATTCATAGGACTATTAAAATGCGACCGCGTGATGTAAATTTCATCAACGAAGAGAGATTGTTAAAAACTGTTTATAACAAAATTAAAATATTTCCGTTGCCTAAATTTAGTGTTGGAGATAAAGTACGTATAAGCAAATATAAGCATCTTTTTGAAAAAGGATATACACCAAATTGGACAACAGAAATTTTTATCATTAAAAACATTAAAAATACTACGAATAAGAAGACATTCTGTCTGAATGTTTTTCAACTGGACATAAAGCAGATATCATCGCCCACTTGAAACAATACATATCCTCATTTTTCACATTTACACAAGCTTTCCTATTTTTTATTTTTTTAGGAAGTGGTATATAAGTTGAACCTCTAAGTGGTTTATATTGATTAATATTAATTTCTACATGATGAATTATAATCAAAGTCCATCCACTATCTCTCTCTTGAAATTCATCCATTTTGCTTATAATTTGATTTTTCATTAACTGAAAAGCAGGTTGTACCTGAGATAAATTCAAAACTGTGTTCATTTTTGTTTGAAAAGACTTGATTGAAAATTGATCATCCTGACTTTCGGATGTTTTTACATATTCACCAAACAATTCTAAATTAAATTTAAAAGCTGAATGTTTCACTAACTGTTTATGTAATTCTGGTGTAACAGTTTCTTCAACTAAATCTAAAAATTCAGCTGGGTTTAAACAACTTTGATTTCTATTCTCTAATATGAATGTTTCTATCCTACCCTTAAAACTACTCTTCACTACCTTGAGTTGATCCGAACAAGGTGTTGAAGATTTCATTTTATGCGACACAGTGCGAACGTGGTACTGCCATTTATTCGATGGAACTTCGATGAAACAAACATCGCACCTTCTTAGAGATACTTTAACTTGTTTGCGGACTGTCGACGCTTGACCGTGGCGATTGCTTTTTTTCGAACCATCTGAAATATACAAAATAAATGTTAGGTAAGTAAGAAGAAAATAAAATAAAAAGATTCTTTAAAAATTATTAGCAAAGTTGATTCTTTTTGAATATTATAATTTTAATTTAGAAAAAAGTAAAAAAAAAACTAAACATGAGATAGAAAAAACTAATCTTACCTAAATTATTGTGAGTTCGACGCTGATGTTGCTCTAATTCTGTCTTAAGCGAAAACCCAGTTCCACAAAACTCACAAAGGTGTCTTTTTTCTTTCCTGGACTGCGAACGATGAGTTTTCATATGTTGGTTGAGATTGTCTTTACGCATTGTCTTACCGCACAGACCACATGAACTTTGTTTAGATTTTGAATGAATCGTTAGTCTATGTCTATTTAGTTCACTTGTGCGAGCGAAAGTTTTTCCACAAGTTTCACACAGATGCATTATGATAAATATGTTGTGTTATCACTATTCAGTTAAACAACTAATCGTATATTACACTTTCTTCAGTCTTTATATATACAAAAAAAAAGAGAGAAAAAAAAACGGTTACTCACAATCATATTTTAAATAATTTCTTATTAAAAATACGTTTTCGAGAGCACAAGTCAGTGAGTGTCCTGCACAACGCTTTACATTTGGAAATTTCTCTTTTAGTTTTTTAAGTGTTATGTTATCGTCTATGGTTTCAACACACACTTCGTCCTTTAAGAACTCTTCAACCCATCGACTCTTTTCAAGTCCTTTTACGTATACAATTGTATTTTTACTCACATTTGCTAATATAAAACTCTGCACACTTTTATAAGTCACTGTACCATCCATCCACTCAAGATCGTGGAAATTTTCTGTTAACCACTTCACATTATTTTGTTGTTTTCTGGTTAATTCACAAAATTCACACGGTGGACGAATTAGAAAACGAAAGTATTCATCTTCGTTAAACAACACTACTACTTCTTTAGGGATAAACTGTGAATCTCTTTTAAACCCCTGCATGTCGATAATCACTTGCTTCATGTTGAATAAATTCACACAACACTACGTTTTGTAACAAAACTAGTAACCAAACTGGTAAAGTGTTGACAACGATCACAATTTATACGAAATTTATGTTCTCATTTCTTTGTTTTTAACGATCTCAATAAGATCCTCCTTCCAGGAAACGAGAGCACCCGTTCCCTCCTTTTTTTTTTAGAACAAAAATAAAGTAATATTCCAAAAAATTAAAATAAGAACGCGTGATTGTTTGTATGCATCGAACAAAAATAAAGTAATATTCCAAAAAATTAAAATAAGAACGCGTGATTGTTTGTATGCATCAAATCTTTTATCTATAAAATTAAATTGAGAGCGACGTGATCACCCGGACATGATTGTTTGTATGCATCGAACAAAAATAAAGTAATATTCCAAAAAATTTAAATAAGAACGCGTGATTGTACATGCATCAAATCTTTTATCTATAAAATTAAATTGAGAGCGACGTGATCACCCGGATTTCTTATTAGAAAAATACTGTATAATTCTAAAAATATATAAGAACAACGCGTGTTTGCTATTAAACAAAAGTTCATCAGAACAATTAAATTAAGAACACGTGTTTTAATATGAAATAAGTATTTAGTTCAACGCGTGATCGACAGCGGATTGGTTATTGAATAACCCAATTTTTAGTTATTTTCAGAAAAATAGTCTGATATTACAGAAGAGGGGGCTTCGAAATTAATATTTAAGCTGACTGATTTATTTAAAAAATCAATTCATTGTGAATAAGTTAACAAGTGTACATCCAAGAAGTTTGTGATTGTTTAGTGTGTGATTTTTTTTATCAAACATGGAATCTTCCAACCGCCAACAACAACAACAAAATAAGAAAAGGATTACTTCAATTACGAAAAAAACAAAAAGTAAGTCGAAAACGTCCAACATTCTCGAAAAATTTAATCTCCTGGGTGCCTTCGCATGGTTAAATTTATCCACTATGGAGAAAGACAAACCATATTTGATGACTGATATGAAACGACACACGACAAAGTTTGGTGATAGGTTGATGGTGGAATTAGACAACAGCAACAAACTCTACCTTCCGGAACGTTATAATTCACTAACGGACAGGCAAGTTGCAGAACTAGGCAGCGGAAAATATCTATTATTAAATAGAGGAACAAAAGGACAAAGTTATATGCTGGAAGTCATCTTGAAAGCAGAATTCGATAAAATATCGCTTATCGAACAATTAACAACAACAGTTCCACCACCACAACCACAACAACAACAACAACAACAGCAACCCTCATCATCATCTGTACAAAAATCAACGGTAGTTTTACCAACAGTAAACACTATAGAAATGTTAGCACCGTCACCATCAAGTCAAGTGACCACAATTGATGATGAAGATGATGATGATGATGAGAGCGAAGACGAAGAAGAAGACGAGACTGTTGATCCCAATTCAGGAGTATTAAATTTCTACTCACAAAAACCTTTTCTAGGTTTGTAGAGAGGAAAAAAAACAATGTGAGTAATATACTATTATTTATTAATTTCTGTGTCTACCTAACTATAAAATTATTATATTTTCTTAAATATTCTTAAATATAAACATATTAATTTTTTTATTTTCATTTCAGATATAGTTCTATCAACACAACCACATGTATCCGGTCCGTCTGTGACTTCATTACTCGACCAAGGACAATGACTATCGTGCCATCCATACTTGGACAACTTCATTTCTTGAAAACGAAGAAATTCTTCTTTGTGTTCGTGTAAGATTTGATCTCCGTACATCACAAGAAAATTTTCAACATTCATCATGAATACTATTTCACGAAGAAATATCGACGACTAGTACATGTGGTGTAATTACTAGTATTTAAATATTATTATAAAGACTACTCATTTAAATAAAAGTTATAAGTATCTCTATCTTTTTTCTTTTTATCTTAATTTTTGTTTCGTTTTACAGTAATAAAAGTTAAATAAATGCTATATCACTCTTATTTTCTATCTCTTTTTTCTTCCTCCGTGCCTTAATGCGCGACGACCCCCCACCACCGCAGAGGAGGCGTGCCTTAAAGAAAAAACAGACGAACCAGAAACTAGAACACATAGAAAACGCCCACAAAACCCCACCAAAACACTAAAATACACCCACTTTACCAATCAAACACGATTATTCCCCACCAAAAATCATAAACTACACCCACTTTACCTCCCACTTACGACAAATCCCCACTTTTTTTGACCCCCACCAACAAAAAACACGCCCCCGACCGAGGCCACGCCCCGTGCCTGACACGCCTTGCGTGCCTAAAGTGGTCCAGAACATACATATCTATACTACTGCTTTTTGTATAGAAATATCTTTTTTTCGTGAAAATATGCCCAAAGGGTATGTTTAAGACAATCATAACTATATGAAATCAAAGTTACTTGTGAAGAAATGTTTGTATTTGTAAAGGTAAGACTTTTCTCACTGTTTTCAGTAATTAGTTCATAAATCCAATAAAATATAGCATTGATGAAACTCTCTTACTCAGGAATACGATTTCAATTATAATCTTAACCCTGCTTTAAAACATCAGGATCAAAAATTAGATATAAAGGCTGTTCCAACGATTTTTTGGTGAAAGGTTACGCATTCATCGACTGGTATTGCCAGAAATTATAATTACATAGTTTCCAATATACATCCACGCAAAGGTTTCATATGAAACTTTTTTTAAATGGAACATTCTATATATTTTCACAGATTTTGATCCTTTATGAAAAAAAAAAAAACAACAATATCAACGATTTCTGAATGAACAATTTTCAAAATATTTGCATTTTTAGGGAAAACAAATAGTCAAAAATTGGCAGCTTCACTATTTTTACAGGTTGAGGTAATTTTGTGCAAAAAACCTTTTAGTCACTTGACTGAACAAACATGCAAAAAATTGAACAAGATTACGATATAGGGTGATTGAATTTGCAAATTATCAATTTTTTCAAATTATTCAAATGGGACACCTGTTTTTCGAACTTGTTGCGAAATTCTTTTGATAGTAGGTTTATTATTTGGGTTTACTGGCCATAAACAAAAAAAAAATATATATCAGGATAAATCTCAAGAAATTTGGCATCAAAAGAAGTTTACTTAGAGATAAGCTAACAGAGGGTGACTCATTCGAAAAATATCGGAAAACTGACTATTTGTAAATTTAATAATCCAATTTAAATAAATCAAACACCCTTGAAATTTTATATAGTTTTCAAAACGAAGAAATTAAAGATTTTTGTGCAAAAATTCAGACCTCTTCTTTAAATATGGCAAAATTGAGAATTACTTAGAGATAAGCTAATAGAGGGTGACTCATTCGAAAAATATCGGAAAACTGACCATTTGTAAATTTAATAATCCTATTTAAATAAATCAAACACCCTTGAAATTTTATATAGTTTTCAAAATGAAGAAATTAAAGATTTTTGTGCAAAAATTCAGACCTCTTCTTTAAATATGGCAAAATTGAGAATTAAATATAAGCATTATTTCTATCAAACATTCTGAAAATTGTTGATGAAAAAATACTTTGTCTGGTACTACTTCCCTCTTTATTTTTATAGATTTTTAAATCGATTAATGCATATAACCAATCCAAAGGCAAGAAAATTTGAATTTTGACCAATAGTAAACGTTTTACACTGATTAAACGCAACCTTACGTTTAACCAGTGATTAAACAAAACCTTTCAATATTTAATCGCTGTAAAACTGATATTTTAAAAATCAGTTTTGACAATCTAATAAAAATTTAATTATGAATTGTGTTTCATGCATTAATCCTCCGAATCCCATTACAATTATTCATTTATTAGTCATTCAAACATGTTGCATAGGAAAATATCACATATTTTCTGGATAATCTTTTAATTTAATCGACTTGAATTAGAGTGTCAAAAAATTTGTTCAATAACTATAATAGGGAATCCGCAATCTTCTGTCTTATAAAAAACTACTAGAGAAAAATGGTCTAAGGTTACTTATACAAGACTTTCCAACTGGTTTTACTTTTTTTTATGATGATTTTACAAGGAAAAAATATACATAATTCCAGCTACGTTGTAAAAAAAGTGGTCCTTGCCCTTGAAGCATAATCCGACAAACCCCCTCTCTTTAAAAAAATATAAAATTTGATTTTGCAATTTTCGTTTTGTGATAACCTCTATAACCTAAAACCCAGCGGCATAAAGAACACCCCTGTAGACCTTGCACAGTGGGAGCGCAAAATCCAAGGGGACGCCACACAAGTACGGACGATGTAAAATATATCTAAAGCAGATAACCAACAAGAAAAAATGTCCTCTCAGCAATATTAACAAGCTTAACTTCAAATGTATATGTTTTTATATCGAAAGAATGTTATGTATAAATTTGCTTGATTTGAATGAGTTTGTCTCCTCAAAAAGAGGACCAAAATTATTAATTGAGCCACAATCGAACCAAATATTATGACGTCATCAACATAGATACAACAGCGCGAAAGAAAAAAAGAATGGGCCAAGTTTGGCATCGAACGGACTCGTACACCACAACTGTAGAAGTATATCATTATATAGCATTTAAATCATTTTAAAATAGACTTCTTTGAAATGACGCCATCAAATTATTGACGGGGAGTTACCCAAATTTTGGTTAGCGTTTTACTATCCACATGTTATTCCTATTACACATACAAAATTTGACAACAATCAGTCCAGTGGTTTCAGAGGTTATGTGTCTAACAAAAATTGACATCGATTAACTTACGCTCAGGAAGTAATAATATTTGGTAATCGTGGGATTAGAACCCACACGGAGTAAAGTCTGAGAATCCATCGGTGAACCCACTCGGCAAAAACGATATATAGTTTACGCAGAAAACATGAAAAATATTACAAAAAATTGTCAAGGCGGACTCATAAACTACGAATACAGAAAATGTTAATTCATAAAATTTAGACAACCTTTACTACGCCAATTCAGGAGAGGGTATTATCAAATTGCTGATGGAAGTGGTCTGAAAATTTTGGTTGGCGTTTTCCCGACCACACGATGTTCTGATGTTCTTAACATACGTATAAAATTTGACAACAATCCGTACGGTCTTTTTGGAGATTACCTGAGAATAAAAATCAGGAAACGTCGAGAAAACATGAAAGTAGCCAGTCACTCGATAACCCTATTGTAATACATATGTACTCGTTAAATTACGGATGGGAAGTAAAAAATCTCACGTCTTTCTCATTATCATCATCAATTTAATGCAACAGAATTAACTTTATAATAAATGAACAGCATCCCAAAAACTTTGTTTACACAAAAAATTAATTTTCTTTTAGTTTTCTCATTACAATAAAAAGCAAAATTGTTTGTTTGATTCGATAAGATTCGATACCTTACATCGATTCTGACATTCTGACATTTTTTTTACCTTTTTAAAACAAACATTATTAACTATCATATCAAAAATTAGATAAAAACAAATGCAGAGCTTCGCTTCGCTTTATCAGTTTTAATAAAATCTGTTCGATTTTCCTTGTAACTTTGTTTACCTATAGCACAATAGCAGCATAATGAATTTTGACCAACACGCATATGTAAAAGATCTATAAAACATCCGCCTTCTTTAAAAATGCATATTAATAACACTACTTTACAAATTTTAAAAATAACATTTCTTTATGGTTTTTAGCCAAATGAATTTTTTGAAAAATTTTTGAAAAATTCATTAATCAAAAAATTCCATCTAGTTTCCGAGAATAAAAAATGGTACAGTAACTATAAAAGAATTGATCTTTTTCTTTAGTTGCTGGGAGGGTGTTCTAACCACTAAACTCTGTGTCGTCGTGCTTAGCCCTCCTCACTCTCGCTGTTAGATTGTGCTTCCAAACAGTAATAGAAAAAATCATATAGACAAAAAAAAAACAGAATAAAAAGTTTTAATTAATATGGTATACAACCAAAATTGAGAGAGTTTGATGATTTTTTTTTCTCAGACGTGAATTTTTCTGAATACAAATTCAGATTTAAGATGGAAAATTCCTTCCAAATTGTCTAGATATAAAACCCTGTAAACTAGTATCATTTTTTTAACCACAATTCAAGTTTGATGACTAATATAAAAATAATTTAGTTTCAACAAACATTTTCAAAATTAAATACCAAAAAACAATACTTTCCGAATATTAATCATGTGTAATTTTATACTGTACCTACTGTCCTTTCCAAAAAATTTCTGGCAAATGATATTGACATAAAAGTCATACTTCCATTGCTTTTCATTGACCGATGAGAACCTGAGAATTTGCTCATTTTGTCCGAAATTTTTTGGAAACGACTGTACTAATTATAAAAAAAAGCTACCATGTTCTAGTTTAGATGACGTGGCTGAGCTTTTAAGTAAGTCATAGTAATGGGCAAAGCACTTATTAAAAAAATCCATGTAGTATATAAACATTTTTCAAATATCTTGAAAACATTGTTTTGACATTAGTCTCTAAAAATACTTAAACGCAATTTAGCTTAATAATGAATTATATTGCTGGGGAATGATACCACCAAATTAGTTACTATCTAGTTATTTGTGTTAGTCCATCCATCCCAAGGTTAAAAATCTTTTTTGAACTACCAAAACTTTAATCCGTTATTTTCAGCACATTTCCTGTGATCGGTATTAAAACAAAACTTGAGGTATGTGTTATCATTTAGTATACCTATTACTTAAATTCAAAATCAAGAGTGCTGAGATAAATAATGAATCATACAAGTTTCACGAGCATCCAATGTACAACAGAAGTTTTACTATCGGTTATTTGTTTTTGAATTAATTTCGGCTTTTGTATTAACTGTAAACAAAAAATTCTGTGTCTTCTTGAAAAAAGATGGTCTAAAGTCATTAAAACAGAACTTTCCAAAGTACATTGATAATGCTAAATGACAAGCAATTTTGCAACTTGAAACATATTTCCTAACACACATCTAATAAATTGTTGCGATGACGTCATTAGCCTTCTGGAGGGGACGAACATTTCAATCGTCGTTTTGTAATCATTGAATTAATGTTTGTAAAATTTCAAACGCTTTTACAATGTTATTTCCTTCCGAAGAGAATGTCTTTTTTTATTATTGTACATTTTTAACAAAATAAGAAGCTACTGAAGTAAGGTTACTTTTCGTTTTTAGAATATAGTTTTTCTTTCCGTTTAAAATATGTAAAAAAACTAGAATTTCCATTAAAAACAAATATCGATGAGGTCATTAAAAAATAAATGTCAAGGTTATTCCTGAAATGAAGTCTGTATAAAAAGTTCCTGAAATTTTTATCGAATTAATTTCAGACTTTAGGGACATACTGTATACGTTTTGCTTGGCAATAAAAATTCACAACAGTTATGTAAGTATGTGTTTTTGGCTTATCTTATGTCTTTAATTTTGTTACTTTATGTTGCTTAATACAACATGTGAATTTATTTAGTATCTTTCGTAATTATTTTCCTCTACGTAACATTAAGCTCTGGTTGAGAGGAAGCATTAAATTCTGTGAACATAATTGATTCTAGCGTTAGTAATTATATCACAATAGTGTCAATCACATTCATGGACGCACATCAATAAATTTAACGTTTGAAGAACAATTTGAATATTACTTCCACCAGATTTTAGTAGGATATTCACATGTCAGTTGTCCATCCGTCCGCACCAACAGACGGCTGCGCTAACTATTTTACAAGTGAAAAATTTTCTTTGAAAATTAAAATTACATTAGTAGACTAGTAGATACACAGGAACGACATCCCGCGGGTTCGTCAAAGTGCCGTCTCTTCGACACAGAAAAAATCGTCTCGCAAAAAGCAATAACTCACCCGGCAGCCCCCTGACATCCTCAATTAGTTTCTTCGTCACGTCCAGCTCAGCAACCTTCCTCAACGCGTCCTCTTCGATCCGCGGAAACGTCTGTCGAGGATTTAGGGCACTTCCACAGCACCGACTCAATAAATTACCCAAAGTATCGGCCAATTCCGAATTCAAGATGCGGATCAGCTTGGTGTCGCTGTAATCTCGGATAAAAAACACAAGAGATAAAAAGAACATTTCACTAAATCATCCGAGTCAAGTCATAAAGTACTGAACTCGGACATAAATCGACTTACTGCCGTCGCTGTGCGCGACACCTTCGCGCAGTAAAAAGTAACGCAGACCGTCGTTCGTGTAGATCTTGCTCCTTTGGAAAGGACAAACGACGTTGTTTTTCGATTTGGACATTTTTTCGCCATCGACGGTCCAGTGCGAATGACACAAGAGGGTCGCGGGGGGTTCCAGGTCGGCGGCTATGAGAAACGCAGGCCAGTAAATGCCATGGAACCTAATGGTATAAGGGACATTTCAGAAATGAGCGGCTTGGGGAACGAACGTCGGGAGCAGGGCCGTATCGGCAATAACGTAAAAGTTTTTTGCTTCGATAAAGATACAGTTACACATCTGTCGGTCACACAAGCCGAGCTTGGAAAACGACAAATTATATATATTACTTTTTTTCGAAACGAAAATATAGGTCGAGGGCACACGAATCGCAAATTTACTCTGTACGCTCGTGTTTGGCATTTTCTTGAAGTTGCCCACTCCACTCTACCGACAGAGTGATATATAGTGTATAGCTGCGTTTTATTGGTTTCCAGTGAGTGTCTTGAGAAGATATACTACATATATATATCCCTATTTTAAAAAATCATACCGCCCCATTTTATGTTAAAAACAACTGATAACTTTGGGAGGTTATGATTTAAAGACACTAAAAAATAATGTAACGTCGTGGATGTGTGTTAAAAAACATTGTCTTTAACCCGTTAGAGCAAACCCAGCTGACAAGGTTGAGATTTTAGGACCTAATACATAATACCATACATCAAGATTATATTTGTTATTGCCCTCGTAGTAAATTCATGTTTTTACAAACATAATTCAACAGATAGGAAGCACAATATATTCACCATTTTTATTTATATTTTTTTTACGATTTGTGGATCGGAACACGTAACAAACAAACAAAATACCTAATCTCAAACCCCGATCAAAACAGTTTCGATTCTAGAGCCAAAATACTTCTGAATGATAATAAAACTACAAAAAATATATTACAAGTTAAAAACCTATACATATGAGCTTCAGGTGACATTACATAGTTTCAAACAGGTGGTTTAAAAAAACACCTGATGATTTTTCTTACTGTATGATGCAAAATGGTCTTTGAGAAACGAAACGGTGTCTAGATTCACGATGTTCCTGTCGACTTGCGATGTTACATACAGTGTGGAGTCCCAATGTTGACGTCGAGGTTTATATACAAGTTTATAACTTGATGTAAAAGAAAGCTTACTTAGAGGCAAGTTTGAAAATATGTATTATAAAATACTGGAAAACATGAGAAAACAGACAATTTGCGAATTTAATCAACCTGTAGAAATAAGTTTAAAGATCGTCAGTTTTTATACGTTATACATTTTAATGTAACTAAAAAATTTGGAGCAAAATTCCAAAACTCCATAATTAAAAATGGTGGAACTCAGTTCTTAATTTGTTCCATAGAAATGCGAATATCTCACAAAATTGTTGACTGTCGACCTAGATACCCTTGTACGTGATATAATTCTCCCCTTTTCATAAATAATCCAAATCTGTGAAAACATATGAGGTGCTCCATTTAAATACTAATCGTTAAATGTATAAAAAAATATTTGTAAACTGTAGACCTAAATAAATAAGTAATAAATAATTCACGATAATATCATAATCTTCCGCCACCAGACAGTTGGGATACCCTGTATACCTCCTATAACCCCTTGCACAGTTAGATGTCTTTTCCACTTTATAGCAATGCAAGGGTAAATCATTAAAGACGAGGTCCTCGAGATCGCATTTATTATTATTATAGTTGGAAAAAAAATCATGGACTAAAATTGTACGGTTCCTTGTACAGATTTAATATTATTTTCGACTATACAAACTACAGATTATTTTCTTTTTAAGGCATAACTTCATTTTTACCTTCCGAACGTAAGCCAAGGAAGTATTCTAATCGAGTCCATCGCGCAAATTCCCACTTTCATATTTTCCCGACGCGTCATGACCTCTAGTTTCCGTCTGTCTGTCTGTCTGGCGTCTGTATCCATTTCCATTACACACGTAATCTCCGAAACTGCCGGACTGATTGTTGTCAAATTTTGTACGTATATTAGGAATATCAAGTAAATGGTTAACCGCTAACTAAAATTTGGCTCATCATCCCCACCACCAATGGGATGACATCATCTTCAAAATTTAGAACGGTAAGTTTTTTAAATTTTATAAAATAAGATCTGGATTTATGATATGTGATTCCGTGTCGAATTTTCAAGCTAGACATCCAGAATTTCTGGAAAAAAAACTCAAAACTGTATAACAATATTTTGCAATTTAATTTTGAAAGTGCAAAACCGAATGCTCTAAAATCTCGTAAATCTTTTAAGGTTATCGCAATCATGATAAATCGTTAGTCGCTACGTTTGGCTCGGTGTTAGGTAATATATTCTCAAAATGTAATATCTCCATTATTTACACACTAAATTGTTATGAAGTTTTAAATATAACTTGTCCACAACTTTCACTACATAATATTCGAGGGTAGTTTTTAAAACAGTTTATTATAAACCAGATATTTTTTCAATTTTGTTGAAATTTTTGGAACGCGGTTTTCACCACTGTTTTCGGCTTACGAAACTTTAGAAATCGTACTAGATATATTTTCGATTTTATTTGTTGGAACTGAGATATAGTAAAAATAAGTTTTGTAAGCTGAAAACACTGTTGAAAAACGTCTGCTAAAATTCCCTTAAATGATTGAAATATTGATTTTTAAAAATACGTTATACAAAAATGTCACTAAAATACAAAATCAGAAACTGTTTTTCACAAAACTAGCATTGCGTTATTAAAGAAAGCTATGGACGGCTTATATTTAAAATTTCACAATCACAAGTCTGTTAATAATGGAGATATTACATTCTGAAAATGTACCGAAAATTCTATGCAGAAAACGCATGCTTAACCAAAATTCGTTTTATCCCATCCCAAAAAAATTGATGACGTCATCTCAAAATTTTGCCGAATAAATCCTCTCAGACATGTGTAAAATGTTATGACTGTATACTTGTGGTTTATCAACGCACTCATAGTTTTTATAATTACTTATACAAGGTGACTCAAAAAAGAGTCAGTTTATTTTATTGATTAAATCAAGAACTATATAATCGACTGCTTTGAAATCTTGCAAACGTTTTAAACTTATCGTAAGCAATAAGCATTGTAAATTTTTAAGCAAAATATATCTGTTTATCGCCCTCAAAAAATTGATGACGTCATCTCAAAATTTTGCCGAATAAATCCTCTCTGAAATATGCAAAATATTGTGGTCTTACTTGTGGTTTATCACTTTTGTGCAGTGTACTCATGGTTTTTAGTCATTTAGTAATCATTAGTATTATACTGCACCTATCCAAAGTGATACGCGTGTCTTTGCAAAAATTTGTTAAGGGAAAACTCATTTGAAACGTACGCGCAGCACGCTTTTTTACAATTACTTACATTACTTACATATTTTTATTTTAATATAAAAAATATAATTCGCGTAATCAAATTTTATAATTTTTCGAAAAAGCTGGATTTGTTTTAATGTAGTTCATGGGCGAGGAAAGTTCTCTCGAAATAACCTTCGACAAATTTTTTTAAATAGAACATCCTGTATTCATATTTTTCCATAGTCTCATTAGCATCTTCCTAGGCTTTATAACTTCGGTTTGTTTTTGAACTTTCGATGCGACGTTGCCACGTTATTCCAGATTTCTTGAATTTTTTTAGCAATGCAAAGATTAGCAAAAAATTGCAATAATGTTATTTTTCAGGTCTCTGTTGCAATATTTTATAGAGATAAACCGAAGTACGCGCTTTGTTGTGCAACCAGTTAAATCAAATTTTAATGTACAGAGTGTTTATAAAAAATCTAAAACGTTACAATGTTCAAATATCAATATTTCAGTTTTTTCAAATATGTAGAACACCCTGTATTTTATTATTACATTTTATTCATTTTTTTGTTCTCACACTTTCAATATGTTAGTCTTTTAAAAATGAAGAAACAATTGTCATAAGTATTAACTTAAATATAGAAAATACTTCATCGATATTTAAAAATTGTACTTTTTTTAGACACTATATTTATGCCGTAATTGAGAAACCCATTTATTTTTTTTAAGCATTAAACTACATAACTTACATAGCATTTATAAAATTAGATTTGGTAACATTTTATAAATTTTAGGAATATTAAAAAATATAGGTATCAATCACAGTATAAGAAAAAAGAAAAACAATTACTCGAAAGTTATTCGATAGAATTTCCCTCGCCTCTGAACTATAATCCAACAAATTCCGCTTGTTTAAAAAATTATAAAATTTGATTTGCTATTTTTGATTTTGTTATTTTTTGGCTGAGTAACTGTTATTATGATAATTATTATTTTCTTAGTACTAAATAGAGGCAGACGCGAGATTACTGTATTCTTACATTTTCGACAAAACGAAGCGTGCTTGATTCGTCAATAAAAAAAGTTGGAAATGCCCGGCGTTTTCTTTTACAAAGCTGACGCTCAAATACCTACCTACTTTATATATTACTGTTTTTAGTATCTGAAGTACAGGAAGAATTAAACAATAAAAAATATAGTAATTATAAATTAAATCATCCATAAACCAGAAGTATAGGAGTACATTATTTTATAAAATTTAGATATTCTTTACTGTGCAGAACGTCGAGCTGACGTCATAAAATTGTTAGTGGGGATGATTAAACAAATTTTGGTCAATGTTTTACTATCTACACGATATTCCTAACGTACACATAAAATGTAACAATTGGTCCGGTAGTTTCGGAATTATCTGTCAAATAAAAAATCTGAACAGAAGGCAGACGGTAAACAGACAAACAGAAACGGGAGACCTATTTTTCGTAGTCTAGCGGTCATGAAACTTAGAGAAAACATTAAAGTAGCCAGTCACCCAATGGACCCTATTACAAGCTCACGCTCGGGACGTAAAAACAATGGCCCAAGAGGGGATCGAACCTGCACCCTTTGCGTTATTTCTGCAAAAATCTGGACGCCTACCGTAAACAATCAAGGCGAATTCATAAACCACAAGTACGGAACTGTGTTATTTTATAAAATTTAAATAGCATTTACAATGCAAAATTTTGAGGAGACGTCAGCAAATTATTATTGTTGTCTGATCTGGTGAGCAGGCAAATTTTGACTAGCGTTCTACCATCTACCTAACATACATATGTATAGTATCTGAACGGAAAGAATATTTTAAATAGGTCTTAGGTCTACCGGGTGTCCTAGTTCGCCCAATCGGCTACAGTATCTCAATTATTTGAAAAAATAGAAAAATAGAAGTAAATGAAAATACTATGTTAGCGTAGTAAAACTTTTGGTTTTTTCGGAAATGACAATAATTTTTCTTTTCAAAATAAATGAAGTATATTTTTTAAGTATGAAAATTACAATGTTTCTTCACTGGTGTAGCATTTATTACAGCACCGTAATAATTCTACAGTATCCTTACTTTATAGATTTTTTTATCACTAAAAAGAAAAAAAAACGTCACATCTTAATAAACCTAAAGCAATATAATAATGCGAATCGTTTTTTTTTTATAGATTTATTTGTGTTTATGAACTATTCTAAATTTCAAATTTTCATCTATTCGAATAACTCGGATATTAAAGTAAATAGTAGGGATGTACCGACTAATGGCCGACCGGTCGGATAAGCCGACTATTCGGCCGTTTTCCATCGTCGGCCGCAGTCGGCGACTGGTCGGCTAAACAGCCGATCGGTCGGCTTTTTTTTATTAAAATGAAAATAGTATATAAAACAATTAAACCCGGTTTACAGAACCTCAATTAAATATTTAATTGCGATTTAATTTTTAACCCCGCGTTAAAGTAAAGTTTGTCCAGAATTATAAGAATTTTATGGACTCCCAACGTTTATTCGTTTTACAACCCAGGCGTCAATTCTATTGTACAGGTAAAGAGCCTGTCAGGGGAAAGCCGATGTTTTCTGTACCTGAGTTCGCCCCGCTCTTCAGCTGTACAATAAAATTGACAACAGAGCTGTAAAACGAATTAACTTTGGGAGTCCATAAAATTCTTATAATGCTAGATAAACTTTACCGTGTGACCGACTCTACGCCAATCAGACGTCGCTAATGGCCTTGTTAAATGCGCGATCAACTTAATCTCAGTTAAAATATTATATAAACTGGCCCTAAATTATGTTATTCTTTATTTTTGTACTGAGTTACCAAAAAAAAATTAAATGTTAAAATTATCCAAACAAATTTAACAAATTTTTTAGAAAACAAAGGAATTTTAGTTATTCATTTTATTAAAATAAAACAAATTTTTAGGGTAGTAAGAGAAATAGAAAAAAAACACTGTCTGTCGCATTTATAAACCGGTTTTAGCAAAGCCGAACAGTCGGCCGACTAGTCGGTTTTTACTGGCCAAACAATCGGCTAGTCGGTTAGTCGGCCAGACCTACAGTCGGTACATCTCTAGTAAATAGGTAAACTGGGACACGCAGTATTTGAACTTCCAGAAATCGGTTGCACATCTCAATGAAGATTCGCACTTACATAGTTGTCGTCGATGTCTATTTCTTTGTTTGTGTCCAAACTAGCATTAGTTCGCGGTCTAAATTGGAACAGTTTCCAGCGAAAGTTCGATGCTGTGCTTAAAATGTACCAAAGTTTTTGGTAATTGGATAGGAAGCGCTCTTTTGTAAGGTGGTAGAATCGCCATCAGCAGATATTGTGAGAAAATTTACTAAAAGAAACATTTTCTCAGTTTCTGAACAATTTCATTGAAACTCCAGCCACCAGAACATGAAAACTAGCACCAATTGCCTCTTTTTCGCTAAAGCACACATTTCTCTAGCTGACTGGCTACTTGAAATGGTCAGAACAAGCTCCTAACTTCCTCAAATTTCATAAATTTCTATGGGAAACTGATTTTTGTGTATAATTTTAAAATTCCTCTGTGACAACAACAATTGGGTTGTAATTATTATTATTATCATCGAGAACCTGTAGCGGAAAAATATTTTTAAAATAACTCATATATTTCTAATACGAGAGGAATGCGGGTTTTTGCGATTCGGAATAATCCTTGGATCGATTATTTCATTTGTTTTGTTCTGAAATTTAATTCGCTATTTTTTCTTCCAATTAGCAAGAAAGATGACTGACGTATTATTGAATAAATTATTTAAATCTCACACTGAAGTTCTATTTAATCCAGTCTTGCTAAGTATAACACAGAATTGCTTGGAATATGATTTATAACCAACCCAAGAACCTCCTCACACTTGGCACAAAAGAGGTGTTTATTTGCGGTCAGCTACTTTTATGGCTTGCCTATAAACTTACAAGTTTTGGAGAACTTTATAATATTTGATACATGAAATGCTAAAATAAATGTAAATAATTCGCTATTCACATAAATTCAGTTTCAAAATTGCTCCTTCAAGACACAGAACCCATAATTACTGAGCTTTTATCATATTGTAGCAGCAAAACTGGAACAACGCATTTTTTGCAAACCCAAATCTAACAAATGCTGCCCTACAAAGCCCTCGTCTGAAAACTTCGACATCTAAGACTCAACAATCAAAAGAAACAATAACTGCAACGTCTCCACCATCTAACTTAATTTTCTCAACAATTCCCGTGAAATCCTTCATGACTGTCGGCGATTAATTAATTGCCAATGTTTAGAAAATGCGAAACTTAATAAAACGTCACCCCTCCTCCAACTTCTCCGAACTTTCTAATAATTCTCACCCTCTCCACCGAACTCACTTGAGGATGTCCTTCCCGATGACCTGAACGCTCGGCGGCCATACTTTGGAGAAAGCCGCCCCCTCCGCGTATCCGGCGGCGGTTAAATAGTTGACGAGGGCGTCCAACCACACGTAAACCGTTTGAGTTTCGTCGTCCGGTACTTGTATGCCCCAGTGCACCCGACTCGACGGACGAGATATTGAAATGTCCGGCAAAGGGCTCGCTTCTACCATATCCAGCAAGATCTTTCGGAACTTTGCTGGCCTGACGGAATTCTCTGCGACAATGGAAAGGCAACTCATGCGTATGAAAAATTAAAATTTCGCGAGAGGGTCATTATTGGGGATTAGGGGAAAGTCCCGGCGGGGAGCGAAGCTGGTGCTCGTGGACTGATAAGTTAAAAGGAATGATGGTAGAGATAGATACACGAGAATTAGGCGAAATTATAATTTAATATTCAAAGTGAGAAAAATTATAAAGGTTATTTATGCAGGGTGATTCAATGAGCCCGACAGAATTGGAAACGCAACCCAAAATACATTTTCAAACCATTCGTAGATTTATTTATTTATTTATTTATTTGTTTATTTGTTTAACACAAATATTGAACATTGTAATCTCGAACGTTATCATTATTTTGAGAAGAATATCCGTTTGAAATTTACAAGAAAAATTTATGGATTCTATGGCTTCTCGGATTTTGATTTCCAAATGTTAATTGGAATTTGGTATCTACTACATATTTCGAAAATTAAAATATATCTTATAAAATTTTATTGCTAAAGTACAAAACCTTAAAATGTTATGAATTTTGCCGCCTCGTTATGACGATTAATAGACTAATTTAAGTCTTCGCCTGTCACCATAGACGAATAAATACATATAATTCTGTCACAAACGTCAGTCATAACCTAACTTTTTTAAACTTTTTTAGTGTATCAGGTAGGTAATCAATAATAGTTCAGCTCGAATAATAGATTTACCACCTATTTTAAGCAAAAGACAAATTCTTATTCAAAAAGACAGTGACAACTTTTCCAAAACCAACTTGACGTACGAGCGTTATTTCTTGCCGATTTCAACTACCACACCAATGTTGTCAATTATGGTAAAGTCTTTAGTATCCTTAATCGAAATAATGCAATGTTGAATTTTAGAAATACATCCACAAATTCGTCGAATGAACGACCTACTCGGCGTCTGTATATTAGAGCTCAATTTTTTAAAGTTTTTTGTTTTCCATTACTGAATACAAGTAAAGCAACAAATGTCTAAGCTAGTAACGATTGTCTGAAAGCGAAGACCAAAGAAATATTACTTCGTCGCCTGAAAACTTGTTTGATCTACAGACCAGAGCGCCCTCAGGCGAGTGTCGACTCTACACGTTCAGAAGCGAGTTGATTAATTTCGACTACAATTTCTGCGGGAAATAGTTGTTTGGTCGGATTTTATAACGAATAAGTGAACATTTTTGGTACATAATTAGATGGTTTTATTTACAAATATAATATCACATGTCACATATTTCACTCGATTTTGAAATGCAACTATTTTTTTGTTTAAGTATGAATAAATTGTTTAATCGTTTTATATTAGCAAAACGTCCTAATGTAGTTATTTTTATGTTTTCGAAACATTGTGTCCTACTTTGTATGAAATTTTAAATGTTTTCAGTGACGATCGTTGTGGTTATTTTCGATAATCGAAAATTTCAAAAATCGAAAACCTGCAAAATTGAGAAATCTAAAAATTGAAAAACCAAGATGTCAAGAAATCCAAACATAACAAAAATCGTGAAAGTGAAAAATCAAAAAATGTAAAATCTAAAAAATCGAAAAATTGAAAAATAGAACTATCGAAGAACTGAAAATCGAAAAATTGAAACATCAATAAATCGAAAAAATGAAAACTTCAAAATTCTAAAATTTAAAAACCGAAAAACGAAAAAGCGAGAAATCGAAACACCAAAATATAAAAAATTGAAAAATTGATAAATCGGATAATTGAAAAATGGAAACATCGAAAAACTGGAAAATCGAAAAACCGAAAATCCGAAAACTAAAAAATCGAAAAATCAAAAGATCGAGAAATCGAGAAACCGAAATAGGTCAAAATCGAAACATCGAAAAGTTAAAAATGAAAAATTGATAAATCGAGAAATTAAACAATCAAACATCGAAACATCCAAATCTCGATAAATCGAGAAATCAAAAAATTAAAAAATTCGAAAAATTGAAATATTTAGAAATCGAAACATCAAAAAATCAAGAAATCGAAAAGTCATGAAGTCGGAAAATTGAGAAACCAAACTAGGTCAAAATCAAAAAAACGAAAAGTTAAAAGTTGAAAACATGTCGAAATGGAAAAACTTAGAAATTGAATAGGCCAAAATAAAAAGTCAAAAAGTTATAAATTGAAAAACTGACAAATCGAGAAACTGAACAATCAAAATATCGAAACATCCAAACCTCGATAAATCGGGAAATCAAAACATTGAAAAATAGAAAAATTTAAAACATGAAAAGTTAAAAAATCGAAAATTTGAAAAAACAAAAAATTGAAAAACAGAAAATAATATTAATAATTATTAATATTATAGATTAACATCTGTTGGAGTAAACTTATTATTATTATGGGCATGATCATGTAAAAATCTAAAACTGCGAAATCGAAAAATCGAAAGATTAAGAAATCGAATTATTTGAAAAATTCGAAAACATAACAAATTAAAATATCAAAGAACTGAAATGAAAAAGTGAGAAATCGAAAAATCTAAAATTTTAAAAACTGAAAAATTAAAATATCAAAAAATTGAAAAATCGAAAAAGTAAAAAAATCGACACATTGAAAAATCCAGAAGTCAAAAATCGAAAAGTCGAAGAATCGAAATATTGAAAAATCCCAAAACTGAGAAACTAAAAAATTCAAAAATTGAGAAATCGAAAAATCAAAAAGGTGAAGCCGAAAAATCGAAACCTTAAAAAAAATCGAAAAATTGAAAAATCAAGAACCTGAAAAATCGAAGAAATGAAGAACTGAAAAATTGAAACAGTCTAAACGCAAAAAATAGGAAAATCAAAACAACGATAATTGAAAAATCGAAAAATTGACAAGAGAAGTCAAAAATTGAAAAATCTAAATATTTAAAAATCATAAAATTCAAGAGGAAAAAAATTGAAAAAACGTAAAACTGAAACATCGGAAAATTGAAAACCCGATAAATTGAATAATAATAATCTGAAAAAACTGAAGAATGGAAAAACTAAAATATGTGTCCAAAAACTGAGAAATTAAAAAATTGAAAAATCAAAAGTCAAAAAAGTGAAATCGAAAAATCAAAACCTTAAAAAATTGAAAAATTGAAAAACTGAAGAAATGAAAAATCGAAAAGTTATAAATCGAGAAACTGAACAAAATATCAAAACATCCAAACCTCGATAAATCGGGAAATGAAAACATTGAAAAATAGAAAAATTTAAAACATGAAAAGTTAAATAATCGAAAATTTGAAAAAACGAAAAATTGAAAAACAGAAAATAATATTAATAATAATGATAATAATAATAAGTTTATTCCAACAGACGTTAATCTATGGTGGGCATGATCATGTAAAAATCTAAAACTGCGAAGTCGAAAAATCGAAAGATTAAGAAATCGAAACATTTGAAAATTTCGAAAACATAAAAAACTGAAATATCGAAGAACTGAAATGAAAAAGTGAGAAATCGAAAAATCTAAAATTTTGAAAACTGAAAAATTAAAATATCAAAAAATTGAAAAATCGAAAAAGTAAAAAAATCGACAGATTGAAAAATTCAGAAGTCAAAAATCGAAAAGTCGAAGAATCGAAATATTGAAAAATCCCAAAACTAAGAAACTAAAAAATTCAAAAATTGAGAAATCGAAAAATCAAAAAGGTGAAGTCGAAAAATCGAAACCTTAAAAAAAATCGAAAAATTGAAAAATTAAGAACCTGAAAAATCGAAAAATTGAAGAAATGAAGAACTGAAAAATTGAAACAGTCTAAACGCAAAAAATAGGAAAATCAAAACAACGATAATTGAAAAATCGAAAAATTGACAAGAGAAGTCAAAAATTGAAAAATCTAAATATTTAAAAATCATAAAATTCAAGAGGAAAAAAATTGAAAAAACGTAAAACTGAAACATCGGAAAATTGAAAACCCGATAAATTGAATAATAATAATCTGAAAAAACTGAAGAATGGAAAAACTAAAATATGTATCCAAAAACTGAGAAATTAAAAAATTGAAAAATCAAAAGGTCAAAAAAGTGAAATCGAAAAATCAAAACCTTCAAAAATTGAAAAACTGAAGAAATGAAAAATCGAAAAATTGAAAGTTTATAAAAGTCAAATTGTATTGTAAAATTGAAGAGGAGAAAAATTGAAAAAACGTTAAACTGAAACATCGGAAAATTGGGAAATCGAAAAACTGAAAAATTGAGAAATTATAAAATCCAAAAATTGAATAATAAACTGAAAAATCCCAAAACTAAAATTTCGAAAAATTGAGAATTCGAAAGTTGAAAAAAAGCAAGAAATCGAAAAGCCGAAAAATCGAAAAATCTCAATGTCGAGGATAAAAATTCAACGCGGATTCTTAAACCACAAATTCAGGACTATGCTACTTTTTAACATTTAAAGTAGTTGCCAATTTATTTTATTATAATAAGGTGCATATACATAACTGAATTATTTGTTTTCTATTGTCATGTTGCTCTTCTTTATGTGTATGTTTACGAAATAAACCCATGCGCCGCCCCCGTAGGACGCCTATGTGTTTCTTCTAGTATGTAGTATGACTCATCGGCCGGGCGACGCGGCGTTCGCTAAAGGAAAGCCTGGAAGCGGATGTCACGACGGGCCCAGAAAACCCTCGAAGCCGCGTTCTGCATCCATCGACAGAAACGATTATTATTCAGCCAATTCAGCCAATCCAGTCAGCAAATCGAGTCGAGTGAACGAATACATTCAAGTTGCACCATGGAATTATTCTGTACATAATCGCAGTAATAGTTAGTCGTGCAATTCGAGTTATTAAGAAATAAAGTGTTGAGTTTTACCTACGCCGATTTTAATCACTCATCCAACGTAACAATATGTTCAACAAATGCGATGTAATTATTTATATATTGCAATACTTACTATTCAGGTAAATCATCTGTCAAGAGCTTTGAAATGTAAATTTTGTCATCGGGAACATTATGTACTTTTTTAAAGAAATTGACTTTGCAGAACCTTTAGTGACACTTCTACAGTCAAACATTTTGCTCTTAATTTTAGAATTAATTATAGCACGAAATGAGAATAAGATTTATGGTTGGACTCTGTTTATTTAGCTGAACATTATTAAAACAAAAAGAAATCAACAATGGAACGAATATCACTGAAAGCATTTTAAGCTTGTTGCGTTATTGCTAAAAATTTAAATAAAGAAATTAATAGAAATTCATGCAAAGTAGATCGTAACGTTTCCAAAAGATAAAAATAACTACACTTTTCCAAAAAAAAATCTATTGCATGATAACGATTCCAACAGTATTGTTAATTTGTGGAATTTTGCTAGTAGCAAACATAATTAAAGAATTATTTCTTAATTAAACAAAAACTAGTTGCATGGCAATAATTAACCTACCTACCAAAATGTTCACTTATTCGTTGTAAAGTTGGACCAAGCAATACTTTCCCGTAGAAATTATGATCGAAACCGATTAGGATGTGTATCAGATCATGGCTTATAGATCAAATCATTTCTGAACGTTTAGAGTCGACATTGGCCTGAGTGCGCTCTGGTCTGTAGATCCAACAAGTTCGCAGGCGACGACTTAACACTTCTAGCGTTCGCTGTCTCTTGTATTTATTTGTGTTCGAATAAGCATTAGTCTCGGTCTAGTTTTGGCCGATTTCTAGTGAAAACTCGGTCGAGTTTCTTGGAAACCTAGACTGAATTGATGGTCACTCTCAGTGCGACAAAGAACGCATATTTCATTCTACGAGTGTTGTATCGTCCTCTCTTATAATCTATACATACCTAAAATTGCAATATAAACAAGTCAAAATTCCCTTGTGGCGCAAAACAACTGGGTCGTAATTTATAGCATTAACTAACTGTCAACAGCAAATTTCTCTACGCGAATGCAAATATTTCTGATGGGAAGACAATGCGGATTTTTGCTGCGGAATATTTTGATGAATTATTTAGTTTATTAGTTTTTCATAGTACGCTTTTCGAGATCAATGATATATTGCACGGATAGTAATTAAATATATTTAACGCTATTGAAACATGTAATTAATCTGCTTCCAACATAAAATCCATTTCAAAATTAAAATGTAATAAATCCATCCATTGTAATAAAACAAAACTCTCTAATGTCGGCTTTAAATTTAATTTCTTTACAAACGATTTTCCCCACTATTGCTTAACCACGAATTGCTCCAGGTTATCTTCACAACACGACATAAGTACTCGTTTTTTCGCTGATTCGTGATCTCTAGAGACATTTTTCAATTTCACGGCTTTTTTGGCAAAACTGGATTTTACATCATGTCATTTCACTGTCTCTGACCCAGAATGCGGAGTTTGAAACGCTGCTCAAATTCCTCGTATGATTAAAATGAACAAAACGTAATGAGATTAAGATACGACTACACGAACGAACTGGAATCACTAAACAGATCCAGTGATCACGTGAAAATCGCATGAACAACCTACGCCAAAACCCTATTGAAATGAAATGAAACAACCAATGCTTATACAGAATAAAAACATCTCCATCTCCACCCGCAGTTGCAATTCTGAAGTATCCTGCAGAATTGACTTTACGACACGTGTTTTCTAACGAATATGAACGGTAGCCTCGTTGTTCACGCGCTTATATAATATGTTCGATGGTTCTATAAAACCTAACTCCTCCAAAGAGAAAATTAGAACGAATCTGGAAGGGATGGATAAGTAAATTTTAGTTAAGTACATTGCTTGTAGCAATTTGTTTATAATGTGAATACTGAAAGAGGACGAAAGAAAAGACTGAAAATTCCAACAGGTACAATTGATTCTGTAATAAAAATATACATTAATAACTATCTGTCTGAATAATAAATGATGTATGTATGTTTTATTGATTTATTGAAAACTCTAGAAATATTAATAAGTTAATTCAGCGAAATAAATTATAGTTTTTATAAAATTGAAAATAATGAACCACTTCAGATGTACCTATTGAGCAATTTTACACTTCTTGTATACAAATTCCAAATAATTCAGGCGTTCCCCTGGCAACATAATCAAGCGCCAGAAATCATTACCGTAAGTGAGAATAATACCCTGTACAAGTTAGACTGGATAATCACACTTAGGCGTATAATCGATAAAATGCAATCCCAGTCAGGCTGGACGAGGGTCATTCTTGGTAGCTGGGGTTGTCGTTTCAAGTCAAGTGTTGCTATGTAAACCGGTATGTTGTATTGAATGAGAGACATATTTACCCACAAAAGAATTTTCTTTTTATTTCTGCACTGAAGTAAATAACCGCGTTTTAAGTCGTCAAACGCTCGTGTTCTCACGGTTAACCAACAACAAATACAACAAAGAATTAAAAATAAATTTAAAGCGAACAACACCTCCCGCTTTTCTCGACTCTCGCTGCAGATGTAATTAGTAAAATCGCGAGAAAATTCCAAAAGAAACGCGAAATTAAAACGTAACGTAAGCAATCGATAAAGCACAATCGTGGAACTGATGATTTTTGCAATTCTTACCGTTAGAATTAATGATTACAAAGCTCGTGCCAGCGTCTTTCCTTTTAATCCCTTTTTATCAAAGTCGCGACAGACAGAAAAGCGTCAATACATCAGCGATAAGTTCATTTATTATTGAGACACCTTTTACTTCGCTCCTTTTACTTAGAAGATTTATCTAAATGACATTTTCTTCACAATTGTCATACCTACCGTTCCTTCTGATCCAATATTTAAGATCGTCTTGTAAAGATCGAAGCGGAAACATATAGTTGACTTCCTCGATCCATTCGACTGGATGACCGCTTTCACCGGAAATAATTGTTTTACGGCCATCCGGTTCGACTCTTTCCTTTAACTGTGATTCAGTTAAAAACGTCTCGTCGGAAACGCAGTACCAGCCAGAGTACTTAGCTGAATATATTTTACCATTTCTTTTCAAAATATTCTAAAAATGTAGATTTTTATATAAAAATCACAAAAAAAAAAGAATAATACACACCCAAAACTTATGCACCGCTCGCTCATGATTTTCATCAGTCGTTCTAACAAAATCAGTATAGTCGATGCTAAAGCGTTGAGCCAAGTCTTTATACTGTGACGACACTTTTAAACAGTAGTCAACAGGAGTTGAGTTGTTTATAGCCGCAGCTTGTTGAATTTTGGAACCGTGTTCGTCAGTCCCGGTTGAAAATTTAAATTTTCCCGCACTCGTGACGTTATTAGTGATGCAGCGCCATCTGTAGACGGTATCTGCGATCAGCGAGCTATATAAATGCCCGATGTGGGGATCTGAAACACAATTCTCGATTTCAAGTACAGGATTTTACTTTTAAAATTATTGTAATCACAAATCGGTAGGAATTTGATTTTGTCGGGTTAATGTATTTTGTGCGATTTTAAGGTTAAGTTGGACTTACTTGCATTTACGTAATATATCGGAGTCGTCACAAAAAATGGCGAATGAGAACAAGAACTGGCATTTCTTAACAAAAATAAACCTCGAGCACTCATTTTTATCATTCAGAAATACGTTTTTATTACTAAATAAAATGAGTTAACCTCAACTTCGTTGAAGCTGTGGGGTCTGCGACATCGTGTGATAAGCCGGTGGAAGTCACCAATAAGAAATCAGTATGTGGGTTCACGTATCACGAAATTGCTTTATTATTGGTCGTTTGCGGTGATGCAACTTTTGCTCTTATATCTCAAACCCGGTTGTGTTACTAAGGTTTGCGCCCTCACTAAGACCCAAAAGAAAAGACTATTTATAAATATGAAGTTCTGTTTTAATGTAAAACCAATAATACAAAACGTGAATATCTCGACGAGACTCATAAATAAATATATGGAAAAATGTATACCATAGCTTGCGTTGCACTAATGCTGTATAAATAAAGGTACAATAAAAGTCTCCTTGTTTTTAAACCCTTAGTATTTCTAAACACTTATTATAACAAATAGCGATCCAATCCGGCTGCGTGGCCCCCCACTGTATCTGATTAACCTCTCCTTCGGCAGCTGTGTATGCTAAAATAGGATCTTCAATAGCCCTTGGCATCTGTTGAATATCCCATATTAAAGCTTGATGATCATCTCCAGCTGTACAAATGTGACAACTTGAGTGTGGGGCCCATGCAATTCCATTAACACACGCTCTGTGGTTATTCAATCTGGCCACAGGTGTACATGGAACCCTCACATCCAAAATAATGACTTCACAGGCATCCATGGCGATCGTAGCCAAATAATTAGGGTCTTGTTTATTCCATGCCAATCTCAAAAGAGGAGTATGAGCTGGATCTTCGTAAATGATAGTAGAGTGCTCCAGGTGTCTCAAATCAAACATCCGAACGGAACCGTCGGCTCCTACTGAGGCAAACATGTCTCGGCCTCCTCCAGCTCGAGAGAAAGCGATGTCATAGACTTCCTTGTCATGGGCGATTAGTTGGGTTTTAACATGTCCGGAAACTAGATTAACGCGTCCGATGATCTGGCCCGTTTCCAGACCCCAAATTGTGCACGTGGTGTCTATCGATGAGGTTCCAACAAGATTTGGATCTACTTCATTCCAGTCGAAACTCGTCAAGGGGGCGCAAAAGTCGGAGTTTTTGTTATTGTTTAAGACGCATTCGAGACGAGTGTCGGGTTCGCCAGCGCGCCACACCCGCAAATAATCTCCACTAAAAATTCTCAGTTATTTAAATCAACAAAGTTGTGTGCAAATACCTGGTCGCTAATAAATCTGGGTAAACTCCTTTACTGTCCGGTATCCACATGATTTTCGTGGTGGGATATGGATGGTCAAACGTACTTTTGGGCGAGAATTCACTACTGTCTTCATCTAAAGACACGATTTGTACTTTGTTGTTGTATTCTTCGACGAAACTCCCCAGAGCCAACCGGAAGCGTTTGTCGGGGCGCACAGACCAGTTCATGCTGAACAGCGGCCATGGTGCTATGTATTTGTAAATTTCTTTTCGCTTGCCAGCTGGGACGACGCCAGAATGGGCCATTTCTGCACAGTTAGGGCGTTAAGGGCTGCTCTGGGATCACACGGGGGGCTTACCTCATTCGCTAAAATATTCAACGTGATTGTTAGTTTTTGTACTAGAAACGCAAGAAATGAGGTTTTTTACACTGGAAATGGTTTTTTCATCCGGTTTTATTGTTTATGTTGAAGGTTTATCGGAAATGGAAAGTTTGACAAGTCTGACATTTTATTATTGACAGGTGACAGTTGAGGAACATAACCACAAACAAAAACACGCATAACCTCAAAAACGACAACGTGTAAAAAAGTAAATGCATTCATAAGTATTTTCGCCTGACTTGGCACAAATGGAAAATCAGGCTCCCATTTTATAACATTAACGTTGTTGTTAACACGCCACACGTCATGTTTTCACTTTTAAAATTACATAACCTCAAATCACGCATTGTGGGGCCTCTCAGGCAATGCAGTCAATTCAAAACGAAACTGTACATGAAAACCGCCCATTTAGAAAGCAAAAAACCATTAGACGAACTTATTAAAAAATTTGCCCTAAGACTTATATACAACACTATAGTCGAAAGGAAAGTTTTAAGATCTGAACAACTACAAAAAAACAAAAGTTTTAAAAAGGTACAACTACAAGAACCTGTTCCAGTTACATTAAAATATTTAAACGATGACATACACATTAAAGAAGACACACCAGCAACCACTTCTGAGTCATACGAAAGTGAAGTAGTAAATTTTCCATACAACTCAAGTGGCCACAACGTGGAAACATCTCACGAAATAAATGAATCCCAAAGTGACCCTTATTCTCCAGATGTGGCAACCGCCTTAAGCGAAGAAGTGCAAAAACGTTATGAACTTCACCAAGAAATGAAAAACTGGATGCTATCATATGACAACTATGACGATAGTTGCTTGGGTAGTGAAGGTGAGTTAGATATAAATGAAAGTGGTGTGTATTATGGCACACCCGACCCGAAATCTAAAATTAGTAATGTCCCTTGTGGTGGTTGTGGGGCTCTTCTCCACTGCAGAGACACAGCAATTCCAGGCTACATCCCTTCAGAAATCTTTAAAAATAGTGTGGCTTATGGTGGTTCAAACCTAGAAGCAATAGTTTGCCAAAGATGCCATTTTTTAAAACATTATAATGTGGCGCTTCAAGTTCAAGTAACCCCAGAGGATTATCCTAAAGTTTTATCCACAATTGGTGAAAGAAGAGGTTTGGTAATACTTCTGGTAGATTTGTTAGATTTCCCTTGTTCGATTTGGCCTGGGATTGGGGAGATTTTTGGGAGCCGAACACCGATTATTATTGTGGGTAATAAAGTTGATTTGTTGGCTCAAGATAGTAAAGATTTTTTCAAACATATAAGGAGGACACTCTTAAACAGTGTTAAGTTACAAGGATTTGCCACTTTTAATATTAAGGACATTGTGCTAATTTCGGCAAAGACGGGTTACGGGATTGAGGATTTAATCACAAAGCTTAATAGTTTGAAAAGGGTTAACGGAGACGTCTACATTGTGGGTTGTACCAACGTAGGAAAGTCAAGTTTGTTTAATGCGTTGCTACAGTCCGACTACTGTAAGACTCAAGCTATGGATTTAATTCAGAGAGCTACGACCAGTGTATGGCCTGGTACTACGTTAAACTTGCTCAAATTCCCCATCAGACGTCCAGAAGGATATCGGCAGTATTTAAGACACAAGAGATTAGAAATACTGGAGAAGATAGAAACTGAAGAACAAGAATTCCGGAAACAGCAGTTAAAAGTTACTAAAAACCCGAAATACGCGTCTCTGATTGGTCACATTGATGTAACGAAAAACCCATACAAGAATATGAAGTCTAATGAAGAAGTCAAAGATATGTTTACTATAAGAGACAATAAATATGACAAAGGAGTTACAAAAATGGGGATAAACGAAAAAAGTCCTGAATTCATACATAGCAAATGGTGTTATGACACTCCGGGAGTGGTACAACCTGATCAAATCATTCATTTGTTAACTACGGATGAACTGTTGTTGACATTACCAAAACAGGTTATTTTACCTAGAACTTTCTGTGTTAAACCTAACTCCACTCTTTTTATTGGGGGTTTATCCAGATTGGACTATGTAAACGGGTCTAGTTCAGTTAGATTGAGTGTTTTCGCGTCAAACGAATTACCAATCACGATTTGTGACACCGGCGATGCCGAAGAACTCTACGAAGAATTACTAGGCACGGATTTACTAAAAGTACCAACGGGTGGGGCTGACAGACTTGCAAAATGGCCCAAATTGGAGATGGCGAAAGAATTTACCATAACAGGAATTAATTGGCAAAGGTCGGCCAACGACATTGTTTTGTCTAGTTCAGGTAATACGTTTTTTTTTTGTTTTTGTTTTATAAGTAACTGAGTTTTATTTTGCAGGTTGGGTTGCTCTAACAGGGAAGGAAAGCCTCCAATATAATTTCAGAGCTTGGACCCCTGAAAAACGAGGTGTTTATTTGAGGGACTGTCTTTTGCCACATGCTGTAGCTTTAACGGGCAGAAGAGTAAAAAATAGTGTAGCTTATAACAAATATAAATTCTTTTTACAATAATTATTTTGACAATGTTTATTAAACTTGCGGAAACTAACCCTTCCTGATTTAAAATTAAGTTCCGACTAGGGGTATCATCGTCAAAAAATGAAATGTGGTTAGTTATTCTAGGTTTATTTATTTTACGGAAACTGAATTTTACAAAAAATTAACTTGATACCAAAAAAGAAAAAAAATATAAATGAAATTAATATACATAAAATTACATCATTCAACACAAAAGTATTCGTGGTATACAATTTAATTATAATTTTTTTAAAACAACAAAATGTTATGCCTGAAACTAGAAAGTGTCGAATCAAAAATAGAAATCTCCCTACGGCCTGCTAAATCATTGGCAGCGAGCATCATTCTACGTAGAGGATGGTTCTTGACTATATTCGTCAAAGCCGACGTCACTCTAAAGATGATTCTGCTTCTGGTTAAACGACTGTTAGAAACTGGCACTATAAATGACAACTCGTACAGCAGATGAGGATTATCAATTCGACCATTAATTAATCAATGTAAAACGCAAGCATCGTATACACGTCTTCTACTTAACACTCAGCGGTGGTATATTGAAAGTGTGCATAACCTAGCTGTAGTCCCCAATAATATGCCTATGACCAACTTTAAATTCTATCGTACGCAAAAATCTTTTTTGGATTTTTTTCCAGCATCTCCAAATCAACTTTATATATCGGTGTCCACACCGGAGAGCAATATTCTAACTTCGATCGAACTAATGAGCAATATAGCGTTTTTAGTGACAGCGGTGATAGGTCTTTATACATATTCGCCATATGAACCTCCACATTTTTAAGGCCTTTTTAGCAATGTAAGAATAATGACTCTTAAACGAGAGTGCCGCATCGAAGACTATCCCCAAATCCTTAATTTCAAACACTCGTTTCAGAAGTTGTATGTTTATTTGGTAATCAAAATTAAGGGGACTCGCTAGACGAGGTATAACATTTTTTTGGTTTTTTATATGAAAAAATGATATTAATATATCATACATCAAACTGCAGCTTTTTTCATATTCTAGAGCGCAGAGACCAGTTCAATCAATTAAAAAAATATGGCTGAGAAATATCGTAAAAAAAGCACCATTGTATGTTTTCTTTTCAAGTTTTTTGAATCATAAGCATCATAGAATCGCTTGAAAATTCGCACATGGATAAAACATCACTTTTTACAGGGCGCAGAGTCATTAAATGTTTGTTAGTGGTACAATTTGTTTAAATAATAATGTGTTTATTAAAATCAAAATATACCACAAATTAATGCAAAATACGTCGAATAATTTTAACAGGAATATCAGAGAAAAATTAATGATCTATTGGTTAGCAGAGTTTTTAACAAAAACTAACAATTACTGAAAAAAATGGGTATCAATTCGACAGAATTTGAGCAGTTAGTTCAGTACTTTGCCGATAGGAGCGCCACTAAAATTTACGGAAGCGACTTTCCAGGTAAAACCCTTATCGCCTCCTCTACCATAAGCTGATTGTTAGAGTTCTCGGCTGATTTTTCTAATTTATGGCAAGGAACTCTGTTTTATAACAAGCCGCCAGGACCGGACGTGGTAATCTATTGTTAAGAAAATTAACTTTTACGCAGTGAGGTACTATCATAAAACCGAATTAAAACTGGGGAACTATAATATTTTTACTCCACTCAGGATCCTGAATTCAATATACATGATTACTAAAAATTCATTGTAATATATTGTTAATATATATTTTGCTTTGTTAATTAATAAAACTAATAAACATATTTATAACAATAATAAAAAATTGGTCTAAAGAGTTTAGACAGTACTTCCCTCGCTGTCGGAAACTTGACGACTGCATGCCTATTGTGTTTTTTTTCTCATTACATTTTTGTAGTGGGAAATTAAAAAAAATTGCGATGACGTCATCAACATTTTTGCAAGGACACGTATATCAGTTGGGATAGATGTAGTGTAATACTAAGAATAAAATTATTATATTCTCAAATTTTCGGGAAAATGAATTGGGTCGTTTGAATATTGATTTGTAATAATCAATAAAATAACGAAACAATTTACTCACGTATACCTACGTATCAGAGGCAACTGAAAATCGTGTATGTATAAACATTGTTAATTTAAGATGACAGGCGTAACAGCATACGTGAGAGCCAAACACAGAAACTGTAAACAAAACGACCGTCGGTTTTATTGCTTCGACTTCCGCTTATTATATAAAACATTGGGTTTTATTTTAATTCTTGACGGTGAAATTCACAATTGGTTGATTATAAACATGTCTATTTCACATTCGCGGAATCAAGTGAACGCATAAAACAAATGCAGGTCTGTAATGTTAAAGTCGATGTAAATAAGCGTGCTACCCTTATGTTTCAACCGAGTTTTTCCTTTAACAAATTTTGTGTCTACCAAATTGGGTTGGTTGGGGTGTAATACTAATAATAAGTGTTGCCTTTAATTTAATCAATAAAATAAATTGACTTCATTAATTTTTTTGAACCACCTCTTAAGAAAATCTAAAAAATATGAATGGAATTATAAATCACAAGTACAAACTCATTATATTTTTTGCATTTTAGATAGGATTTATTCAGCAAAATTTAAGGGTGACGTCATCAATTTTTTTAGGAGGGATGAACAAATACATTTTGAACAAAAGTTTACCATGCTTATAATAACTTTAAAATATTCCCAAGATTTCAAAGCATTCGGTTTTGTAATTCCTGATTAAATCGATAAAATAAATTCACGCCTTCATTAATTTTTTTGAGTCACCCTGCATATGCAAATCCAAAAATATGAATGGAATGATAAATCACAAGTACAGACTCATCATATTTTGTACATTTTAGATTCGATTTATTCGGAAAACTTTTGAGCTGACGTCATCAGTTTTTTGTAGAAGATAACCAAATATATTTTGACTAAAAATTTATTATGCTCTTTATAACCTTAAAACATCTGCAAGATTTCAAAGCATTCGGTTTTGTAGTTCCTGATTAAATCAATAAAATAAATTTACGCATTCATTAATTTTTTTGAGTCACTCTGTATATGCAAATCCAAAAAATATGAATGGAGTGATAAATGACAAGTACAGGCTCATCATATTTTGTACATTTTAGATATGATTTATTCGGCAAACTTTCGAGCTGACGTCATCAAGTTTTTGGAGGGGATAAGCAAATATATTTTGACTAAACATTTATTATGCTCTTTATGACCTTAAAACATCTGCAAGATTTCAGAGCATTCGGTTTTGTAGTTCCTGATTAAATCAATAAAATATATTTACGCATTCATTAATTTTTTTGAGTCACCCTGTATATGCAAATCCAAAAAATATTAATGGAGTGATAGTTCACAAGTACAGACTCATCATATTTTGTACATTTTAGATATGATTTATTCCACAAACTTTTGAGCTGACGTCATCAAGTTTTTGGAGGGGATAAGCAAATATTTTTTGACTAAAGATTTATGATGCTCTTTATAGCCTTAAAACGTCTGCAACATTTCAAAGCATTCTGGTTATCAGATTAAAAATTAAATTTCAAAATGTTGTTTTATAATTTTGATTTTTTTTCCAAAAATCTGGACGTTTCGGGTGAAAAGTCGATTCAGAGTTGTAAACTACATGTGTAGGACTATGTTATTTTATACAATTGAAAACCCATTTACTATGTACAATTTTGAAGTGACGTCATCGCTTTAGTGGTGGGGATGATTCGACAAATTTTGGTTAGCGTTTTACCATCTACATGATATTCTTAATATAAGTACAAAATTTCACAACAATCGGTCGAGTACTTTCGGAGATTATCTGTCTAATAAAAATCCGTGACAACAGACGGACAGACGGACAGACGGACAGACGGACAGACGGACAGACGGACAGACGGACAGACGGACAGACGGACAGACAGACGGAAATGGGAGACCTATTTCTTCGTCTTCTAGGGGTCATGAAAGATCGAGAAAACGTAAAAGTAGAGAGTCGGCCGACGGACTCGATTACAATACTTCCTTTGCTTACGCTCGGGAAGTAAAAATATATAAAATACAGCTTTTGTTTAACACGTATAAGTAGCTAAGTGTATCTACTACTTATCCCAGAAAGGAGGTGTTTTAAAAAAGCCCTACGCCCAGTAACTTCTCCCTTCATTGTTTACTCGAAAAAAGTGCTCGTATATGTTTTCATTTGTCGAGAGATCATTTTCAAAATATATTTATAATAAAAATATGCAAGTCTTGGTGATGAAAAATGTACTCTTAATAAATTATTATTAAAGTACATAAAAAAATGGAAACTAATTTTATTTATTTTAAAAAAATCTCTCGCAAGCGCAGGTTCCTCTTTCTTCTTGAATCAATTATTTCGGGCAATAATGCGCCAAAGTAAAATCTGCCAAGTTTATCTGCCATCTTTTTACATATATTTCTTCGTCTTTATAAATTGTTTCTATATTTATTCATTTGGGTGTCCATACAACAAAATAAACTTGTGAAATACCCGTAACAAGCATTTGTCCCTGGACTTGAAAGTAGTAATTACGATTTTTTTTTAGTTTCAATTCTCTGTCTGTCAATGTACAAAATTTGATTATTTTTTTTTTTAACCGCTTCTTCGGGAGACAAATCTTGCGATTTTGAAGGGCATTTAATTTCGACTAATGCACTCCTATCCTCCAGAACCCTGTCTGGACTAGCAACCAAGTAAGGAAATTGTTTTGAAATAAACAAGCCACACCGTTTAGTTTTTACATTTTTATTTATTTCAAAACACTTGACAGCTTTTTCCTCACTTTGCTGTCCATAGTATGTATGACTATTACCTCTAAATGCACAGAGACTCTACAGTTTTAGCTATTGCTGTAGTCGGTCTAAGTTTGTAAATACGTCCAAAATTTGAAGCCGTAACCCTAATTTCTCTTTCTTTTACCCAAATGTGCCTGTTGCCTAGTGTCTATTTCAATTTGGTCTAAATTCAAAGATAATTTTCTCAAAAAAACCTCTTTGGCTGTCACAAATGTTTTTACATCCATGACAGGATTTTCTAAAAAATATTTAAACCATAATCGCAGTCGGGACCAGCATAAGTAAATTTTTTTACGACATATTTTTTTTACGAATACTTTGTCTAAGACGAGCTTGTTTTATAGACGAACAATATTTTTTTGTTATTAAACCAGGACCGTTTTAATCACAATATATTTACTTATCCCCTCTGAAAAATTGATGACGTCACCTCAAAATTTTGCTGAATAAATCCTATCTAAATTGTATCAAATATGATGAGTCTCTTCTTGTGATTTATCATTCCATTCATGTTTTTTGGAATTGCATATACAGGTGACCCCAAAAATTAATGAATGCGTAAATCTATTTTATTGATTTAATCAGGAAGTACAGAACCCAATGCTTTGAAATCTTGCAAATGTTTTAAGGTTATAAAGAGCATAATAAATTTTTAGTCAAAATATATTTGCTTATTCCCTCCAAAAAATTGATGACGTCAGCTCAAAAGTTTGCTGTATAATCCTATTTAAAATTTACAAAATATGATGATTCTCTTCTTGTAATTTATCATTCCATTCATATTTTTTGGATTCGGATATACAGGGTGACTCAAAAAATTTAATGAATGCGCAAATTTATTTTATTGATTTAATCAGGAACTACAAAACCGAATGCTTTGAATTCTAATGTGAAAAAAAAACATAATAGGCATGCAGTCGTCACGTTTCCGATAGCGATTCAAGTACTGTCTAAACTCTTTAGACCAATTTTTTGATTTTCCCATTTCTCCATTTCTCAATTTTTCAATGTTTCAGTTTGGGATTTTTTCACTCTTTCGATTCTTTCATTTTCCTTCCATTTTTAGGTTTTTCAATATTTCAGCTTTGGAATTTTGCAATATTTCGTTTCTTCAATTTTTCAAATTTTTGATATTGTGTTTTCTCGGTTTTTAAATTTTTCGATATTTTAATTTTTCAGTTTTTAAAGTTTTAGGTTTTTAGATTTCTCACTATCTCGACTTTTCGATTTTTCAGTTCCATGATTTTTCAATTTGTCGAAATTTTAAATTTTAGATTTTTTGTGCTCGATCATTAAATTTTCTGAGTTTTCAGGCTTAGATTTTTTTTGTTGTTCAATTCTTGGATTTTTAAAATTTTTGTTTTTTAAATTTTCCTATTTATCAACTTACTGGGATTTCAATGTTTTGATTTTTTGATTGTTCAATTTCTCGATTTTTTGAATTTTTAGTTTTTGATACGATTTTTTTTTTCAAAAATTTTCAGTTTTTCAATTTATTAACTTTACGATATTTCAGTTTTACGATTTTTTAATTTTTTTATTTTTCAGTTTTCAATTTTTGACGTTTCTAAATTTTTCGATTTTTCAATTTTTCGATTAACTGATTTTTTGATTTTCCCATTTCTCTATTTCTTGATTTTTCAATTCTTTCTTCAATTGTGATTTTTCAATTTTTCGATTTCTGGATTTTTCAATGTTTCAGTTTTGGATTTTTTCACTTTTCCGATTCTTCAATTTTCTTTCCATTTTTCAGTTTTTCAAGATTTCAGTTTTGAATTTTTTCACTTTTTCGATTTTTCCATTTTCCTTCCATTTTTCAGTTTTTCAGTATTTCAGTTCTGAGATTTTGCAATGTTTCGGTTCTTCAATTTTTCCATTTTTTGATGTTTCGATTTCTCGGTTTTTCAATTTTTCGATAGGTATTTTAGTTTTTCAATTTTTAAGTTCTAGATTTTCCGTTGATTTTTTGTTTTCCTTGATGTTTTGATTTCTCGATTATTCGATTTTTCAAGTTCTGGGTTTAGATTTTTTGGTTTTCCAATTCTTCGATTTTTAAATTGTTTAATTTTTAGATTGTTCAGTTTCTCGATTTATAGATTTTTCAATTTTTCGGTTTACCGATTTTTTTCATTTAAAATGTTTCAATTTTTCAATTATTAAGTTTTCGATTTTTCAATTTTGGTGGAATTTGAAAACGGTATTAATAATACATTTAGGCGAATAAACTAATAGACGGGTTTGATAAGCCTTGTTTGCTCTACAGTCTCTAAATTGTGTTTGATTAATATAATAATTATCTCGAATATTAAAATTAATGTCAAAAGAATACGAGAAATGATTATTCTGTGCTGAAGGTATGTTGTGGGCCGCCTGCCATAAATTATCATTATTCTCTGCATTATCGGCTTACGATGTTTTTATGACCCACGTCCGGTAGTCGTCTATACCACCACGTCAGGTAGATTTAAAGAAGAATTGCTGGTTGCGTTTAAGGCAACAAATGGCGCCCAATTCAAACTTGTCTCTCGTCTAGCGTTCCCCCTTAATACACTTAAGTAACGAACAAAAATATTGGGAATGGACGGTATTTCCAAAAGTAATTAGGGCCCGACTTTACCTGGAAGAATGGCTTAACATCCAGTGGTTTCTCCAAAATACCATAAAACCCAAACATTTCCTAGTTATTTTAAGCTCAGGACAATATTTGCAATATGATTCATGAAATTTCGTCTTTCTAGATAAGTAAATGCCGATAGAATGACATTTTTTTTTCAAATTACCACAAAAATTGATAAAAATGCAAAATATGCCCCCGTTACGTGAAATATGCAGCCGAAAGCAAATATATGCAAATATGCAATTTTTTTATAGCTGTATTAATTTTTAATTAGCATGATTCGTTCACATATTAAAGACTTATATGCAAAAAATAAGGGAAATGCAAATTTCATAAAATCCGCTCTCTAATTACATATTACTTTATTATGTTACCACGACAATAAATGGAACGCACATTTTAAAATATACATTTCTAATTAATATATGTATGAATAGCAAATACATAAATAGTTACAGCATTAGTTTGGATGTGGTTTTGACCAATCAACTGTAAGAATAAGGTGATCGTACCCATGTCCATTAAGCATAGCAATAGCCTTAGCAGCATCATTCCTAAATTTAAAATGAATATAAGCAAATCCTTTACAATAACCCGCTTGTTTATCTTTGGCCAAATACAACTTCTGGATGGGTCCAAATGGTTTAACTAAATCCTCTAAATCAGTTTCAGTTGTAGATTCACTGAGATTAGTAATTCGAATAGCCGTCGCATCATCCCGTCTCGCCATACTGAGATTGTCGGTTCTCTTAGCAGCCCCCTCGCGCATGCTTGGTGGAATATACTTAGAACCGCCAGGCTTACTGGTCTCCGTTCCAGTTGAAGGCCCCCCAACTGCGGGACCTTTCTTGTCGTCAGGCACTTTTCCTCCTGCCAGCATCGTGTCCTTCCAGGGACACTTGGAGGTCCAATGATCGCCGCTGCACGTTCTACATTTTACAACGTTCTTGTCTCCAAGGGCTAGAATTTTCACATTAGCATGGTCAAACACAAAAAAAATCGTTACCTTTAAGTTTATCAAGTCCTTCGTCCTCCTGCTTGTTGTCCTCTTCCTTACTCGTGATATACTGCATGTACACGTCTTCCGCTACGATAGTCGTAGCAGGGTTCGGTCCAGGTTTGTCGTTTGCGCTTTCGCCGAATTTCTTCCAAGTTTTGCGTAGGGCGATCGACTTGGACACAACGCGCTTCTCGATTTTGTATGTACGGACGATTTTGGTTTTTTTGTCGTCTTCATTGTACGAGTATTCGGTGATTACTTTGAGACTGTTATCTAACACTTCTGTAGGGGGTGGCAGCGAACCACCCTCCAATTCGACTTCATCGGCCCAACTGGACTTCACTTCTTCAGCCACAGGCATTTTGTACAAACTTTAGAGCAGTTTTGTGGTGCAACTTCTACACGTTCCAAACTAACCTCTTTTGGTTAAATGTCAACAATGTCAACTGTCACTTTTTGACGCTTGACAGATTCGAATTCATCGAATTGTCGCTTGCATTTCATTTGTCAAAAATGAAATTATTTTTTATTTTATGAAAAAATATTACACAATTTAAGTTGTAAATTATTAATTTTAGAATGTAATGATTGTTACATAGGCTCGCTTCTCGCTTCTAGGGATACCCTGGATTCAAGACTCCCCCCCCCCCTTCTTCGAAAGGGTTTATGACTTCGGATTACTCTAGCTTGTCATACTTATTTATGAGAACTTCTTTACAATTTTTCTTCGTTATTTTTCATAGACTTTTCTTAATGAGTTATATAGACAGGCAAAAATTGTTCCCTAGCATAAAAAACAGTCCAGTTTTTTTTATTATTATTAGTATTATCATAAATCAAAAGAAAGTCATTCTACCACAATCCCAATATTTCACTTAACGTACGGAAAGTAAAAGCAAAAATGTTTTACTTAATTGCAAAGTGTTTATCGGTATTTATTTAGAGGTACGCGGCCGCTATCCGCGAAAGTGGCGACAATGCAGGCAGGTATAATTCAGCGTCCGGCGGGGCTTTTGTCCGGGAAGTAGCTGTTTCCGTCCGCTGGTTGGTTGCCCAAAGACCGCGAAAGTACGATCTTTCGACACAGTGGAGGAACACATAGGTCGCCACACTAACAGTTTTTACTTAACATTATATAACATATTGATCATTTCTGAAAATAGCTTTTTATTCTGCTTCAGAAAATATCAAAAAAATCTGGGTGTACCATTAAAAAAAAAAGTAGCCGGCCCTGTCTGTCAAACCGAGAGCGATAAGAAAAGGAAAAATGTTGTAATCAAATCGCCATCTTTACCTATAGGTATATCCAAAGCAAATTTCAGAAAAAAAATTGGTCTAAAGAGTTTAGACGGTACTTCCCTCGCTGTCGGAAACTTGACGACTGCATGCCTATTGTGTTTTTTTTCTCATTACATTTTTGTAGTGGGAATTTAAAAAAAAATTGCGATGACGTCATCAACATTTTTGCAAGGACACGTATATCAGTTGGGATAGATGTAGTGTAATACTAAGAATAAAATTATTATATTCTCAAATTTTCGGGAAAATGAATTGGGTCGTTTGAATATTGATTTGTAATAATCAATAAAATAACGAAACAATTTACTCACGTATACCTACGTATCAGAGGCAACAGAAAATCGTGTATGTATAAACATTGTTAATTTAAGATGACAGGCGTAACAGCATACGTGAGAGCCAAACACAGAAACTGTAAACAAAACGACCGTCGGTTTTATTGCTTCGACTTCCGCTTATTATATAAAACATTGCGTTTTATTTTAATTCTTGACGGTGAAATTCACAATTGGTTGATTATAAACATGTCTATTTCGCATTCGCGGAACCAAGTGACCGCATAAAACAAATGCAGGTCTGTAATGTTAAAGTCGATGTAAATAAGCGTGCTACTCTTATGTTTCAACCGAGTTTTTCCTTTAACAAATTTTGTGTCTACCAAATTGGGTTGGTTGGGGTGTAATACTAATAATAAGTGTTGCCTTTAATTTAATCAATAAAATAAATTGACTTCATTAATTTTTTTGAACCACCTCTTAAGAAAATCTAAAAAATATGAATGGAATGATAAATCACAAGTACAAACTCATCATATTTTTTGCATTTTAGATAGGATTTATTTAGCAAAATTTAAGGGTGACGTCATCAATTTTTTTAGGAGGGATGAACAAATACATTTTGAACAAAAGTTTACCATGCTTATAATAACTTTAAAATATTCCCAAGATTTCAAAGCATTCGGTTTTGTAATTCCTGATTAAATCGATAAAATAAATTCACGCCTTCATTAATTTTTTTGAGTCACCCTGCATATGCAAATCCAAAAATATGAATCGAATGATAAATCACAAGTACAGACTCATCATATTTTGTACATTTTAGATACGATTTATTCGGCAAACTTTTGAGCTGACGTCATCAGTTTTTTGTAGAAGATAACCAAATATATTTTGACTAAAAATTTATTATGCTCTTTATAACCTTACAACATCTGCAAGATTTCAAAGCATTTGGTTTTGTAGTTCCTGATTAAATCAATAAAATAAATTTACGCATTCATTAATTTTTTTGAGTCACCCTGTATATGCAAATCGAAAAAATTTGAATGGAATGATAAATCACAAGAAGAGACTCACCATATTTTTTGTACATTTTAGATAGGATTTATTCGGCAAACTTTCGAGCTGACGTCATCAAGTTTTTGGAGGGGATAAGCAAATATATTTTGACTAAACATTTATTATGCTCTTTATGACCTTAAAACATCTGCAAGATTTCAGAGCATTCGGTTTTGTAGTTCCTGATTAAATCAATAATATATATTTACGCATTCATTAATTTTTTTGAGTCACCTGTATATGCAAATCCAAAAAATATGAATGGAGTGATAGATCACAAGTACAGACTCATCATATTTTGTACATTTTAGATATGATTTATTCCACAAACTTTTGAGCTGACGTCATCAAGTTTTTGGAGGGGATAAGCAAATATTTTTTGACTAAAGATTTATGATGCTCTTTATAGCCTTAAAACATCTGCAACATTTCAAAGCATTCTGGTTAGCAGATTAAAAATTAAATTTCAAAATGTTGTTTTATAATTTTGATTTTTTTTCCAAAAATCTGGACGTTTCGGGTGAAAAGTCGATTCAGAGTTGTAAACTACATGTGTAGGACTATGTTATTTTATACAATTGAAAACCCATTTACTATGTACAATTTTGAAGTGACGTCATCGCTTTAGTGGTGGGGATGATTCGACAAATTTTGGTTAGCGTTTTACCATCTACATGATATTCTTAATATAAGTACAAAATTTCACAACAATCGGTCGAGTACTTTCGGAGATTATCTGTCTAATAAAAATCTGTGACAACAGACGGACAGACGGACAGACGGACAGACGGACAGACGGACAGACGGACAGACGGACAGACGGACAGACAGACGGAAATGGGAGACCTATTTCTTCGTCTTCTAGGGGTCATGAAAGATCGAGAAAACGTAAAAGTAGAGAGTCGGCCGACGGACTCGATTACAATACTTCCTTTGCTTACGCTCGGGAAGTAAAAACACTTTTCAAATAACAAAGTGATTCGACCGTTCCGGGACTTTATACTAACCCTGTATTATACCTATAGGTACCAAAACCTGTGGACGCTAATAATAGTAATAATCCAAAACTAAAAATGTTTGTAATATCTAGATCTAAAGCTTTTATTTAGTCCCTGAAACACGAAAACTAAGTACAAAAGTCATGTGAGAAAATTACATACTTATTAATTTATTATAACTTTAAACACTCTTCTACCTTGTGATAATCTTACGCAGCTTACATAATCCGTTGTAGACGTATGTGTTAAGTGTGTATAAAAAGGAATAACAATTTATGTAATTGCGTAACCACAAATTCGCACATTCAAATGTGCGAATCTGAGATAGATAATTGAACCAATTTTTTCGAAACATCCCACATTTCCTTCCATTTCACTTCGTTATTGACGCTTCCCCATAAACGACATTGTTTATAGTCCACAAAATATTTCCCGCTAACCCCTTCAACGTCTTCTGAACTTGCAAGAAATACTCCAGTTTCGCTTCCTTTCTCAACTGTCACAAAAAACATTTTATTAAAAATCTCCAAAGGCCATGAAAAGAATGAAGGCGCTCTGGTCCAAATCTCCGTATCTACAAGTCCCGGATGAAAACAATTAGCTGTTACACCGGTTCCTTGTAAGCGGCGTGCTAATTCCTTAGTAAAACAAATGTTGGCGAATTTCGAATCAAAATAAATGCTTCTGACACTTTTAAGAAACGGTACAGTTTTCAGGTTTAAGTTTTTGGAGTTCAGAGAACTGAAGTGATAAGTGACCGAACTTGTGACTAAAATCCGGCTGGGGGCGGATTTTTTCAACAATTCTGAAAATGTCGACAAATGATTTGCGGTTTGGTAAAAAAAACAACTCACCAATCAAAAGATGCGTTAACAGAAAGGGACCCAAGTGATTAGTTGCCATCGCTAGTTCCAGTTCGTCTTCAGTGAATTGTAATTTTTCTGGAACGATCGCTGCATTGTGTAAAAGGACGTCCAGACGTTCCTCACTGGAATTTATTTCTTCAGCAAAAGCTCGAACTGACTTCAGAGATGATATATTTAGTTGCTTGACAAATATATTGGTATTTTTGGATTCTCGAATTATTTCCTCTAACGGAGTTCTTACAAAATTTTGTCAGAAAAAATATTTACTTACCTTTGGCTTCACATGCTGCTTGCAAATTTCGACACGCCAATATAATTTTTGCCCCTTTTTTCGCCAACGTCTTTGCTGTTTCTTTTCCGAGACCCCTATTTCCTCCAGTAATTATCACAGTTTTACCTTCCATTCTTAGATATAAATATAAATTTCACTTCCACTTACGTTTACACTTAACGTATATACAAAACTCACTGAGCTTAATTTAAAATGTATTTCGGCGCGTACAGTGCGTGCGATATGGATGATTCTGTCCTTGGGATTTTATTCTACGTAGTTATTATTTTTACTATATGTCTACGTTTTCGTTGATTGTTTGCTAATTTGCAATAACATTGTCCTTTTACTGGCGCCAATTCTTAAAAACTAGTCAGTTTACTCCTACCACTATAATGAGTCAAAACTACGCCTAGCTTTAAATTTTATTTATTCCTTACTTGTAAACATCAATACATCAAGTCATTGTACTAATCCTGAAAATACTATTTCCATAGATTATTAATTCAAGATTTGCCCACAAGTTTTTTTTAGGTTTATATGCTGAAAGGCTATTAAATATATTATATCTCTCTAGGTTGGAGGCAATTTCAGAATAAATTTATCGATAAATCCCACTTTTTGTTGTAAAGGTGCAAAGCATAATCGAGAAAATGAGTCAGATTTGATAAGTCTGAAGATCGACTTTAAAACATAAACACAGAAACTATCATAGTAAAAAAAAATGGTCTAAAGAGTTTAGACACTAATTCCCTCGCTGTCGGGAACGTGACGACTGCATGCCTATTATGTTTTTTTTCGCAGTAGATTTCAAAGCAGTCGGTTTTGTAGTTCCTGATTAAATCAATAAAATACATTTACGCATTCATTAATTTTTTTGGGTCACCCTGTATATGCAAATCCAAAAATATATGAATGGAATGATAAATCACAAGAAAAGACTCATCATATTCTGTACATTTTAGATAGAATTTATTCAGTAAAATTTTGTGGTGACGTCATAAATTTTTTAGGGGGATGAGCAAATACATTTTGATCAAAAACTTACCATGCTTATGATAACTTTAAACTATTTTCAAGATTTCAAAGCATTCGGTTTTGTAGTTCCTGAGTAAATCAATTAGATAAATTTACGCATCCATGAATTTTTTTGGCTCACCCTGTATACGCAAATCCAAAAAATATGAAGGGAGCGATATATCACAAGTACAGACTCATCATATTTTGTACATTTTAGATAGGATTTATTCGGCAAACTTTTGAGCTGACGTCATCAAGTTTTTGGAGGGAATAATCAAATATATTTTGACTAAAGATTTATGATGCTCTTTCTAGCTTTAAAGCATCTGCAACATTTCAAAACATTCGGGTTAGCAGATTCAAAATTAAATTGCAAAATGTTGTTTTATAATTTTGATTTTTTTTCCAAAAATTTGGACGTTTCGGGTAAAAACTCAATTCGGAGTCGTAAACTGCATGTGCAGGACTATGTTATTCTATACAATTTAAAACCCATTTACTATGTACAATTTTGAAGTGACGTCATCGCATTAGTGGTGGGGATGATTAGACAAATTTTGGTTAGCGTTTCACCATCTACATGATATTCCTAATATAAGTACAAAATTTCACAACAATCGGTCTAGTATTTTCGGAGATTATCTGTCTAATAAAAATCCGGGACGGCAGACAGACGGACAGACGGACAGACGGACAGACAGACGAAAATGGGAGACCTATTCCTTCGTCTTCTAGGGGTCATGAAAGATCGAGAAAATATAAAAGTAGAGAGTCGGCCGACGGACTCGATTACAATACTACCTTTGCTTACGCTCGGAACGTAAAAATTGATCTAAAGAGTTTACACAGTACTTCCCTCGCTGTGTTAAACGTGACGACTGCATGCCTATTATTTTTTTTCGCATTACAGCGGGGCATTTTAAAATAAATTGAATTAATTTTTTCGATTTTGTCATTGACATCTTTGTGATTTTTTTCTGTGATTGCTATGATTGCGTATTAAAAAAAATTAAATTGCACGAAGTCGTCTCTGGGGTGTATAATATGTTGCTTATACAAAAGTTGTCAGGTGTGAACAGATAAAATGAACACCCTGTACAGTACTTGTAATTTAAGACAAATAGCCATAACACTTATCAACCTGTAGACGTGACGGTGAAATACAAACGAAACTAAAACATGGTTTCTTCGAATTGCAATGACCGGATGACAATGCGACGGTCCAGACTTTTTTATTGCTCTGACTTCCGTTTACTGAATAAAACACTACTAGTGGAGTGCCGTAAGGTTTATACCTCGGAACCCGATTCCACTGAATGGATTTTTGTATAACCTTTTGGAATGTGTTTTTAACACTAAATACTAAAATGTTTACCCATTTATTTTTGCCGATCTCAATTTTTTAATTATTAAAATAAATAATAATAATTTTTTCTGCGTTTTCATTCATGTTCCAATAAAAACTCGAAATTTTTTGCTCTTAAAGTTAGATTTTTCATAAGATAACTAGTACAAACCTGTCCTTGGGGCCTCAGATAAAAAGATGAGAAGAAGGGATTATACATAGAAGGGATGTTGTTTCTGACGAACCAGGGAGTCCTGAAATCTTGTCGGAGAATTTTTGTCTGGAGGACTTCCAGACGATGAAATTGGGTTTTGGAAGGCTCGAAACTCCAGGCTACTGAAGCATAAGAAATGGTGGGGCGAATGATTGTTCACGTAGAGAAGAAGTTTGTCCTTAAATTATACAACAAAGAAAATTACTGAGGTTAAAATTGTGAGGTAGAAAAATATTGTTTGAGGTGAAAAATTCCAAACCTAACAAATTTACATGAGATTAATATTTGCCACCCTTTATCAACGATTCAAACAACGATTATGTTACATTATGCCATGATCCAAGTAATTGGTTACTTAAACAACTTCGTTTGAAGTTTTATATCGTGAACTGCTTACCTCAAACACATAATAAATAAACACAAAAAATATCCATATATTTTTTAAGCGTTGCGAGGAAATGCCTCGGTGATATAACCAATCTTTAACGTTGCGAAGAAATGCCTTGGTGTTGTAATGATGATAACGATGACAATAACGATGATAACTGCCTAAGGAAAGAAATTATTTTAACCCCCGCTAATTCACGATGTAATGAACTTTGTTAATTTAACTGCGGTTAATGAACTGTTAGCAATCTTGTGTGAAGAATTAAGAAGTGTTATAATATAACACTGACGTGTTAGCATCCAGAAACTTATTCATAATTAGACAAAGGGTGTTATCCTGACTAAGTGAATTTCAAGAAATCTCCTAGTAAGTGTTTGTTAAATTGTGTTAGCACCAGTTAACGATTAAAATCCTAACCTGATCGGTGAGTTTACAGTAATAAAACAAATTTACAGCACGTGTAGCGTCGGTCGAAAATTAGCACTTTTCCGATTAGAAAGCCGCAAGAATTAGCTGCACGGGTTGGGGAAAACTGGATGCCATCGTTACGATTAATTTTCGGCTTCTTCCCTTTTATTAACTGCCAAACCAACTAATTTAACCTAGCTAACTTACAGCGTCTTGTCACCATGCTGTGATTTCGCGCCGCTGCGCTATTAATTAATTTCAGCGCGAAAATTTGATTCAAATTTGGTCACCACAACACAATTAATGAAACACGCATTTAAGCATTTTCCGATATTCAACCCCTAAGGGGGGAGAAAAGGGGTATGTAAGGGAAACAATATTTTTGTCGTAAAAAACTTTACTGAAAACCTGATATTAATTCTCTTCAACACAAATGATGAAAAACGTATTTTAGCATTGTTCGAGATTCAGCCCCTAAGCGAGTCAAAAGTGCAAATTTTATATGGGAAAAATATTTTTATGGCGTTTTTACTTGAAACTTGGTAATAATGCTCTTGAACACAACAAATCGTCTACGCGTACTAGCAGATTATAAAAAATTGGTCTAAAGAGTTTAGACAGTACTTCCCTCGCTGTCGGAAACTTGACGACTGCATGACTATTGTGTTTTTTTCTCATTACATTTTTGTAGTGGGAATTTAAAAAAAATTGCGATGAGGTCAACATTTTTGCAAGGACACGTATATCAGTTGGGATAGATGTAGTGTAATACTAAGAATAAAATTATTGTATTCCCAAATTTTCGGGAAAATGAATTGGGTCGTTTTGAATATTGATTTTTTATAATCAATAAAATAACGAAACAATTTACTCACGTATACGGCAACTGAAAATCGTTTATGTATAAACATTCTTAATTTAAGATGACAAGCGTAACAGCATACGTGAGAGTCAAACAGAGAAACTGTAAACAAAACGACCATCGGTTTTATTGCTTCGACTTCCGCTTATTATATAAAACATTGGGTTTTATTTTAATTCTTGACGGTGAAATTCACAATTGGTTGATTATAAACATGTCTATTTCACATTCGCGGAACCAAGTGATCGCATAAAACAAATGCAGGTCTGTAATGTCGAAGTCAATGTAAATAAGCGTGCTACCCTTATGTTTCAACCGAGTTTTTCCTTTAACAAATTTTGTGTCTACCAAATTGGGTTGGTTGAGGTGTAATACTAATAATAAGTGTTGCCTTTAATTTAATCAATAAAATAAATTGACTTCATTAATTTTTTTGAACCACCTCTTAAGAAAATCTAAAAAATATGAATGGAATGATAAATCACAAGTACAAACTCATCATATTTTTTGCATTTTAGACAGGATTTATTCAGCAAAATTTAAGGGTGACGTCATCAATTTTTTTAGGAGGGATGAACAAGTACATTTTGAACAAAAGTTTACCATGCTTATAATAACTTTAAAATATTCCCAAGATTTCAAAGCATTCGGTTTTGTAGTTCCTGATTAAATCAATAAAATATATTTAGGCATTCATTAATTTTTTTGAGTCACCCTGTATATGCAAATCCAAAAAATATGAATGGAGTGATAGATCACAAGTACAGACTCATCATATTTTGTACATTTTAGATATGATTTATTCCACAAACTTTTGAGCTGACGTCATCAAGTTTTTGGAGGAGGGGATAAGCAAATATTTTTTGACTAAAAATTTATGATGCTCTTTATAGCCTTAAAACATCTGCAACATTTCAAAGCATTCTGGTTAGCAGATTAAAAATAAATTTCAAAATGTTGTTTTATAATTTTGATTTTTTTTCCAAAAATCTGGACGTTTCGGGTGAAAAGTCGATTAGGAGTTGTAAACTACATGTGTAGGACTATGTTATTTTATACAATTGAAAACCCATTTACTATGTACAATTTTGAAGTGACGTCATCGCATTAGTGGTGGGGATGATTAGACAAATTTTGGTTAGCGTTTTACCATCTACATGATATTCTTAATATAAGTACAAAATTTCACAACAATCGGTCGAGTACTTTCGGAGATTATCTGTCTAATAAAAATCCGGGACAACAGACGGACAGACGGACGGACAGACGGACGGACAGACGGACAGACGGACAGACAGACGGAAATGGGAGACCTATTTCTTCGTCTTCTAGGGGTCATGAAAGATCGAGAAAACGTAAAAGTAGAGAGTCGGCCGACCGACTCGATTACAATACTTCCTTTGCTTACGCTCGGGAAGTAAAAAGAAAAAATATGTGGCTCGAGAATAGTATATATAATTAGAAGCAAGTGTTAATTACTATAAGACAGTACATTAATTCAAATTTCTGCGGTTTCTACATACACTTCTTTAATGCCAAATTAAGAATAGAAAGAAAACAGCTCACTTCATTCACCCATTTTTTTTTATTTTTCATTAAATAATTTTCTGTGAAGACCTCAACATTCTTCTGAAGGAATGAAGAACTAAATTTTAGATGGTGATTTGCAATTATTGCGTTAATTTTATTGTCTTGCCATATTTTATAGAAGTCTTGTATCTAATATCTTACATGAGCCGTTAAATTTTATCGGATACATTTTATTTTTTACGAATAACCTAAGCGTAAAAATAAAAATTGATCGAAGTTTATTTCGACAGAACTTCCCACGCCCTTGACGTACAATAAAAAATATCCAACTTTTTCAAAAAAATATAAAATTTTAAATTAAAATAAAGATATGTATGCAATGTTAAAGCAAATGTAGAGAAGCGTGCTACGGGTGTGTTTCAAATGAGCTTTTCTTTTATAAACGTTTGTGATGTCATTAATATTTTTGCAAAATAATAACGGTATTGTATTCTCAAATTTTCGGGAAAATAGTTTGCACATTTTCGATAGAATTTATTCAGCAAATTTTGAGATGACGTCATCAACTTTTTGGAGGAGATAAACAGATATATGTATTTTCATTACAAATTTACCATGCTTACGATAACTTTATACCGTTTACAAGAATTCAAAACATTCGGTTTTGCAGTTTCTGATTTAATCAATAAAATTAAATTTTTTTGTCACCCTGTATAAGCAATTCTAAAAACTATGAATGGAATGGTAAATCACAAATATAAACTCGTCATGTTTTGCACATTTTTGATACGAATTATTTGACTAAAATTTTGACATGTCATCAATTTTTGAGAGGGGATAAACGAATAAATTTTGAATAACGATTTACCATCATTTAAAAGTCTGCGATTTCAGTGTATTCGGTTTTGTAGTTTCAAAATTAAATTGCAAAATGTTATACAATTTTGACTTTTTTCCCAAAAATCTCGATGTCCAGGCTGAAAACTCAAGACAGATTCATACACCACAAGTGCAAAAGTATCTTATTTTATAAAATTAAAAAAAATATATTATTGTAAATTTTGGAGATGACGTCATCCCTTTCGTGGTGAGGATGATTAGCCAAATTTTGGTGAACGTTTTACTATCTACATGATGTTCCTAATATATTTACGTACAAAATTTGACAACAGTCAGTCGATTAGTTTCGGAGATTGTGTGTCTAATAAAAATCTATACAGACACCAGACAGACCCGATTACAATACTTCCTTAGCTTATTCTTGGGAAGTAAAAATAGACTGACTCTAAAGCAACAAGTTGAAAAATTTGGATCTAAATATGATAATAAATAAGGATTGGACAAAATTTGGTGTTGTTGGTCGAATGCGGTGTTACAATTTTTATTGTAGTTTCTTGCAGCTGTGCCTTGACCAACTGCCTTTAACATCGATTTTTAATACAATGTACTACATAAAATGAGAAAATAACGTCCTGAATACAAAGGCCGAAAAACAACTTTTGTTAAATAAAACCAATAAAAGTAAAATTACTACTCCTGAAAAAGCATACACCGGTGCTGAGGTGTGGTTTTAAACGCAAGAATACTTATTTTAAACACGAAATTAAATAATTCGTTGCAAAATTAAGTTTAAATTAGCCTTCTACATTAAAAAGATTTGTGGTCGGAAGTCACTACTATATTGTCGATAAGAAAATCCGGGTTTCAAAACGTTGCGGTGTGACCTTGCATGCAGGGATTGCTGAAATTTTCTTAAAAGTCATTTGTCATTTGATGTACTGACGATTTATTACATAACAAAGAAAAACAACGATTACGACTATAAAATCGCTTACCTACAAACGACATTGTTTTCATTGTTTTTTATCATATAATTACTGAAATGATTCATTAATTACCTACTTTGTAAAAAGAGTAAATATCTATGGAAAATTTTTTAGTCATTTAAAGAAAAATTCAGTTTTCAATTAATGGACATGCAATACAGTTTTATGAAGATTAGATTTTGGATTAGCTAACAACATGATGAATCACATACATGTAGTAAGCACAGGTACAGACCTTGATTCTATATTATAGATTCTTCACAATATAGTTCTTTATAAATCATATTCTTAAATATGTTATTCAAGTATACTCATACTTGGCCACTAAGCTGATGACCATATCTATCTATTACGCATACGAGTAGATATTTTTTTAGAGATAAGGAAATACTTGAAAAATGAGATAACATTATCGTGCCTAAAAATCATGATTTTACTATCAACTACAACAATTTAATTATGTACACAACTGTCTCAATTGCATTAATAAGCCAGTAGCCTTGAAGTTTGCTCGTAAAGTGTTTTACTAAATAGTTGTGTGTTGGTAAAAATCATCGCTTACAAAGTTAACCTCTAATGCGCTATGTAGGTTACCTTAGCGATAAGTTCAAAAACCAGGTGCATAAAAATAACAATAGACAACAGATCAACAGAAAGTATCTATTTAAAAAGGTTTCAAGTTCGAGAACATCAATCAATCAAAGTTATTAGTGAAGTAGTAACACAACAGAAATCATGGACGAACAGAAACTGGAACCACAACCAGAAGACAACGATTCTGTGAAAGTGTACAAATATAGATGGGTCATACTGTTAATTTTTTGTCTCTACTCGTCGGTCAACTTCTTCCAGTTCCTTCAGTATACCATCATTTCAAACATTACCACAAAGTAAGTTACTACATATTATATTAAGTCCTGTCCTATTTTATATCATACAGTCCTTTGTAAACCACACGTGTAAGTACCTAGTTACAAAAAAAATCAGTTCAAAACACACCTGTGCCATATTTAAATTTTTAGTTATTTGATGCCAATCTTATCACTGGGATTACTTTAATTAAAGTTGTCACCGAAAAAACTTTATAATTTATTCTGCTGCCCTAAAACTCGTAATCATAACAAACACAAAAGTAACGACTTTCCTGTTTTTAAGATACTACGATGTAGACAGTACCCTCACAGACTTAACCGGTTTAGTCTTCATGATCTGCTTCATCGTCTTCTGCCTCCCTATCAACTACATCATCGAAAAATTCGTAAGCCCCCATCACTCCAACCCCAAACTCATTCATGAACCCATATCTAGAATTTAAGGATCACGGCTATAGTGAGTACTGGCATGACCGCCCTAGGCAGCCTAATCAAGCTCCTCTCGGCATCACGGGATCGTTACTACGTTGTCTTGATTGGTCAGATTCTATGTGCGATAGCCCAGGTTTTCATGCTGAGTATCCCCTCCAAGCTAGCGTCAACGTGGTTCGGTGCTGAAGAGGTATCCACAGCATGTGCTATCGCTATTTTAGGGACTCAAATAGGGGTGGCCATGGGGAGCATTTTTGGATCACATGTTGTGAAAAATAGCGACAATATGGACGACATAGGACACGATTTTCTTATAATGGTGATTATTAATGCGTCAATTACTGTGGCGGTTTTAGTTTTGGTTTTAATATGTAAGTATGGAAGTTGAAGGAAGGGTTGATATGGGGAGGTAGTTTTTAGGGCGAAACCACCTCTTCCTCCAAGTCAATCGCAAGTTTGTATTGTGGAAGTGGAGACACCTTCAACTTGGGAGCTTTTGAAGGCGATGGCTACGAACAGAGATTATATATTATTGGGGGTGGCGTTTGGGGGAAGTAACGGACTGTATACTGCGTTTGGGATTATTCTAAATCCTGTCTACCTCAAGTATTTTCCGGTAAGCGCCAGTTTTGTTTAGTTTAGCAAAATAAGATTTTTATCAGGTCATGCGTTAATTATTTGTAAAAGTTTGATTTTTTATTTCATATGGTAATCAATAGTCATATATGTGTGTTGTGTGAATGGTAGTCAGTTTACATCTAAGTATGTATTTAGTTATAAATAGGGAATTATATGTACATTATAAATAACACGATATAATGTCAGGTACAATTATTCATAAAAACTGGTTATGATTTTTTTCCTAATCTTGTTATGATATAGATATGTGAAAAACAAGGCAACTGTTTTTTCCATAGAATGGCGTAATAATAACAAAAAAACGCCAATTCTTCTCCTCCTCTAAACATTTAATTTATTAGAGGGCTTTCATAAATGATTTTAATATCCAAGTGGGCAATGATTTGTTCCACCTCTTTCGGAATGTGTACCTAATTATAATAGCAACGAAAGCTGAAATGTCATAATTATTCTGACAGATGACATATTAACCATGTTAATAAATTCAACACAACATTGTACCGTACCTATTGCTCTTTTTTACTTCCCGAGCCTGAATTATAGAAGTTTTATAATAAGTCTCCGGATTTTTGTGTGTTTTCTTGCACTTTCTCTTGATTATCTATTTGTCATTCGAATTCTATGGATACACAATTTTTATTTTCATTTTGTACTTTGTTATGCAAAATTTCAGCTCTTTTTTTGTAAGGAACCATGCTAACAGTAGTGAAATTTTCATTCCGCTACGAGATTTTTCATTAAATAATAATGTCAGTTATGTAAGAATCAGAAGACTGAGAGAACGCACGTAAATAATGTTGCGTTCCTTTTGTCGTTGTTTACCAGTATTTATCATCCATGTTTATACACATACGTATGAAAATAGAGGAGGCAGAATTCTACCTTTTCAAATTAAAATTGATACGCCGTCAGTAAAAGCTCTGAGGGTTCAACACATTATTCTCTTAGTATTTCCACTCTAATAAGTAAAAAAGTAAAAGCCGAGTATAATCTCACACACACCTACAGGTTTTTTTTTATATATAAAAAACCTAGTCGTAAATTTTGGTAAAAAAATGAAGGTTGTTTAAAAAAGGTATAATTATGCGATCTTGTTGGAATGAAAACCTGTTGCTTAAACCATAAAATAAAAGTACAAACATATGTACTTAATCAATGCTTAAACCAACGATTGAGAAAATGCTAATGTAGCATTATTGTGTAGAGATAGCAAAACTTTTATTACTGGGAGAGGCCAATTTAATCTTAATAAAGTTGGAATAGTTTTTTACAACTTTCAACCAAAGGAAAATTTTAGTTAAAAATTGGGACACTCATTCTTTTAGATTTCAGGCAAATTTATGCGACCTAAGTCGGCATGAGCAGCAAATGAGTTGCAACAATAAAAAACATCCTCAAGTTGGCGCTGTATGAGAAAATTGTTTTTCTCACAGCTAATAAATCCAAATCCAACTATGGATAAAATTATTGTTACTGTAGGTCCTTTACTTTGTTGTATCGAATTGAACGATTGAAAATAAAATGAATTAGAGTTGGCTGAGTTTCATACTACCTATTTGTACACATTAGAACTTAAACTGAAATACAGTATGTTTAGAATTGTTAGAAACCTATGTATGAAATATCAAAATATAGTTATTTAGAAATTAAATAGGTATTTCATCATTCATGTTTTATCATTTTTAGGGTTATGAAAGTGAAATTGGAATAATTAGTGCCATAGCCATAGCCGCAGGAGGATGTTTAGGTAGCGTGGTTTTCGGTTATGCCCTCGATAAATGGCACCACTTCAAGTATCTCAAACCTAAACTGAAATCTATATGTGTATAACTTTCTTTTTTTAGACTGACTTCCTTTTTCGTTATTTTCTTGTCAGCAATTACTTACATTTTCGTTGCTATTTCTCTAGAGTTAGAAAGTCAGTTAGCAACCTATTTCACAATTCCAATATTTGGGTAAGTATATCATTTTCAAAGACATGTATACCTTTATAATATTTTTCAGGTTCTTCATAGCAAGCACTTTACTTGTAGGCTTCGAATTTGCGACAGAAGTCATGTATCCAGTACCAGAAGCAGCTGCTTGCTCAGTCTTGACTTCTGTTATTTATTTATTTACAATAATATACACTCTCATTTTCGATGCTTTACTTGAAGCCGTAGATTACAAAATAGTACATGCCATAATTTTTGTAGTGTTAATAATTTATTCTATAATTATTTATTTTGTAAGACCAACGTTGAGGCGAAGAGAAGCCAACGTAAGAAATTAAAGAATCCTGTTACAAATACAGCGTTTTACTAGAAAGTTTTCGTTAACGTCGGTCCAGTACTTCAACTTTTGAATGTAGGAGTATAGTTTTTCTAATAAACGAAGGTTCCTGCTAAAAACTTGGAACAGTAAAAAGACCTAAAAAGAGAATTTAAAACTAGCATGTTAAGCCCAATCTACATAATAACGCATAATAATGCATTACCGGTTCTTTTTCTGACGCCTCAACACAATCGGAAATTTTCTTCTCAATACCTTCAATCACCTCATAGGAGTTCTTCAAATTCGTGAAAATTTTATCTGCAATGTCAAAACTAAACTACAATGGTAGTACTGTTTCGTAAATTACTCACATAGAACTCCTGTACTTATCTTCAATACTTTGTAAACATTCATACTTCTTTTCAAAACCGGATATGGTTTCGTCCCACTGATTTTCCCATTTCTCAATTAATTTTAAAACACCGTCGAGACACTCCTGGTGTTGCTTTAAGAAAACCAAACGGTTGCATAACACCTCAAGCTACAAAACTTTTACAAACAACTGTCAGCAACTCACAATTATCACCTTTGTTCTTGAAGAAACGATCAAATTCAGCGTCTCGGTCATCCCAATCAACTGATTACAAAAGCTTTCATGGTCGTACCGGAGTTCCTCAAAGCGCCCATTCACAAAAGTATTAAGATGTTCAAAAGTGTTTTTACTTCCTGTTCTCATTTTTTAAACGTCACGTCAAATTTTGTTTTTGCGATTATGAAAAATAAAATAAGTACTACAGTTTGTCAGTTTCGTGATCGTCATCCTCCGTAGCACTCTCTTCCGAGAAGTTTCCACCCCGCTTGCGACTTTTCCTGCGTCTTTTTGAAGATTTTGCTGGCTTTGGTTGAGGATCTAGAAAACAATGTAAAACCAAGCTGAACAAATATAAATCATACCATTATTTTGGTTCTGACAGCAACTGCAACCAAATTCGGCTTGACAGACCGCGTCCTTCGTGGTATTTAAGTCAAAATTGACTTTTTTCGCCTCGTCCTGCTTGTCGACGTCATCGTAGACGTTCCCCTCCACTTTGGCTATCGCATTTCTAAGAATTAGTTTTTTGTGCTAACAAAACAATTTATGAAAACTGAGAATCACGAAAGACAACAGGCAAACATTTCTATTGGTGGGAGCTTGCAGCCAGTACGGCCATTTACTCTTTAAAATCCCCGCAAGATTATTCAAATCGGGTCTAAGAACTAAAAACCACCGTCACGTTTTTAGTACTTTTCCCAAAAACTCACCATTTTCTTTAGACAAGTCAGAAGTCGAGGTTTGATTGTCCAAGTGGAATCTACACCTATATGGTTCGTTTAACTGGCCCTGTAGCGCCAACATATCTATAGCATTCATCTGCTGTAGTTGGTTTAGAGTTCCCATTGTAGGAGGGCACTGCCAGCAGTTATGTTGCGGAAGAACAGAATGGTTTGGGTTGAAAGTAAAGGTGACGGGATTGGGATAGTTTTGTTGCATCATAATTTGGTTAGGATAGTTTTGTTGTATTGGAGGGTAGTGGCCTGAATATGCAGGCATTCCGGCGATGGAAGTGGTTAAGGTGTTGTAAACTTTTTGGCGTTGTTCTTGTGAGACGAGAACGTTCTGACCACATAGAGTAGCAGGAGCTAGATAGAGATTTTAGATGTGGGAGATTTTAGAATGAAGTACTTACAGGAATTGTGGGTTGTTTCGTCGAAGATGTTCGTATTGATTGATGAAAATGGGCGGTTTAACATTTTGACATACGAAAATTTTGGGTTTGACGGAGAATGTCAAAAGGCATTATAGTGTCATCGTGCATTTTAGGTAGGCAGAGATTTTTTTGGTTCGTAGTGAGGGGATGGTGATGAGTTTTCGGGACTAGGGGTCATTTGGTCGTCACCTTGAAAAAAGAATACAATATTTTTTTTGTTTCCGTAATGGTGACCTAACGAAAATATTCTGAAGATTTTTTTTAGATAATTAACAATCTATGACTTTTTTTAATAAATTTTCGATTCAAAAAGTTACGAACAGAAAAATATGAGAAATTATCAAGGAATAAGTCCTTGAAATTGGTACAGAAGAATACTAAATTCATTCTGTTTAGTACCACATTTGTAGTACTGAAAACTGAAGTCTTTAAACACATATCTGACTCGTGGACTACTCTATATTTAAAATCTGACCATGGCAATAGTAATTCAGATAATAAGACAATGTACATTGAATGGTACCACATGATAGAAAAAAATGTTCTCTACTCGGCCATGAAATTTATTTTTAAAATAACTGTGGGCATATAAAAAGCAATGTGTCGACCACGGTGGTACCCGACTACTTATCAAACTATCAACGCCCAGCCTAAACCCCTAATAATAGAAATTTGAAATTTGGAGAGGATGTTAATTTTATGCTGGAGGCATCGTTTAATCATCCCCTAAGGGGTGAAAAGGGGTGGTAAAATTTGTATAGGACCTTCACACAAATAATGAAACATGTATTTCAGCATTTTTCGAGATTCAACCCCAAAGAGGGTGAAAAGTGGTGTCTAAGTTCGGATGGCTAAATAAGTTTGTATAGGAACAATATTTTTACTATAAATTGAACTTGGTATTATGCTCTTCAACACAAATAATGAAACACGTGTTTAAGCGGAGTCGTTACGTTTGGCTCTTATGGTGTTGATGTCAATATACAGCCTGTTATTGAAAGGTACGTACAAAATAAAATCGACAATTGGTCTCGAAGTATGGGTGCTAAAAGTTAAAAAAAGTTCAGGTAAAAGTGTTCTCCTTTTAGAGATAAAAATTATTAAAATTTATGTCCAAATTCGTTGTACGCCTCTGATAAAAAGATCATCTTTCGTTTCTATAGCAACATTTAGTCTTGACAAAAGTTTTATTGTTACAGTTGCTAGGATTTACTAAAATAAATTAATTTTACCTATTTATCCTTCAATAGCGTCTAAAAAGATTGGATAAGGGTTCATTTTCCCCTTAAAATTTTGATAAGACAAAGTAAGTTTTTCCGACTTCTTAGACTTCGCGAAGAACTGTCCATTTTGTTGTACGTACCTTTCAATAACACGCTGTATTTTCAGAATGTAATATCTCCATTATTAACACACCTATGGTGATGAAATGTTAAATGTAACTTGTCCACAACTTTCACTACATAATTGCGAGGGCAGCTTTTTCATTTATTATCATATATTTTGGAAATTTTGTTGAATTTTTGCATCACGTATTTTAAAAAATCAATATTTAAGTTATTTATGGAAATCTTGGAAAGGGGTTGTCACCACTGTTTTCAGCTTGCGAAACTTTATAAATCGTACTGGGTCTATTTTTGACTTTATTTGTTGGGACTAAGATATAGTAAAAAAGTTAGCAACTTCTATGACACAAGTTTTTTTTACTGTGTATTGTTTCTAATAAAAAAAAAAATTTGGCGATATATCTAGTCATGGCCGACTAGTATAAAGATTATGGCCTGTCCAAGAGGTACCATACGTGCTGCCATCTATTAATAATTCAAAAACGACAAAAGAATTATTAACACTTTTTAAAAGGCACAAAGGCATTCATACCAAAACAAACCACCATTACCCGTTTTGAAGTCTCATAATGTCAAATCAAATTAAAATTTTGCTAACTTATTAAGTGTAATTAATAATTATTAATAGATGGCAACACGTATGGTACCTCTTCAAAGACTTGAAATATATATTTGAAGTCTTTGTACCTCTTGGACAGGCCATAATCTTTATACTAGTCGGCCATGATCTAGTATGATTTCTGAAGTTTTGTAAGCTGAAAACGGTGTTAAAAACCGTGTTCTGAAGTTTCCTTTAATAATTGAGATATTGATTTTTAAAAACACATCATGCAAAAATTTCACTAAAATTAAAAGAAAAATATGTATGATCACAAACTGTTTTTAATTTTTTCTTAATATACATAGTATCGTTTGAATAACACGATACTCAAAAAATGTCTTACATGGTAATTTCTTGTAGAGAGAGAAATAATAAGAATTTTGCATTTAAAAGGCCGCAATTGAGGTAGGGCGGGTGGGCGGGGCTTTATTTTGTCTTTTTTCTTAACATACGTAGTTGTCTTTTTAGAACAAGGAACTTAAAACATGTTTACAATGGTAAATTCTTGTAGACAAATATCGATATTGCAATTAAGCCCCGCCCCTCGATCTGACAACAAATGAAAAATTAATCACAATTGAGAATTGAGATCGGGGCGGGTATGGGTGGGGCCTAATCTTCGGCTTTATTTTTTTCTTAATATACATAGTATTCTTTGAACAACACGATTCTCAAAAACATCTTTTTAATTTCTCGCAAAGAAATAAGGATTTTGCAATTAAGCTCCGTCCCCTTGGCTCACGACGAAGAAAAAAATCATCACAATTGAGATAGGGCGGGTGAGCGGGGCTACATTTTGCCTGTTTTCTTAGGGTGTGTAGACTTATTTCGACAATAAGAAACTTAAAACATGTCTAAAATGGTAAATTTTTGTAGTAATCAACTTAAATCCTCCACTTTTCTTCTACAACCCCTTTAAATACGGCAAAAATTGAACATCAAAGTTACTATCAACGACAACTTGGCATCGGAGTTTATAAATGACAATGTTCAGCCCTAAAAGCAACGTCAGCAGGAACAGCAACTGCAGCGGTAAGTTTATAAATTCCACTGCTAACGTCATCAAAAAAAGCTGTTCATGAAATAGTTACAAATCTGACAAAAATTTACGATGAATTTTCTACATAGGACAATTTTGGAAATTTTACGACTGAGGCGCCACTTGGAAGCCGCCAGCATTTCTTCTCAAGAAGCGGTTCAGTGGACTACATTGAAGCTTTTCAGATTCATATGTTCCGAGTCTAAAGTCGCGATCTTTTCTATAGAACCACTCCCTAGTGTAAATTTTCAAAATTTGTTTGGTGTAAGTGACCTTGACGGGTTTCTGGGGGAAACATATGTGTCAAAAATTTGACAGGTTAGATGGCCCCATTGTCAATGTAGATATTTTATTTTAATAAATAGATGAACAGAATATACAGTCTGTACCGGATACAGTGCGGCATAGCTAAGGGCAACCGAAACATTCGTGTTGTTCTAATTTCGATTGCCATATCAACTGCCGCTACCAACTGCGTTCGGCGTAAAGTACTAGATGACAGGGCTACCAACTTGACTTTTTATCGAGTGGTTCCGTAGAAATGACCGCTACTGTAGAACTTTGTCTAAAGTTTTTGAACCATTTGTTTCGGTGGCTTCATGTGAAACAAACTTTTTAGGATTGAAATTGATAAAAGAAAAGAGAGGAAAGAAAGTAAATTTTGATAACATCACAGAATATTTTTTATATGGGGGGGTGCTTAATAGAGAACCGCCCTGGGTGCCAAACCCCGTTATGGATGTTTTAAGAACAGACATGCCGTTTGTGTCAAATGAAATTCTAAGGCCTTTTCTAAGTAATTTTTCAATTGAACAACCGTTATTATAAAACTAAATTTCATGGCCCACTAAACGACTTTTTTTCGATCAGATGGTACAGTTCATTCTTTAAAGAAGCGGTAACAATTATGCAACACACCATACACAAACTAAAGACACCTTGAAATTTTATTAAAATAAATAATGAAAAATTTTAGTTTGTAAAATAAAGTGACAGACGTTCACTGGGAGTATAGGCGAAGAAAACAACTTGTTGATTTTCATGCAACCCTTGTCAAAATTTAACAAGATACTTTGATGCAAAATTTAAAAAAGTGAAATCGGCGCGTTAACTGATGGGACGTGCTTTTTGGGTTGCGTGATTATTTCCTCTCCTTAAAAAATTAATCAAGGTATGTAGAGGTTGTAAACCTCTAAATATCTTGAAATTAATTGTAGGAAGATTCATTTAAAGTTTGCAACCAACATTACACAGTAAACAAATTGTTCCTCTATTGGTCACAAATTTATGAAAAATTTACTTTAAGAAGTATAGAAGTGTTCTGTGTACAAACTTATGTAACTTGGTTATTTTTTCAAAAAATGTTTTCCTGTTTTCAGAATTTTGTTGCAGTTAATTAACTGAAGATGTAATTATACATAGATTTGATGCGAAATTTGGTCTGTCTAAAAAATAAATTAATTTTTGTTCATCTTTAATACAATTATCATGCAAAAAGGATATAGAATGAGTTATTAAACACAAGCTCCTCAGTATATTATTAATTACTTTTAGAAATAGAAAAAAAATAGTCAAGGGCTGAAGTAAAGTTCTTTAAAAAATAATATACCCTAAAATGATTTTCAACTATACAGAAGGCGTAACACACAACTTAGTATTTTTTAACTAGAATATTATGCAAGATGTTCAAAAAATGGCACACCAATTTTATGACACGTTGTTCTGGACGATTTATGAAGCAAAGAAAAAATAATTTAAAAAATTCTTTTGTCCAAATGTAGTTTTGTTTTTTGGAAATTTCACCATATTTTAATTCACTACTTTGTGGTGGGTATCTGAGATCAATTGGATTTTCATTGTTCAAAATAATTCTGGAGGCATTTTATATTTATCCATAGATTTCTTCATTTTATAACATTACAAAAAACTTAGAAATTGTTTACGATAAATCTGACGCCAGTGGCTAAATTTTCACGTTTTTTGATTTATCATTTTTGTTTTTGTAAGTGAACATATTGACGTAAAAAATGTTTTCATAATTTTTCTCGAACTTAGACTTGTGAATTTAGTCATGTATTGGTTTCTTCTTCAATTTTATAACCATAGCTTATTTTTCAAATTATAATGCTACATATTACCAAATTATTCCAATTTCCTTAAATTTCGTATAACAGTGCTAGGATTAACAAAAAATCGCAATAGTTATTCTTAAAATCTGCGTTATAAATTATAATACTAAAAAAAAGTATGCGATTTAGCATAGAATTAAAAATTTAGTCTTAATATACAGAGTGTTTATAAAAAATTCTAAACTATTATTATTTTCAAATATCGATATTTCAGTTTTTTTCAAATAGAACACTCTGTGTGTTACTGTTGCATCTTACCGTGTTTTTTATTCTCTTTGTTTCTTGTTAAATATTTTATATAATAAGTATCTAAAGTTGATAGTTTCTGTGTTTTGTCACTTTCTTAAGAGACACATAAAGATATCGAAATCTTTTAAAGGTTGGTGGTTAGATGTAGTAGAAAACTTTTGCCTAATCACAGAATTTTAATTTACCATCTCACATGACTCTGAATTTAAGTTATTTTTATAATTTTATTTTTAATTTAAGCGGAGTAGTAAATCACAACCATAGAAATTATTATATATTATTATTAATTATATATCATTTTATAAAATTACTTATTAAAGTTACGATAAAATCAGATTAATTGTGACACCACTAGAATTTTAAATCTTAATAAAACACATTCCTTCATTCATTGAACTGGGAATTTTCTTTTTATTTATTCCGAGTTTTTATTTTCAAATAAAAAAAATTGGTCTAAAGAGTTTAGACAGTACTTCCCTCGCTGTCGGAAACTTGACGACTGCATGCCTATTGTGTTTTTTTTCTCATTATATTTTTGTAGTGGGAATTTAAAAAAAAATTGCGATGACGTCATCAACATTTTTGCAAGGACACGTATATCAGTTGGGATAGATGTAGTGTATTACTAAGAATAAAATTATTATATTCTCAAATTTTCGGGAAAATGAATTGGGTCGTTTTGAATATTGATTTGTAATAATCAATAAAATAACGAAACAATTTACTCACGTATACGTATCACAGGCAACTGAAAATCGTGTATGTATAAACATTCTTAATTTAAGATGACAGGCGTAACAGCATACGTGAGAGTCAAACAGAGAAACTGTAAACAAAACGACCATCGGTTTTATTGCTTCGACTTCCGCTTATTATATAAAACATTGGGTTTTATTTTAATTCTTGACGGTGAAATTCACAATTGGTTGATTATAAACATGTCTATTTCACATTCGCGGAACCAAGTGAACGCATAAAACAAATGCAGGTCTGTAATGTTAAAGTCGATGTAAATAAGCGTGCTACCCTTATGTTTCAACCGAGTTTTTCCTTTAACAAATTTTGTGTCTACCAAATTGGGTTGGTCCAATGTAATACTAATAATAAGTGTTGCCTTTAATTTAATCAATAAAATAAATTGACTTCATTAATTTTTTTGAACCACCTCTTAAGAAAATCTAAAAAATATGAATGGAATGATAAATCACAAGTACAAACTCATCATATTTTTTGGATTTTAGATAGGATTTATTCAGCAAAATTTAAGGGTGACGTCATCAATTTTTTTAGGAGGGATGAACAAATACATTTTGAACAAAAGTTTACCATGCTTATAATAACTTTAACATATTCCCAAGATTTCAAAGCATTCGGTTTTGTAATTCCTAATTAAATCGATAAAATAAATTCACGCCTTCATTAATTTTTTTGAGTCACCCTGCATATGCAAATCCAAAAATATGAATGGAATGATAAATCACAAGTACAGACTCATCATATTTTGTACATTTTAGATACGATTTATTCGGCAAACTTTTGAACTGACGTCATCAGTTTTTTGTAGAAGATAACCAAATATATTTTGACTAAAAATTTATTATGCTCTTTATAACCTTAAAACATCTGCAAGATTTCAAAGCATTCGGTTTTGTAGTTCCTGATTAAATCAATAAAATAAATTTACGCATTCATTAATTTTTTTGAGTCACCCTGTATATGCAAATCGAAAAAATTTGAATGGAATGATAAATCACAAGAAGAGACTCACCATATTTTGTACATTTTAGATAGGATTTATTCAGCAAAATTTTGTGGTGACGTCATAAATTTTTTAGGGGGGACGACCTAATACATTTTGATCAAAAATTTACCATGCTTATGATAATTTTAAAATATCTTCAAGATTTCGAAGCATTCGGTTTTGTAGTTCCTGAGCAAATCAGTAAAATAAATTTACGCTTTCATTTATTTTCTTGAATCACCCTGTATATGCAAATCCAAAAAATATGAATGGAGTGATAGATCACAAGTACAGACTGATCATATTTTGTACATTTTAGATATGATTTATTCGGCAAATTTTCGAGCTGACGTCATCAAGTTTTTGGAGGGGATAAGCAAATATATTTTGACTAAACATTTATTATGCTCTTTATAACCTTAAAACATCTGCAAGATGTCAGAGCATTCCGTTTTGTAGTTCCTGATTAAATCAATAAAATATATTTACGCATTCATTAATTTTTTTGAGTCACTCTGTATATGCAAATCCAAAAAATATGAATGGAGTGATAGATCACAAGTACAGACTCATCATATTTTGTACATTTTAGATATGATTTATTCCACAAACTTTTGAGCTGACGTCATCAAGTTTTTGGAGGGGATAAGCAAATAATTTTTGACCAAAGATTTATGATGCTCTTTACAGCCTTAAAACATCTGCAACATTTCAAAGCATTCTGGTTAGCAGATTAAAAATTAAATTTCAAAATGTTGTTTTATAATTTTGATTTTTTTTCCAAAAATCTGGACGTTTCGGGTGAAAAGTCAATTCAGAGTTGTAAACTACATGTGTAGGACTATGTTATTTTATACAATTGAAAACCCATTTACTATGTACAATTTTGAAGTGACGTCATCGCATTAGTGGTGGGGATGATTAGACAAATTTTGGTTAGCGTTTTACCATCTACATGATATTCTTAATATAAGTACAAAATTTCACAACAATCGGTCTAGTACTTTCGGAGATTATCTGTCTAATAAAAATCCGGGACAACAGACGGACAGACGGACAGACGGACGGACAGACGGACAGACGGACAGACGGACGGACAGACGGACAGACGGACAGACGGACAGACGGACAGACGGACAGACAGACGGAAATGGGAGACCTATTTCTTCGTCTTCTAGGGGTCATGAAAGATCGAGAAATCGTAAAAGTAGAGAGTCGGCCGACGGACTCGATTACAATACTTCCTTTGCTTACGCTCGGGAAGTAACTAGATTAAGGTAAAAAGCAGTTTTTTAAAAATATGATTTAATTGTGAACACGTGTTAATAATTACGGGAGAAAATGTTTCATTTTATTTAAATCTACACATAAATGCCCTACACACAAAAATTAATTCATCATTAGATATATAGCAAAAATTATATAATAAGTGGGTCAAACGTTTAAATTTCTAACAAAAAATTGGTCTAAAGAGTTTAGACAGTACTTCCCTCGCTGTCGGAAACGTGACGACTGCATGCCTATTATGTTTTTTCATTACTTTTTTGTAGCGGGGTATTTTAAAATAAATTGAGTATTAATTTTTTCAATTTTATCATTATTTGGCATTGACATCTTTGTCATTTTTTTGTGATTGCTATGATTGCTTATAAAAAAAAAATTGGACGAAGTCGTCTCTGGGGTGTATAATATGTTGCCAATGCAAATATTGTCAGACATTAGGTAACAGATAAAAGGAACACCCTGTATAGTACTTGTAATTTAAGACAAATACGTCTGCAAGATTTCGAAGTACATATTCAATTTTGCAACTCTTGATTTAATCAATAAAATTAATTGACTCAGTCATTAATTTTTTTCAGACACCCCGTATAAGCAAATCTAAAAAATATGAATGCAGTGATAAATCACAAGTCTCAGACTCATCATTCTTTACACATTTAAGATAGATTTAGAATTAAGATTTTTCAGCAAAATTTTGCGGCGGCGTCATCAATTTGTTAGAGGGAATGAGCAAATACATTTTGATCAAAATTTTACCATACTTATAAATTTAAAACCTCTCCAAGATTTCAAAACATTCGGTTTTGTAGTTCCTGATTAAATCAATAAAATAAATTCACGCATTCATTAATTTTTTTTGAGTCACCCTGTATATGCAAATCCAAAAAATATGAATCGCATGATAAAACACAAGTACAAACTCATCATATTTTGTACATTTTAGATAAAATTTATTCGGCAAACTTTCGAGCTGACGTCATCATAAGTAAATATATTTTGATTAGAAATTTATCATGCTTATCATAACTATAAACCATCTGCAAGATTTCAAAGCATTGGGTTTTGCAGAATCAAAATTAAATTGCAAAATGTGGTTTCATTATTTTTATTTTTTTTCAAAAAATCTGGACGTTTCGGCTAAAAACTCAATTCGGAGTCATAAACTACATGTGTAGGACTATGTTATTTTATACAATTTATAACCCATTAACTATGTACAATTTTGAAGTGACGTCATCGCATTAGTAGTAGGGATGATTAGACAAATTTTGGTTAGCGTTTTACCATCTACATGATATTCCAGTATTTTCGGAGATTATCTGTCTAATAAAAATCCGGGACGGCAGACAGACGGACAGGCGGACAGACGGACAGACGGACAGACAGACGGAAACGGGAGACCTATTTCTTCGTCTTGTAGGGGTCATGAAAGGTCGAGAAAACGTAAAAGTAGAGACTCGGCCGACGGACTCGATTACAATACTTCCTTTGTTTACGCTCGGGAAGTAAAAAGACAAGAGTAAAAAGCGAAATAAATAAATTTAGTTCCAGCTGACCACTTTCAAATGAAAACATTTCCGCAAATGAACGAAAAACAATGGTTTCACTTTTAACCCATGGGAAATAACCTTGACATTTTAATGGTTGGTTTTACCTGAACTTGGTTGTAGATAAATAATCATCGCGTTAATACAGCCCGTGCCAAATAATAATTTTAAAATGCTTTTAATTCCAAAACTGTAACAGTGCATGCGAACAAAAAATTTCCCAAAGGCCAATCAGCAAAAAAAAATTCTCATTCATATTAATTTAGCAATAACAATCATTATTATCTATCTATCTATCTATCTATCTATAGCTAAAGGTCCGATTAGGCAAAATTGACCGGTAAACAGTGAATCGAAGACTAATTTCAAAAGTCCCCGAGAATCAATACCTCTCGAAAATTTCTGTTAATCTAGTTTCATATTACATTAAACCGACATTACGACAATTTCATCATTATAGTCCACAAAACTTCGCCTATTAAGAAACTTAATGGAATATTTATGAAACGAAACTATACGTCCTCTTTTAAAACAAACAGTTCCAAATTCCCCAAAGATTTCTACTTGCACTTAGTCAGACAGCAAGTACCAATAATGATTAGTTTTCACTTTCTTCACTTAACCCATTACCCATTGTATTGCAGTGTCAGTACTTGCTGTTTAATTGTGCACGCACATTACGCCTCGAATAGTCCGTGGTATTTACTAGAATTTCAAGCAGGTGAGTTATATTAAAGTTTATAACCTTGCCCGAAGGTAAATTTTCCCAACATTTTTTATTGCATCAAATTAATTATACGTTGATGATAAATTGATATCAGAAATCGTTTCATTTTAACGCAATTTGTTTCTACACTCGACTCAAACGAGACTATTTTATTACTTATTCATGTCCTTTGTACCGTACTTATATTTTCGTTGCTCTCTAATGTCCACTAATCACCAACTCATCCAGTATGAACCCATTTTCTATTTACTAGAAAAATCAATCGCGCCCGCGTTTACCATCAGTCCAGTGCTGGTAAGTACGACTGTCCCAACTCCCTTTCATTTTCGTGGCTTTTCCTTGACATCCCTTCTAAAAAATCTAACTGGTTTTAACAAGGACAATGTTGTTTGTTATAGGATGCTAATACCAACTTTAAATTTAAACTATTCACTTCTGATACAAACTCTCGTCGGCGCTTTCGTGATACTCGTCGTTTTAATAAAGTTCTTCAACCGCGGAACGTACGCAAAATTCGCGAAAATGGACCGGAAAACCGTCATCATCACCGGAGGGAACGGTGGCATCGGGAAAGAAACGGCCAAAGAAATTGCCAGAAGAGGGGCGAGGGTGATTTTGGCGTGTCGAAATCTGGAAACTGCGAAAAAGGCTCGGGATGAAATTGTGGAACAGACGAATAATCAGGATGTGGTTGTGAAAAAACTGGATTTGTCGTCGCAGAAGTCGATTCGAGAGTTCGCCGAGGATATTTTGAAGACGGAGGCTAAGTTAGATGTTCTTTTGCATAATGCGGGGATGGCTACTGATAAGATACAGATGACGGAAGATAATCTTGAGCTGACGATGGCCACTAACCATTTCGGGCCGTTTTTATTAACGCATCTTTTGATTGGTGAGTAAATACTTATACACGTCATGTATAGTGGACTATTTTTGAAATATGTAACGGTGCTTTTTGTGACCACTATGCTAGGTGAGTCACTAAGTGCGCAGTCTTCGATATCTCATTAATTATTATTATTAGAGATGGAAAGAAGTCAGAGATTAAAGTTATACGGTTCTTTCAGTGGTATACATTAAATTAATTTCGACTATATAGAGTGTTTTGTTTTCGAGGCATAGCACACAAGTTAGTTTTTTAAATAGAATGCCCTGTATATTTTTATATATTATTATTAGCCTCTATCTTAGCTTTATAATGACAGTTTATTTTTGAAATTTCAATGCAACGTTGTCTATTCCAATGTTTTTGATTTTTTTTTTAGCAAAGCAAAGGTTCACAGAAAAATCGAAATCACGTTATTTTTAAGATTTTTATAGCAATATTTTCTGAAGACAAACAGAGGTATCCCATTTGTTGTTGTGTTAGCAATTAAATAAAATTTTTAAATGCAGAGTGTTTATAAAAATAATTAAACTTTACAGTTTTCAGATATCGATACATATTTCACTTTTGTCATTAGACAAACACCCTGTATTGTGTTGCTACACGCTACTATATTTTTTGTTCTCTTATTTTCAATATGTCCGTGTGTTCCTTAAAATAGTAAAAACATTATAATAATTAATAACTTTAAAAATAGAAAACATTTAAAAAAAATAGAACCCTTTCATTAATAAAAATGTGAAATTGTAATTGGTTATAAAACCTAGGAGATAAATCGGAATTCGCAATATATAAAAATATAAAGGTGTTTAGTGTTACGCCTTAAAAACAAAAATCTGTCTACAGTTGAAAATAATTTTGGTATGTGGTTTTCATAAAATAAGATACTCCTAAACTTGTAGAGTATGAATCCGTATTAAGTTTTCACTCAAGTCATTCAGATTTTTGGAAAATCAATCAAAAGTGTATAACAACATTTTGTAATTTAACTTTGAAACTGCAAAACTGAATGCTCTGAATTCTCGTAAACGTTTAAGGTTATCGTAAATCGTTAATCAAAATTTATTCGTTTATCCCCTCCTAAAAAATTAATGACGTCATATCAAAATTTTGCCGAATAAATCCTCTTTGAAATATGTAAAATACTATGGGTCTTTACTTGTGATTTATCACTTTTGTTCAGTGCACTCATGATTTTTAGAATTATATATACAGGTGAGTCAAAAAAAAAATAAATAAATGAGGCAATTTAAGTAGATTATTGATTAAATCAAGAACGAATCACTTCATTTTCCCGAAAATTTGGGAATATAGTTCTGTTATTATTAGTATTGCACAGCACCTACTCAAATTGATATGCGTGGCAAAAAATTTTGTAATGCTACTGTAAAACTTCCTTGAAACAAATTCGTAACACGCTTCTTTATCTTTATTTTAACATCACATACATATTGTTAATTTAACTTATAAGGTAAAAATAAAATTCGTAAAATCAAATCTTAAATTTTTAGAAAAATCTGGATTTGTTGTGCTGTACTTCAGGGGCGGGGGATGTTCTGTCGAAATAACCTTCAACCAATTTTTTTCCATCTCTAATAATAATGCATATATATGGAAGAGCGCGCGCTCAGTTACTCACCTGTAATTTTAACGATATTCACCGTTTTTCAGAGCTTGTATTAAAAAATCGTATACATTTCGACCGGTTTTTTAAGTTTGTTGCAGTTGCAGCCATAAAAAACTGGACCACTAGGTTTGACCAACTTTTCTAAATTAAAAAAAAATAGATAGTATTTTGTTTGACAAATATAAATAATTCTGACAAAATCAAAAGACAAAAAAAAATGTAAAACTCTAACATGACCAATTCTTGGAAGGGACGCTTTGCTGCATTCTAGATCACACATTTTTCATTTATTAATCTAATAATACTTTAATTTCTTTGATTCGTTATCTAATTAATATCCAAATGTTATTTCGATTTTCTAGAATAACTCTCTTATAAACAAAACCAAATCCTTTTATGTCTATTTTATTTGTTAGTTCTCTAGTTTTACTATTTTTGATAATTCGATGATATTGATAATTGATAGGAATTTTCTTATCTTTATTCGTTTTTTACACTGTGCCGGCTTTCCTGGATTTTTCCAAAATATCATTTTATGATATATATTTTTAAACTGCTAACATGCAAATTAAATGAAAAAAATTGGTCTAAAGGGTTTAGAGAGTACTTCACTCGCTGTCGGAAACGTGACGACTGCATGCCTAAATTTGCTCATTCATTAAATTTTTTGAGCCACCCTCTATATCCAAATCCAAAAAATATGAATGGAATAATAAATTACAAGAAGAGACTCATCATATTTTGTACATTTTAGATAGGATTATTCGACAAACTTTTGAGCTGACGTCATTAATTTTTTGGAGGGGATAAGCAAATATATTTTTACTAAAAATTTATTATGCTCTTTATAACCTTAAAACATTTGCAAGATTTCAAAGCATTCGGTTCTGTAGTTCCTGATTAAATCAATAAAATAAATTTACCCATTCATTAATTTTTTAGGTCACCCTGTATATGCAAATCGAAAAAATATGAATGGAGTGATAAATCACAAGAAGAGACTCATCATATTTTGTACATTTTAGATGGGATTTATTTAGCAAAATTTTGGGGTGACGTCATCCATTTTTTAGGGGGGATCAGCAAATATATTTTAATAAAAAATTGACCATGTTTATGATAAATTTAAAACATTTCCAAGATTTCAAAGCATTCGGTTTTGTACTTCCTGATTAAATCAATAAAATAAATTTGCGCATTCATTAAATTTTTTGAGTCACCCTGTATATGCAAATCCAAAAAATATGAATGGAATTATAAATTACAAGAAGAGACTCATCATATTTTGTACATTTTTGATAGGATTATTCGGAAAACTTTTGAGCTGACGTCATCAATTTTTTGGAGGGGATAAGCAAACATATTTTGACTAAAAATTTATTATCCTCTTTATAACCTTAAAATATTTGCAAGATCTCAAAACATTCGGTTCTGTAGTTCCTGATTAAATCAATAAAATAAATTTACCCATTCATTAATTTTTTAGGTCACCCTGTATATGCAAATCGAAAAAATATTAAAGGAGTGATAAACCACAAGAAGAGACTCATCATATTTTGTACATTTTAGATAGGATTTATTTAGCAAAATTTTGGGGTGACGTCATCCATTTTTTAGGGGGGATGAGCAAATATATTTTAATCAAAAATTTACCATGTTTATGATAAATTTAAAACATTTCCAAGATTTCAAAGCATTTGGTTTTGTACTTCCTGATTAAATCAATAAAATAAATTTGCACATTCATTAAATTTTTTGAGTCACCCTGTATATGCAAATCCAAATATGAATGGAATTATAAATTACAAGAAGAGACTCATCATATTTTGTACATTTTAGATAGGATTATTCGGAAAACTTTTGAGCTGACGTCATCAATTTTTTGGAGGGGATAAGCAAACATATTTTGACTAAAAATTTATTATCCTCTTTACAAACTTAAAATATTTGCAAGATCTCAAAGCATTCGGTTCTGTAGTTCCTGATTAAATCAATAAAATAAATTCACGCATTCATTAATTTTTTTGGGTCACCCTGTATATGCATATCCAAAAAATATGAAAGGAATGATAGATCACAAGTACAAACTCATCATATTTTGTACATTTTAGATAGGATTTATTCGGCAAACTTTTGAGCTGACGTCAACAATTTTTTGGAAGGGACAACTAAATATATTGTGATTAAAATTTTATCATGCTTATCATAACTGTAAACCATCTGCAAGATTTCAAAGCATTCGGTTTTGTAGATTCCAAATTAAATGTCAAAATGTTGTTGCATAATTTTGATTTTTTTTCCAAAAATCTTCGACGTTTCGGGTAAAATCTCAATTCGGACTCAAAAACTACATGTCTAAGACTATATTATTTGATACAATTTAAAACTTAATTACTATGTACAATTTTGAAGTGACGTCATTACATTAGTGGTGGGGATGATTAGACAAATTTTGGTTAGGGTTTTACCATCTACACGATATACCTAATATAAACACAAAATTTGACAACAATCGGCCCAGTACTTTCGGAGATTATCTGTCTAATAAAAATCCAGGACGGCAGACAGACGGACAGACGGACAGACAGGCGGAAACTGGAGACCCATTTCTTCGTCTTCTAGGGGTCATGAAAGATCGAGAAAATGTAAAAATAGAGAGTCGGCCGACGGACTCGATTACAATACTTCCTTTGCTTACGCTCGGGAAGTAAAAAGCTGTCTAAGTAATGGAATTACTGGATTTAATGGCAAATAAAAAATATTGTAGGGGTTATACAAGTTTATTGATACTTATATAGATCAGTACAACTTAAAAATAGGGATTGTTCCTCTTGTGAACGTCAGAGTCCGGACGGGATTTTGCTACTCTATATAATTTGCAGCTTCGTAGGGCGGGTGGAATTTGTAGCTCGATGCAGTCCCCTCGTTACGGGTTGCGTTGAACTGCGGCTTTCCGCGCAATTCACTCTTCAGGGAAGGAATCGCGTCATTCGGCGCAATCGCCTCAGTACAAATCTAAGGGGAGTATTAACAGTACCATTATGACTATAAAGGTGGTCTATAAGTAACAATTAACTTGTAGAATTATACTGTCGAAAACTTACTGGGTCTGATTTATATATATTATTTTAAAAATTATAAAAACTATTGCTTTTGTGTCTAAAAAATCAATTATGCCCATTTTAATCATTTTAATTAATAACTATAGAATGTATTGATTTTATACCTAAAAATCAAATTGTCCTGAACAGGTATACTTATATTGTACAGACAGATTTGTTCATCATCTTTGGGATGCAAATTGTTTTCGTAACAATTTGTCCATAGTACAGTTAATTATTAATTTTACAGGCAATTTGTTGCGTGTTAATTTTAAATTTTGGTTTGACACTAGCATTGCTAAATTTTAAAACTACGTATAACAAATATTGTTGATCATATAACAGCTGAAACCTGTTATTGTAAATAACGCTGATGATACTTTCTAAAAACTATTTGCTGCTACCGCAAGAAATCTTTTCAAAGCGTATTGTTATTATTTCAATGTATATAGACACTTATTACTGCTTTAAAGAGTTGTGGATAAAAATAGTAAACTAAAAATATATTGACAGAAGAAGAAAGAAGGAATGAAATACATTTTTTATGATATCTGTTTGTGTAAACACCAATCGAAAATCATGAAACGTTCTCACGGTATTCAACGAAAAATTGTACTCTGGTCTCATTAAGTCATTACTTTATTTTTTTATTAAGCATATTTTCTGAATTATTAAGTTTGGTAGACATAATTGATCGATTTGAGGTAAAATATACTTTGTGAAACACTCAAACACAATAGTAGTTACCTATAATAATCATTCATAAATAAAGTGTGGTCAATAAAAAAACGTCTTCAAGTCGGCGCTTCATGTTTGGAGAAAAACAATTGAACATCCAGCGCCAGTTAGAGGTCAATTTTTGTTGATGATGATCACATACAATGTGTTGTTGTACTGAAACAGACAAAAAAATTGTTTAGGTATACACAAATAAAGGTCAACAACTTGAATATTTTCGTCAGTGATATAATATGCATGTATGTGTTTAATTAAAAATTGTATAAGTGCGTCACCAGACTTTGGTTAAATTATTCAGCTATGCAGTTATGCATTTTAATTTTACCATGTGGAATTTTTGTCTTAATGGTATAGATACATATATTATGGTTATAAAGTACAGTCATCAGTCTAGAAATTGGCAGTTCATAGCCATCTAGCAGCGTTTAAATCTCTAGCCTATGATTACGTACTTTTAGCTACCAATGTATAAAGCCGATGTAATAGTTTTCATTTATCATTGCACTTTAACAGTAATAACAAAATACTATCGATCCTAACAATGGAACTTTTTTTGTGTTGACCTTCAGAGCTAATACAATCACCCGGGTAAATCTTTCATATAAAATATATTGTTTACAGACTGTCACAAAAAGTGAAATGTAGTGTAACACTATCGATTAAATTTTATTTTGTAGTTTTTGTCAAAATATGAGCGACGATTAATTTTCTCAAGTTCAAGTCCACATGGATATATGTTTTTATTCGACAAATTTATTTATTTGTTGACGACATTGTCCATAATAAATTCAGATTAATTTGTGATAAATGATACATTACAACAAATACCTAACTTTATTACAATACAAAATTTAAGGATCTTTCATGCTTTATTAGAATTAAACATCTAGCACCTCTATATTTCTAATCATAGGTCCATTGTCAATAAATACGTCTCCCTTTTACACCTCAAATTTTTTTAATGCCTTAAAAACTATTATTGCTATCACAATTTTCAAAATGGTAATAAAATTTCTCAAAATTGTCTTTAAAATATGACTCGCGTGAGAATAATTGTCTTTTTACTTCCCAAAGGTAGGCGAATGGCTAATTTCATGATTCCTCAACTTTTTTTAGTTACTAGAGTTTGAAAAAGTAGATCTACCGTTTGTGTCTGTCTGTTTTCTGTTGGCGAAGACTGATTGTTATAAAATTTTTTGCTATGTGTTTTTATGTGGATATTTACATGATTGTAATTAAATTCTGTTAGAACCATGAATAGGTACTTAAAAATTTCAACTGAACTGTTTATAAACAATAAAACAATAATTATTATTACACATGTTGATGTGTAATAGTCAAAGTTTTACACATTACAGATAAAAAATTCATTCATTAACTGGTCTTACAGTAATTATACTCAATGAGTGGGACTGTGACGTCGAATGCGATTCGATTCATTGTTATTTCATTAATTGCCCTTTTAGCAAATTACAAAGTGACTACCAGTCACAACTACAGTTGAAACCGAAAGTAGATCAAAAATTTACCGAAGGTCAATAATATCACAAAAAATTGCAAATTATTTAATCAGTTTAATGGCAGGCGTAAATGTTTACAAATCACGCAACTCTAATACAACTTAAATTAGTAATTAAACTTGTTTTGTTTATTTTTGTCAATAAAACACAAAAATATAATGAAACAACATTTCATATTTAAAAAGGTAAACAAGGAGAACTCGCAAAAAACGAGAAAACATGAAATTACGTAAACAAATAGTAGTTAGACAGCATGTTGCCATTCACATTTTGAATTTCCTCAAAAACAGTCTCACAAAGCAATAAATTTTTATGCACTAATACATATATTTCAACAACAGTAGTTCTCCGTTACGCAACACCAGAACAGACCCTGAAACCTGGACAAACCCATACGGAATTCAAACCTCAAAATCCCAACGACGCATAACTCGCGTAATGGAATTTTACATTTCCGTATTTTTGCAGATCTCCTCAAAAAGTCGGCCCCCAGCCGCATCGTAGTCGTAGCCTCCGAACTCTACCGGCTTGTCTCTCTTAACCTCGACAACATCAACCCAACAAGGTCATGGTTCGTCCCACGTCTGTATTACGTCTCAAAGTACGCAAATATCTGCTTTACCAAAGAACTGGCTCGCCGCCTCGACGATACCGGGGTTACGGCAAACTGTGTACACCCGGGGCTCATCAACACGGGCATTTGGGACAGCGCTCCGGCTTGTTGCAGATGGGCTGTGAGGCTTGTAGTTAAGGGTTTCTTCAAAACACCCGTGGAGGGGGCACAGACGAGCATTTATGTGGCTTGTTCTGAAGAAGTTGAAGGTGTTACGGGGAAATACTTCGCGAACTGTAAGGAGAAAGGGGTCAGTAGAGGGGCTGACGATGAAGAGAAAGCTAAGAAGTTGTGGGAGTTGTCGGAGGGGTTGGTTAATTTGAGGCCTACCGATCCGAAGATATGAAAAAGAGATTATGTACAAATGTTCTTGTTAATATATATAGTTTGACAAATAGGTGTAATTTTTTTATGTTATAGTATATTGTTGTGTTCTGTAAACAATTTGTTACGTAACAGATGACTTGAACCGGTCTCTTGGTTCTACGCTGTATTTAATATAAATCAATAAATAATTACAGGTGCCATCATTTTCTTGTCCACACAGGTTTGCGTGTGTTGTTGTTAAACGATGTTCAAATATGACTCAGAACATCATAATTATCCTGATCAGAAACAAAAACGCTTTTGTGTATTTTTGCAATTTTTAAAATCTGAGCGAACATCGAAAATACATTCTCCGAACTACTATTTGTATTATCCGCCCTTATTTTTTGCTTTGGGTACTTACATTTGTGGGTATACAAAAATCGTAAATGCTAATGTTATGGCAAATATGTATAGTAAATCGCCAATTAGAACAGGTCTATTTATTCGCTCTAACAACTTTTATGACTTCAGCGGCTTACGCCAAACCACCCTTATAAGTCAAACTGGCTATTGTATAACTTAACTTAGTTGACATATACGTAGTAAAACTTTTCAAATCCATTATGACAACTGTTCCGTCTTCGCGAACACATTTATTACCCCAAAAATCCCCATATCGGTTTGGGCCACACCCATAGGGTCCACATATGGGAAAGGCAGTAGCTTACGGTATTCGGCCGTAATAACATCTCGAGCTACCAGTGCCTGTTTACACCCTTTGAACACTTTATTCGTTGTTTTGTGCAGTTTCTCCATAATTATTCTTCAATCATCGCTTCGCCAGGGGATCCCCAAAGCAACCGAATCATCGCATCTTGAATCATCGAGCCCGGGTAGGTCCACAAACCATAGTGGGGGTTTCGTTACCTGTCGGCTCCATAATTTCGCGGTTAACGAGTACAACAACAATGGACAGTAATAATCCTTGCGGTTCTGGTCCACAAAGCTTACAATAGCCAGTTTGACTTCTAAGGGTGGTTTGGCTTAAGGCGCTAAATTCATAAAAGTTTTGCTAAGTGTATGTCAAGTGAGTTTAATCTACATTGTTGTTTATCAATATTCTTGTTAATCTAACGTTGCTTTTGAAAAAATAAACAATATTATTATATTATTACCATAAAGATAAGTAATATTTGGAAAAGTAACTTATATAATTTAATAATAATAAAATATTGCGTAAAGACTTAATGGAAGAACTGGGCACATACAAGATATCTTTTCCATGTGATGATGGAGATTTTCTGAAAGAATTCCAATTCTTGTAGTGACTATTTGCACACGGATATAAGAATATTAATTAGTTATACACATATGGATTATAAATATATGACATTATATCTCTCCGTGTGGAGAGTTCCTGAAGTAATTCAACATCTATGATATTACGATATTCCATCTCCATGGCACAATATATTCCATGGAGTATGTAATTAAAGCCCATAATCAATTTTGGAATAAGAACATCCAAAAAGAAGTGGAATCATGACAGTTAATTAACGAATTTTAAAACATTAAAGTGACGGCTACTGATCGGATAAATCTAAAAGGTGTTTCAAAATAACTTTCATCTAGTTCTAGTTAGCTTTAAAATTACTTCAACTCCTATCTTTCCCTTGATGAAAATCTGCAACCATAGACGACTAGATGAAAATCATTTTGAAACACGTTGTATTTGAATGAGTGGGTTCAAAAAGTACGAAACTGGTTTTGGAAAAACTTTTTTATTAAGAATTTTATGTATCTAACGTTTAGGAGACGCCTTCACACAGGTTGCAAAAATAATAGAATCTAACTTTATGTTAAAGTCATATTCATGAATTGTTATAACATAATTTGGACACAAAGAATTATCACGAAAATAGCCTTGAAAACACTTGTAAGCACACTGAGTCTTATGATAATAATAATTGTAATTGCAAAAAAACGTGAAAAATTGGTGCAAATTCAACAGTTGTTGTGGTTAGATAACCAACAATACTGCAACTTTTGAATTATTTACAATCTATCTATCTAATAAAAACTCAAATCAATTATGTTTCAAAACAAAACTGATCCACACATTATATCAGGTGTACAATAAATACTTAATATATTTGGAGCAGGCCGTGGAGTACTTATTTGCAGTTTATTTATAACAGAGTAATTATTTGTGAAAACTAAGTAGGCAACTGAATATACTTTAAACAATGGTTTGCAAACCTTTATTATTGATTGTACCCTAAAATCTATATTAATAAAAATGAATCGCCGAAATGTATGTTCGCTCATAACTTCAGAACGACTGCACCGAATTGGACGATTCTTTTTTTTACGTGTACCTTATTGTCAGGACAAGGTTTATATGTAAGAAAATTTATAAAAAATAAGACGGCTAAAAGATAAAAAAATTTTAAAAATTTTGCATGGGAATCGCCACTTCGAATGAATTTGAATAGTTGGCGTTCCTGACGGACCTGTCGCCTAACTGACGTGTCATACAAAACTATTTCTTCCGTGCGATTGTGAAAAAAGTATTATTGCATTTCAAATCGTTCTTTGTTTTTTCGTAAAAAAAAACGTCGTTTATTTTAAGAAAAGTCTTAGTTAAAGTGAATTTAGTTACACATTGCGAAAGTGTCTTATTAATTTTGATCTGCCATTCTATTTACCTATGTTCACTTTGTTGGTTTCGACAAAACTTCAAACATTACCGTTATTCGAGGATTTAATTTGAAGTTTTCAATATTTTAAAATTCCCAAGACAAAATTTACAGATTTGATTGACTGTGAAAATAATTCTGTGTCGTTTTATGAAGTTCATTACAATGCCGAGAACACGACAAGCTGACATAAGTCCACGAAGTCAATCAAATGTGCGACGAACTACCTAAGGTGCAAATCGCGATGATTTATTTCAAGGGTAATTCGGATACGGAAGTTGATCAGCGTTGTGCTCATAATCAACATCATAATCAAACATTGAAGCGAGACATTGGACGATATGAATAAAACTGAGTAGATACTCATATTCGAAGTACGAAGTACCTACTTCATTATTACTCTTATACACCTGAGCATCTACCCGATGTACTGTGTATCTACTTGCAAAACATTGTATCTCCCCGGACACAAATTGAACATTTACGCGTTTTGTGAGCATTTAATCTAAAAATGAGCATCGGCGTGGCAAATGACTATTTGTCCTTATAAATGATAAATTAAATGTAATATATTTATTTTCCTTAAGAATATAGAGTTAACAAAGTTAGTTGAGTTACAAAAGTCTCTTTTGCTCCACGTTGGCCACCAACGAGCGATTTTCATGATTTTTGTGAAACTTTGCTGGTTTTGAATTTGAATTTTCTGTCCTCGATAGTTGATGCTCAGCAAGAACCACGGGAAGGTCTAGAGCAGATCTCGCTAGGAAAGGAGAGGGCTAGGAATTGTTAATGAGGGATAGAACGTTATACAGTACAATACAACGGAAATACAATACAGGTACCTACAATCTAGCTACAATACAGAATACACTACAGATACAGATACAATTCAGATACAATACAAATGCAAAGTTAGTATCCAATACACCACCGGAAGAAATTGCACCAAAAATTGAGAATGTTGCAAAATGAAAACCCAAGCAAGCACACCGATGGAACTCGGGACGAAATCTATTGGTCGCAGCGCTCACACGCCCAAGGGAGAACGCAGCCGCATAAATCCAAGGTCGTCTTACCTCATTCTCAAAGAACGATGCAACCCAGCGTCTAAGGGCCAAAAGAACCCCCCCAGGCCAAAGCGTCTGACAACATGGAGAATTCAAACCCGGAACCGAAGAATGCACTGTTGCAAAATTAATGCCCAAGCAAGCACACCGATGGAACTCGAAACGAAATCTATAGGTCGCAGCGCTCACACGCCCAAGGGAGAAATCAGCCGCATAGATACAGGGCCGACTGACCTCATCCGTTTAGGATGATGAACCTCATCCGTTTAGGATGATGACCCAGCGTCTAAGGGCCAACAGAACCCCCCCAGGCCAGAGCGTCTGACGACATGGAGAATTCAGTCTCGGAACCAAAGAATGCACTGTTGCAAAATTAAAACCCAAGCAAATGCACCGTGAAAACAAAGCATTTGCACCACTGGAGCTAAATTGGCAAGACCCAAGTTAAGTTAGTAACACATACAATATACAGTACAAAATGCTTCAATTACAAAAGTTACAATATACAAATTTCTCCACGTTTGCCAACAAAGAGCGATGACTCTGCTCGCTCGTTGCTGTTGCCCAGCAAGAACCAAACAATACGAGGAGGTCTGGAGTGCGTCTTGCCATTAAAAGAGAGGACTAGGGTTTGATAGCATGGGTGAAGGACACCGTATTTTGTAAATTTGGACGCCGTAGTTTAAAAATGATGCATACGGTATTTTGTAATTCATGAACGCTGCACTTTGTATATTCCAAAGCCGTACTTTATCAGTCCTGAATGCATGTTATTAACAACATATTTCAAAAAAATCGGGCATTTTTGGAAAAATATCCACTTTCCTTCGTGTTGACAGCACGTAACACAAAACATTTTCGCTAATATTTATTAACAATAAATTAGAAATTCGCGAACACGTGCTACTTTTAAGCCAAAACGGAGCTCCAGTGTTGGTGCTATCAGACCGGAATCAAAACTAAACACAGAGGATGGAAAAATTGACCTTTTATCAGGTAGCTCACGTGACAGTGACGTCATCGTACGTCACGATGAGATTGCAAAAATTATTTTAGATCAGAAATTGTACATTTTCGGGGTTAATTTAACAATGTTTAAACAAACTAATTTGTTTTTGCTAACCTCGTGTTCTTAGGAAGATAGATTTCGGTTTAATTATCATATATTGATAGTTATCATATTTGAACATTATGAATTCTATTAATTATGTTTAAATTTTATTTAATTATATCGCAAAAATGTATAGCTTTGACCCACCAACTTCAATCGTTTCGAAAATTTTTCCAAAACTTAAACATTGTCGAATTAACGAATCACGGAATCCGATAAATTAAAACTGAAGTCGTACTTACCTCGTTTTCGGTCCTTTTCGGAAAAATATCCATTTTCGTTCGCGTTCACAGCACTAACACAACATATTTTCCGTAATATTTATTAATAATAAAGTAGAAATTCGCTAAAACGCTCCACTTTTACTCCAAAATGAAGCGACGATCTTGCCGTCATCAAACAGAAATTAATACTGAACACAAAGGACCGCGAAACGTGACCTTTATACAGGTAGCTCACGTGACATTGACGTCATCGTACGTCACCATGAGACTGCAAAAATTATTTTTCATATTTTGGCCGGGAAAATGCACATTTTCGGGGATAATTTAACATTGTTTAAACAAATTGATTTGTTTTTAATAATTTCGGGTTTGTAGGAAAACGAGTTTCGGTTTAATTATCGTATATTGATGCTTATCATATTTAAACATTATAAATGATATTAATTATGTTTAAAATTTATTTATTTATATCGTGAAAATGTATAGCTTTGATAAACCGATTTCAATCGTTTCGAAAATGTCCCCAAAATTTAAACAAAGTCGAGTGAACGAATCACGGAATCCGATAAATTAAAACTGAAGTCGTACTTACCCTGTTTTCCGTCTTTTTCGGAAAAATATCCATTTTCGTTCGTGTTCACAGCACTAACACAACATATTTTCCGTAATATGTATTAATAACAAACTAGAAATTCGCTAAAACGCTCCACTTTTACGCCAACATGAAGCGACGATCTTGCCGCCATCAAAGAGAAATTAATACTGAACACAAAGGACCGCGAAACGTTACCTTTATACAGGTAGCTCAGGTGACAGTGACGTCATCGTACGTCACGATGAGATTGCAAAAATTATTTTTCATATTTTGGCCGGGAAAATGCACAATTTTCGGGGATAATTTAACATTGTTTAAACACACTAATTTGTTTTTGCTAACCTTGTGTTCTTAGGAAAATGGTTTTCGGTTTAATTATCATATATTAATAGTTATCATAATTAAACATTATGAATTATATTAGTTATGTTTAAATTTTATTTAATTATATCGCGAAAATGTCTAGCTTTGACCCACCAACTTCAATCGTTTCGAAAATTTATCCAAAATATAAACATTGTCGACCAAACGAATCAGGGAATCCGATAAATTAAAACTCAAGTCGTACTTACCCTGTTTTCGGTCCTTTTCGGAAAAATACAGATTTTCGTTCGTGTTCACAGCACTAACACAACATATTTTCCGTAATATGTATTACTAATAAACTAGCAATTCGCTAAAACGCTCCACTTTTACGCCAAAATGAAGCGACGATCTTGCCACCATCAAACGGAAATTAATACTAAACACAAAGGACCGAAAAACGTGACCTTTCTATAGGTCGCTCACGTGACATTGACGTCATCGTACGTCACAATGAGATTGCAAAAATTATTTTTCATATTTTAGCCGAGAAAATGCCCATTTTCGGCGATAATTTAACATTGTTTAAACAAATTGATTTGTTTTTAATAATTTCGGGTTCGTAGGAAAACGAATTTCGGTTTAAGTATCAAATTGATACTTATCATATTTAAACATTATAATATATATTAATTATGTTTAAAATTTATTTATTTATATCGTGAAAATGTATAGCTTTGAACAACCAATTTCAATTGTTACGAAAATCTTACCAAAATTTAAACATTGTCTAGTGAACGAATCACCACTCAATAAATTAAAACTGAAATCGTACTTACCCTGTTTTCGGTTCTTTTCGGAAAAATATCCATTTTCCTTCCTATTTATTAATAATAAAGTAGAAATTCGCTAAAACGCTCCACTTTTACGCCAAAACGACGCGACGATCTTGCCGCCATCAAACAGAAATTAATACTGAACACATAGGACCGCGAAACGTGACGTTCGGACAGGTAGCTCAGGTGACAGTGACGTCATCGTACGTCACGATGAGATTGCAAAAATTATTTTTCATATTTTGGCCGGGAAAATGCACATTTTCGGGGATAATTTAACAATGTGTAAACAAATTGTTTGTTTTTAACAATTTCGGGCTTGGAGGACGAGTTTCGGTTTAATTATCATATATATTAATGCTTATCATATTTAAACATTATAAGTGATATTAATTATGTTTAAAATTTATTAATTTATATCGTGAAAATGTATAGCTTTGATCAACCGACTTCAATCGTTTCGAAAATTTTCCCAAAATTTAAACATTGTCGAGTGAACGAATGACGGAATCCGATAAATTAAAACTGAAGTCGTACTTACCCTGTTTTCGGTCCTTTTCGGAAAAATATCCATCTTCGTTCATGTTCACAGTGCTAATGCAACACATTTTCACTAACATTTATTAATAATAAATTAGAAATTCGTGAAAAGAGCCCTACTTTTAAGCCAAAACGGACTCTGATGTTGCTGCCACCAAACCGAAATCATAACTAAACACAGAGGACCGAAAAATGTGACCTTTTATCAGGTAGCTCACGTGACAGTGACGTCATCGTACGTCACGATGAGATTGCAAAAATTATTTTTCATATTTTCGCTCAGAAATTGTTCGGGGTTAATTTAACAATGTTTAAACAAACTAATTTGTTTTTGCGAACCTCGTATTCTTAGGAAAATGGTTTTCGGTTTAATTACCACATATTAATAGTTATCATATTTAAACATTATGAATTATATTAATTATGTCATTTCTGCAACTCTTGAGTTATTCTCTAAAATAAATTGACTGATCCATACATTTTTTTGAGTCACTGTAAAAGCAAATCTAAAAAATATGAATGCAATGATAATTACACCATGTCAAACAGTAACTTCAAAGCGTCTGCAATATTTCAAAATTCAGTTTTGCAATTCTTGATTCAATCAATAAAATAAATTGACTAATAAGTGATTAATTTTTTTGAGACACCCCCTATAAGCAATACTAAAAATATGAATGGAATGATACATCACAAGTGTAGTCTCATCCTATTTTGGACATTTTAGATAGGATTCATTTGGCAAAATTTTGGGTTGACGTGATCAATTTTTTGGAGGAGATGAGTACCTAAATATATTTTGAATAAAAATGTATTATGCTTATCATATGGTTAAAATATCTGGAAGATTTCAAAGCATTCGGTTTTGCAGATTCAAAATTAAGTTGTAGGTGAAACGAAGTTCACGGGGTCAGCTAGTATTAAATAAAATTTGGCGGCACCCCGCCAAGAACAGTTTTAATTATAACTAATTTATTATCAAAAAACACTGTACTTATAACATGATTGTATAATATGTAACTGATATTAACGGGAAATACGTGCTTGATAAGATGCACTAATTTTATGGTTCTCATCTATCGTCGACCGACTTTAATTTTTCTCGATTTTGAAGCCTAATTCGCACAAGTAGGAGATGGAAAACTGCAATAAAATTCTCAATGCTCTTGTACCTATTTGTGAGTACTCTTTCGCAGTACTAATCCAGAACAAATCTAGGGGAATTCCTGCATGTTTTAATTTCAGTGTTCGATCATTCCTTAGGTCGGCTAATTCATCTTCTTCGGTAGGGTTTAACTGGGAATTTTCAGTTACATGAGAGGAACACGGATTTCTTATCCAGTCGTAGCTTGCAACGTCAATATCATCAAAATATAGATCAATTTTAGTTGGCAAATGTTCCAGATGTGTCAAGATCAGTTTCTGTACAGCAGCAGGTAAAACATTATCATCTGCAAACTTTGCAAGTCTGGGAAACATGTAAATATTATTAGATTAATCAGAATATTTTCATTTATACCTTGCTGTGAGGGCCAATGATCGGGGATACCTGTTTTTACCCCCTCCGGCTCCACGGGTTAGAGTCAGGCCACCACCGGCCTTGAAACGGAGAGTTGATCTGTATCCTTCCGACTTCCGATAATAAACAGGAAGAATTTATCTCGCATTCCGCTTCTCTATTTATCAATCACATACAACATACAACTTATTCAAATGTTAAAACTAAATCGTACATGGTCCTTCGAGTCGGATCAGCGGCCGCGAGTGTAATATATTACACTCGCGGCGCACTGCACTGTTATAATAGTGCAGTGCGCCTATTTCGATATAAAATTATTCAAATAGGAAATATTGGTCAACCGACATACACAGATTTTTATGTGAATCGTCATCTACAATTCTGGGGACATCAAGGTAAACTCCAATTCTTTTAATATCGTTGTGCATTTCTTGTGCCTAAGATGATGAAAAGCCAAAAGGAAACAATAAATAAATTCTTAATTCTTCTTGGTAAGTGAAATGCACAAGAGATTTTCGTTGCTGACGAAACTAACCATTCAAAACTTGGTCGCCTACAGGACGTTGAACAATCGGAAGTAGAAAATATCAGCTTGCACTATGGTGCCAATTCTCAATAATTAGATCAGAGGATGAAAATGAGTCAGATGAACGGATCGAATATAAGTTCGGGGATGTACTTAATCGAATATTTGCGGTGCTTGGTGAATATGATGACTTATTGGAAAAGGCCTCACCGCAATCATCTCGGAGTTCGCCAACTACGTCTCATTCCAATCACAACCCGAAATACGGCAAAACGTCACTTCCAATACCATCCTTATTACGATAGCACTTGAAGACTTGTGCGACATATATCCTTGTTCGTAATACGAAAATCTTCATGAAAATAGTTTTTATATTGCATTAGAGGCTTTCGTTTTTTTAATAAAACATAAAAATTTATTTTTTCTTTCGCTGACCACGAGTTTTTTTCAATAGTCACAAAATTACACTGTGACAAGATTTCTTTAAAAATAGGATTTTTTTTCTTCATACACTTTGGGAAATATACCTGGTATTGATGCCACATCATCTGAAACTTCACATTTTCCGTAATCGGAGTTTGCACTTGGTATTCGGTTTTTGGTATTGATTTTTCGTTCTTTGATGAACTTTCTTCTTTGCGAAAGAACTTGTGTTTAGAGCAACACTGTGTTCTCCATTTTTTTTTAATATCTCAAGTACAAAAGTACCTTTGTTATTGTAACTTATGGCGGCAGCGAAACACGCAATGAAAAATGTATTCTTTTTCTCCCAACAATTTATTTACTATTGCATTATTATCAACATCAAATAATTAAAATATCATTCCGCTGACCGCTTTTAGTGCTAAAATAAGTTGGGGCCCATTTAATATATCTTTTTTAAGATTTTCTATTTTATCATACAATGAGCAATTCTCATTTTTGCGAAATTTTATGACTCTTACAACTGCGGTCCTAAATTTGTTGGCTGTAGGTAAGTTGTCTCCCAGTGGTCAAGGTGACAAAAAGGGTATAGGTAAATTCTCTGGTTATTTCTAATATGTCATGTGAAGTTCAAAAATCTGATGAGAGCCTTGTTGCTGAAGATGCTCATCATCCGTCTCTTCTTGTGACGGTTAAAAGTCCTATTCGGCGAACGAGTTTTATAAAAGGTGTGACTAAATTTGATAGCTTGAATTTTCGTAAAGTTGACATTGCATTGCTCAATGAGGGCATTTCTTCTATTGATTGGTCATCTTTATACAACTGCAGTGATGTCAATTTAGCGTGCAGTGAGTTTTACGGGAAACTAATCAATTTGTTTACTTCACTGATACCTAAGAATAAACCACACGGTCACAAATATCCCCCATGGTTTTCCTTAGAGCTCATAAACAAAATAAAAATAAAAAGCAAGTTCTGGAAAAAATATAAAACATATCGTAACGAGGAGGATTATGATGAATATAGAAAACTGCGTAAAGATATCAAAGGAAAATTGGCAAGACTTTATAAAGAATATGTAGCGAAAGTTGAAAACCAAATTTCCAGTGATCCGAATAAATTTTGGCAGTTTATTAAATTTAAGACAAATGGTACAGATATACCACTCAATATGAGCTGTAATCAGTTAAATTATTCAGGGCCAGGTGAAATAGTGCGTGCATTTTCCGAAATGTTTAAATCAGTTTACAATCCTCATTCATGTATTGGGTGGAATAACTCGCAAACAGATAATTTTAATCTATCGCAGCTTGTGTCACTTGTTCCTGTTTCAGAACATGATGTTATTGAAGCTATGCATCAACTCAAACCTAAATATACGGCTGGTCCAGACAAAATACCGGCATTAATCATCAGAGAATGTGCTGAGAGTCTTGCTAGACCTTTGAAAGTTTTGTTTAATTTATGTCTGGGAAGTGCTTCTTTTCCGGATATGTGGAAAGACGCTAAAGTGGTTCCGATATTTAAATCTGGCGATAAGACTTGTATTGAAAATTATCGTCCAATAGCCTTAATAAACAACTTTTCAAAAGTGTTTGAATTTGTTATTTACAAGCAAATTTTCTTTCAAGTTAAAAACTCATTGACAGAAGTGCAACATGGTTTTTATCCTGGTAGGTCATCAACTACTAATTTGTGCGCCCTTACTCAATATATCTCCAGTTCAATAGACTCCGGTTTTCAGACTGATGTTATTTACCTTGATTTATCAAAGGCATTTGATAAATTAGATCATAGTATTCTCTTGACTAAACTTAGTAATATGGGCTGTACTCCAAGAGTTGTCGAATTTTTTTCTTCTTACTTGTGTAATCGTAAACAATATGTTTTCGTTCATGGTTTTTCTTCAGAGGAATTCATAGCGACTTCAGGGGTACCCCAGGGATCAGTTCTAGGACCTTTGCTATTCAATTTATTTATTAATGATCTCGTGGCGGAGCTGAACGTACCATGTCTACTATACGCGGATGACATAAAGATTTTTACTATGATCCGCAATCCTTCGGATTGTGAAACTCTTCAAAACAACCTTGACTTTGTTACTAAATGGTGTCGCATGAACAAGCTTCCTGTTAATAAAAACAAATGTGTTGTTATGTCTTTCGGACTTAAGTTTGATGAAATATTGTGGAATTACACAATAAAGGATTTCCCACTGAGCAGACCGGAAGTAGTTACCGATTTGGGTGTGGTATTTGATAAAAAATTATCGTTTGCAGAACATGTTCACAGGACGGTAAATAGCTCACTTAAGGTTTATGGATATGTAATTCGCAACGCTAGAGAATTTTCCAGCAATTCTACTTTATTAAAAATTTTTAATGCGTTTGTCAGGAGCAAGTTGGAATATGCATCCGTTGTATGGTTTCCACATTATAAGTGTCATATAGTCAATTTGGAAAGAGTGCTCAGAAGATTCCTAAAATATCTATGTTTCAGAACTGATGGATTCTATCCTAGTGTAGGATATTCCCAGATCATACTTTTAGAAAGGTTTGCTGTTCAAACTCTTACTCAAAGAAGTAAAGTAGCGAAAGTCATATTCCTACAAAAATTACTAAATTCAATGTTAGATTGTCCCAGTTTACTTGCACAGATCAATTTCCATGTAAACGTAAGATCTTACAGTTCGAGGCAAGGATCATTATTTTATAATCACACGCCGCGTACAAATGTGTTGAAATATTCACCATTACAAACTATGTGCAGGCTAGGGAACTATGTGAATCTACACCTAGACTTATTTCATACCACTGTCAATGAGCTGAGGAGTCTTGAATATTCAGATTTATCTTGAATAAAATTTTTGTTTTAAAGGAAGGAGTTCGTGAAATAAATTTTACTGTTAAATATTAAATTCTGTGATGTATGTTCTGTAATTGGAGGTCAACTCTGTTGAACATACTGAACAATAATAATAATAATAATAATAATAATAGTAACTTATGGCGGCAGCGAAACACGCAATGAAAAATGTATTCTTTTTCTCCCAACAATTTATTTACTATTGCATTATTATCAACATCAAATAATTAAAATATCATTCCGCTGACCGCTTTTAGTGCTAAAATAAGTTGGGGCCCATTTAATATATCTTTTTTAAGATTTTCTATTTTATCATACAATGAGCAATTCTCATTTTTGCGAAATTTTATGACTCTTACAACTGCGGTCCTAAATTTGTTGGCTGTAGGTAAGTTGTCTCCCAGTGGTCAAGGTGACAAAAAGGGTATAGGTAAATTCTCTCCCGGTTACGCAGGTACACGGATTAAGGCTAATGGGCGGCACCGTTGAGTCTGTGCAATAATATACAAGAATGTACTTCACCAAAAAAAAAAACTGTTTTTTATTGAAAAGAATTAGTACATGTAACATCCACGCCACACATTGATGCACAGGTACATAAGATGTATGCAAGAGTCAAACATATTTTTTTTATAACATTTTAATTTGCATATGGATTAATCTACAATCTAATTAGTCAACAAAAAAACATATGTACACTTATTTAGAAAAATACCACTTGATACACAGGTACATATGTAAAAGTCAAAAATTTTGTTTTATTTACATCAATTTGAATTATATTTTAAAAGATAAACATTATAATCTCAAATTTTTCTAGGTTTATATTTATATGAAACAGTTTTTATAAACTCCAACATTGTTATGTCATGTCTGGCCAAGTTTTCAATTTTTTCTTCTAACAAGGTAATTCTTTCTAGATATTTCTTATCATAAATGACTTTACTTTGACTTACACTTCTTTGTCTAATATATGAGTTTACTTGAAAATTATTCAAAAACATTTATAAAAATGTTAATATTGGGATGCGCTGTGTTTTTAACAACTAAACCACCCCTAATGTAGGATTGGGTGCGGGAGACAATTTACCTGCGGTCGGGGGACAACTTACCTATGGTTTTTAGAAATTTGTACATTTGGGGGACAACTTACCTCCTCCGAATTTGTTAATGTTATTTTTCAATAAATTCTTTACATAAGTGTTTGTTTTTGGCGTCTTTGCCAATTCCCAGTTTGGACATCAGTGTGTGCAGTCGATGTGTGCATCGCTCTGTAGTTTTCTGGTGTTTTTGGTATGTTTAATAATATATTAGTGGTTTATTTTGATATAGGCTTATAGAGTATTTTTTTCTCTCTAAGCTGATGTAGCTTATCGTGCATTTTGCTATACAGATAAATAGTTATTGATTAGGAATTAATTTATTTTAATCTTTTCTACAAGTGATTAGCTGTTTTTACTGCTGATAACGTATCGTTTATCTCTCAGCTGGCCAGAGGCGAATTACTAGGGAGTTTACTCTGTCAGTTTATTTATTTTATAGTGAGTTCTGTTTAACTGGCTTCTTTGTAATTTTGAAACATTCCTGTCTGGGAGAGGTGTGACTGCGGCATCCTCAACATGTTAACTCCTTGCGGTGAGTGCTTAGGAGCCATTAATGATAACAACCTGTCGGTACTTTGTGCAGGGGTTTGTAGTAAGCGTTTTCATACTTCCTGTGTAAATATTTCTCCTGAACTCTTCAGACAATTTAAGCATGTTCCTGGTTTGTCCTGGAAATGTGTGAATTGTGACAGAATGTGTTTTTCTGTGGATCATGTGGGTTTACAAGGCTTTTTAGAGCGGAAGTATGATGAAATGCTTAATAATTTGAATTCGGTGTTTGATGATCTGAAAAACAAATTTCTTGAAATAGCTGAATCGAAATTGTCTGCTGAAAAACCTAATGTCGTTGAAGAAACCGTGAAATATTCTGATTTATTAAAAAATAAGACTCAACCGGCGGTTATAGTTATGCCTAAAAACAAGGTACAGACGGCAATAAAAACAAAAACTGATATTAACAAAAATATTAATCCAGTTGATTCACAACTAAAAATTGCTAAAGTCAAAAATGTCAAAGAAGGTGGTATTCTTGTAGGTTTTTCCTCGAAAGAGGAAAATTTACGATTTAAAAAAATTGCACGTGAGAAACTTGCGGAAGATTACGAAATTAAAGAAATTAAGGGTGTCCAACCTCGAATCAAAGTTGTAGGTATGACTCAAGTTTATCAAGACGATGAGATTTCTGATTTTGTGGAATATGCTGTTCGGAAAAATTGTACCGCTATAAATCTGAATATTGAGTGCTCTGTAGTTAAATTTTTTCCAACTAGGAAAAAGTCAAATATTCATCAAGCTGTTCTTCAAGTAGACAAAATTACATATGATGCTTTAATGAAAGCAGGTAATTTATTCATCGGATATGACTACTGTAATGTATTTGATGCTGTAGAAGTACTTAGGTGCTACAACTGTAATGGTTTTCATCATTCATCAAAACACTGTACTGGTAAAAAATCTTGTCCAAAATGTGGCATATCTGATGGGCTGGACCACACGTATAGTAACTGTACAGCTGTGGAACTGAAATGTGTAAATTGTTTTAAGTCGGTTCAGGAAAACAAGGAATTACTGGATTTCAAACACGGTGCATGGGATTTATCGTGCCCCACTTATAGACGTGAGGTTGAAAAGTTCAAGAAGGATTTGCTTTTAAATAAATAGCAATTAGGTTTATGCTATACTGATGAACTGTTGCTAATGCAATGCTTTCATTCTTCAAATCTTATGACTGATAATATCTTAAAGTCTAAAAGTCCAGACTCTTCTAACATCAGGGCAAATTGTAATACATACAAAAACGTTATTTCTAAGGAAACTTTAAACGCTAAATCTTTAAGCATTTTTTATCAAAACGCACGTGGACTTAACACCAAAACTAACCTTCTCTACCACTCCATTTCGGTTTGTGATTTTGATATAATTGGTATTTCTGAAACTTGGCTCAAAGAAGATGTTTCTAGCAGTGAGCTGTTTCCATCAAATTTTGTAGTTTTCAGAAAGGACAGAGATTTTGAAATATTAAATAAATCTAGAGGTGGGGGAGTTTTATTAGGTGTTAAACAATATCTGGCTGCAGTAGTAGTGGATCTGCAGGGAACTTTGTTTGATTCTTTAGAGGAAATTGATGTGCTATGTGTTAAAATTATTGACATGTATAATCCTTTATACATTTTTGTAGTATACATTCCTCCTAAAATAAGCACAAACAAATTTTTTGACTTTGTTGATGCTATGTTTTCACTGGAATTTATATTTAAATCCAAGATTATTATAATTGGTGATTTCAATGTCCCTGAATATGTTTCATATTTAAATTCAGGAAATTTACTTGGAAACACACTTCCATTGCTGCATTTCATGAATACTCTGGAGTTTTTGCAATATAATAATGTCCTAAATGTTAATCATCGCATTCTTGATTTAGTTATTTCTAATATATCATGTCACGTAAGCAAATCGGATGATGAACTAGTTCCTGTAGATGTACATCATCCCCCTCTGCTACTGATGGTTAAAAGTGCTGTAAAATCTACTAATTACATATGTGGTGTGAACGCAGGTGACAACTTCAATTTTCGCACAGCAGATATTACTGTTTTAATCAAGGGTATCTCGCTAATTGATTGGTCATCACTTAATAAATCTACTGATGTGAATTTAGCATGTGAAATATTCTACATGAAACTTCAAGAGGTGTTCGGTTCAAATGTTCCAAAAAGTATAGCACGTAAACATCACTATCCTCCTTGGTTCTCTGTTGATCTCATAAAGGAAATAAAGCAAAAAAGTAAATTTTGGAAAAAGTACAAGAAATACGGTGATAAAGAAGACTATGAAAAATTCAAAAATTTGCGTAGGGTTATCAAAGTGAAACTAGCAAAGCTATATAAAGATTATTTATTCAAAGTTGAGGGCGAAATTTCTAATGATCCGAACAAATTTTGGCAATTTGTTAAATATAAAAGTAATGGTACCGGTATTCCCTTTAATATGAGTCTTGGTAATGTAAACTACTCTGGACCAAAGGAGATAGTTGATGCGTTTTACGAAATGTTTAAGTCAGTGTTCACTCCTGTAACATATAACTTAGGGAACTATTCCAAGGAATCTCAGTCTTTGAGTCAATACGTGTCTTTGAAGTCTATTTCTGAGCAAGATGTTATTGAGGCAATATACCAATTAAAGCCCAAGTATACAGCTGGTCCTGACAAGATTCCGGCGATAGTGATTAGGGATTGTGCATTGAGTCTAGCTGAGCCTTTAACAGCATTATTCAATTTATGTTTGAGAGAAGCTAAATTTCCTGATGAGTGGAAAAAATCGAAAATTGTCCCTGTCTTTAAGAGTGGTGATAAGTTTTGCATTGAGAATTATCGCCCAGTGTCTCTGATTAATAATTTTGGAAAGGTTTTCGAATTTATTATTTACAAACAGCTTTTTTCCCAATTAAAATGTTATTTTAATGAAGTACAACATGGCTTTTTTCCTGGGAGATCGACAGTAACGAATTTGTGCGCAATCACACAATATATTTCGAAATCAATAGACCTGAATTGTCAAACTGACGTTATTTACATTGACCTGTCGAAGGCTTTTGATAAGTTAGACCACGATCTTCTTTTGTCAAAACTTAGTAATATTGGCTGTTCCCCAAATGTAGTTGAATTTTTCTCCTCTTACTTGTGTAGAAGAAAGCAGCATGTATTTGTTCATGGTCATTCCTCTCAAGAATTTATAGCTCATTCAGGGGTACCGCAAGGTTCTGTTCTTGGACCACTGTTGTTCAATATTTTTATAAATGACATAATGGCTGCACTGAATGTACCCTGTTTATTATATGCAGACGATATCAAAATATATACCACCATTTATGGTATCGAAGATTGTGAGAAATTACAAAAAAATCTTAATATTGTATCTGATTGGTGTGAACTAAACCAACTTCACATTAATAAAAAAAAGTCAGTGGTGATGTCTTATGGTCTCAAAAACAATACATTCCTTTTTAATTATGAGTTAAAGGATTATTTGTTGGATAGACCGGAAGTGGTCAAGGACTTGGGTGTGACATTCGATAAGAAATTGTGTTTTTCGGATCATATTGAGAGAACGGTAAACAGCTCTATGAAAATTTACGGATATATAGTGCGTACTGCAAAAGAATTTTCTAATAATTTGACTTTAACAAGAATATTTAATTCGTTCGTACGCAGCAAACTTGAATATGCGTCGGTTGTTTGGTTCCCACATCATAAAAACCATACAGAAAATTTAGAGCGCGTGTTGAGACGGTTTTTAAAGTACCTTTGCTATCGAGTGGACGGAACTTATCCTCCTGTTGGATATTCATATTGCAGACTTTTGGAAAGGTTTTCATTTCAAAGTCTTAGTGAAAGAAACAAGACAGCAAAAATTATCTTCCTGTATAAAATTTTGAATTCTGTTTTCGACTGTCCATGCTTACTGGCACAAATAAGTTTCCATATAAACGTAAGAGCATATAATACAAGGAATATGTCAATTTTTTATATTGGAAAGTCTCGTACGGATGTCTTAAAATATTCTCCTCTATGGACAATGTGTCGCTTAGGTAATTATGCCCATAATCAGACAGATCTGTTTACAACTAATGTATCGGAATTGAAGAAACTCGACTTCTCCGAATTATCTTAAAAATTATGAATGAAAACCTAATTGTGATATATATATATATATAATAAAGTTGAAATGATCAGATGTATGTTCTGTAATTGGAGTTTTGCTCCGTTGGACATACTGCATAATAATAATAATAATAATAATTCTCTTATTTTTGTACAATAATTTCGGACAACACGATTGCGGCATTCAATTTTTCGATAAAATAATTGGGTCCGTAGTGCCTTGCAGCACGATTTTTTTCAAACGCTGCTGTCTGCATCACCAATGATTCTTTTAAATCTTAAATTGTGCACTTTTTCTGAATTTTTAAAACCATCTAAAATTTTTGAAACACCTATGTAACGAAACCTTGTTTTTTAATATAATACTCCTACATAATTGAACGATTCCACAACCTTCAGGTAGAACACACCACACTCACCTCATTTGCATACTTTCTCAACAAGGGTTTTAAATCCGTTTAATCTCTCAATAGTGGCCAACCCTATCGTAAATCATACACTCTCTTGACTCGCATTGTTAGACACTGGCAGTCAATCTCATTTCATAACTGAAAACTTATGCAAACAATCAGATTTAAAAATTCAAAAGTGTCAATCCTTTGAATAAATAGCCAATCATGATTGACTAAGTCTGCTGTTTCATCTCCATGAGAAGCAATATTTGGGGCCGAATTATTCTTAAATTTGCTTACTTTCGGAAATACAAAAAACTAGGTAAAAATCATTCTGTTTTACAAAATAGTGTCTTGGGATGGATTATCTCAGGTAAAATTCCGAGTTTTAACAATAAATTCTTGCACTGCTATAAGATTATTTAGAATCAGCTGTTACCAGGTTCTGGGAATTAGAGAACCTCGAACCCGAGGTAGTTGTCCCTTCTGTCAATAAACTGTCTTCCAAAGACATTTATGAAGCTCACTTTTATGGCACTACCAAAAAATACAAAAATTAGGAAATTTCCAAGATTTAACCATGAAACGGTCGTTATCTTTTGAAAGGAAACTTTCCCGAGACCATAAACTATAAGAGCGGGTTATGTAGCCTTTATGAGGGAGTAGGTACTTAGAATTAGGCCACATGGAACACTCAGTACCTGCTGACCTTTAGGAATGTTCTTATTACCTGCCCCATAGTGGGGTTATAAACGAAAATAGTTCATCAACAAGACTAGCCGTTATGAAAAATCTAGGCAATATAGTTAAAAAACAACCAGAGATCAGGGGCAATCTAAGAGCACAAGAATTGAAATATTCGGAAATTACAATAATACGATTAGTTCAAAAGGAGGTGTTCTCTTCTGAAATTCATCAGTTAACTCACAGTAAAAACTTGTTAACAGTAGTATTTTACAGCTTAATCCGTTTTTAGATTCTATCTAATGAGTTGCTCATTTCGCATTATGTGTGTGTATACGCCTTACATCTACTTTTTTTTGCTTCCTTTATCTTTAAAGAAACCTTTTTGATTTCTTCTTCAGCTTCTGTTCCAAGCATTATTCTTACAATTGCTGCACAAGCTTGTCGAATTAACGTTTCCGCAATTGTATGAGGTCTCATGTCTTTCGCTATAATTTCCGCAACCAAATGACGTGCTCTTTGGACCCGATCGGAAATTTTGAATTTTTTAACAAAGGTCGTTCGGTGTTTCTGCAGCGACTCCAGCGGCCTTTTAAAATAGTTCCCGAAACATGTTTGTGTTTTGCAGAAAAATGACGTATCAGTTTACTTCGGACATTTGCTTCATTGTACAAGTCCTCTCCATACGGAATAAAGACAAGTTTCTTTTTCGCACTTTATTAACAGGCGGAAAATAATAACTAGTGCTAGCTTGTGGGGCATCCTCAAAGCTGTCGTCCTGATTATTGAATTTCTTTTTTTTTATTAAAAATGTATTCATTGTTAAAAATATTTCCATTACTGAACAGTTGTATCATATTAATAAAATCCTATCATCATCAATTTTTAAAGTTGGTTTTGTGCCTGCATTTATTAAAATCATTATAAAATGTTCGTGGCACCCAATTTGCGAACCACTGTTTTAAAGCATACTTCTCAACCGGTGAATCTGGTTTATTTATTTAACCAAGAACGGCTCACTTCATTTACTGTTATTATTAGTATTACACTACACCTATCCAAACTGATATAAAAAGTTTGTAAGGGAAAAATTCATTTGAAACATACCCATAGCATGCTTCTTTATATTTACTTTAAGATTACATACATATCTTTACTTTAACTTTTAATCGCAAAATAAAATTTTATAATTCTTCGAAAAAACTGCATATGTTTTCTTGTACTTCAGGGGCGAGGGAAGACTGGGTGGTCAACGAGGCGCTTTAAATTATATTATTATTATATTAACTTAATGGAAAATCTAACATAAATCTGACAATATTAATTTTATTAAATATATAACATATCTAGATAAGGAACCATGGAGGTATCAACGCAAAATTTTATGCTGTCCAAAACAACGATGTGTATTGATGGTTGCGTTTCAACTGTTCTTTTAATACATATAAACTTCAAAATTATTTTTATATATGTTATCAACATACAACAACGATGTGATTATGGTCTTTATCAACACGATTTGTTGACAAAGTGTTTGGGTGCGAATAACGTCACCTAACTGTGATATGGTTAAATTTACATAAGTTCTTTACTTATTACATTTTCGTTGAAAGTAACCCATAATGATAAGGTAATGAAACAGGTTGTACGTAATGCATATCCTTCAAAGTAGATAGTTTAAAATGGTCACTAAACCGTACATTCAATAAATCAATCTACTATTAAATGTGCATTACGTTTTTAGAATTATTGAGATATCTAGCTAAAGCTGTCTTATCAGTCAGTAAATTCACTTCTGACTAAAAATAGTAACCAATTTTCACGGACGAAGGACTGGATTCTACTATTGTAAATACCGTTCAAAAACTAAATTGTTACCAGTTGTTGCTATATCAAATAATTTCACGACTACAGATTATAGAAACAATCAACTCCTTATTTGAATGTTTTTAGTCGATGTATTGATTACATTAAATATGTATAAAAAGATCCTATTCTGTTTTTTTTTTGTTCTACTTTTAGCTACGGGTATTTTGGGTTGCATACTTTCACTTCTGATTTAATATGGAAACCCAACTCGCTGATTATGTAACGCACCAGTAGTTTTGATAAAATTGTCATTATTTTGCTGCTTTCGAAACGACATGTGCCATATCACACCTATCAAATTGACAAACGTTCCGATAATAAAATTCCTATCACCCGACGAGTGCACTGCACTGATCTAGTATAATCTGTCTCCAATAAATTAATCTCTTGATCTCTTGTGATCCCACTGTAATTTTCCTCCACTTTTAGTATACAAACATATCATTTGAATAAACAACAATCAAGATAACACTTTATCTAAACATTTAAAAAACAACCTCGTGATAGTCGACACAAAATTAACAGTTACTCAAGCATTCACACACCATGAGTCTGACAATAGAAAACATCAAAATCGTCTCCTTCGACGTTAAAGACATTCGATGGCCGACATCTCTGGAAGCCCATGGCTCGGACGCAATGGTAAAACCACCTCTAGCATTTCAACCACCAATCTTTTTTTTTCAGCACACGGATCCGGACTACTCCTGCGCTTACGTCACCCTCAAACTCAAAACGGGCCTGGAGGGCCACGGTGTGACCTTCACTTGTGGCAGAGGCACCGAAATCGTGGTGGAAGCCTGCAAGTCGCTGAGTGACCTAGTGGTAGGTCAGGTCGTCAGTGACATCTTCAAAGACTTTGGAACGTTCTGGAGGAGTCTGACCAGCGAGAGCCAGATTCGGTGGGTGGGGCCAGAAAAAGGGGTCACCCATCTTGCTACGGCCGCTATTATTAACGCTCTGTGGGACTTATGGGGGAAACTCCTGAAAAAGCCGGTATGGCAGCTTCTGGCGGACATGGAACCGGAACAGTTGGTTTCGGTGATCGACTTCCGGTATTTGTCGAACGTCATCACGAAGGAAGAAGCGGTGGAGTTGCTGCGGAAGGGGCGCGCGGGGAAAGAGGATAGGATGAACCAGCTGCTGGCTCTGGGATACCCCGCGTACACCACCCAAGCAGGTACCATTTGTTAAAAAAAATCCCTGAAAAATTGGCACTGTTGGAGTGTTATCAACGGTTTTATAATAACCAGATGCAGATGTCTATAAATGTTTGTAACATGTAAATACTATTCGTCATAACTGATAAAACGATGTGTAACGACAGTTGCATTATATTATGTTTCAACAAGACCGTGAAAGCTTAGAATCAAAGATGGCAGTCATTTTTAGACACTAAAAGCTGTAATGTTAATGAGCACCTCATGTGATTTTATAATATAGTATCAAATCAGCCCCAAGAGACGCGTTTTCTAGCAAACACGGCCAGTAGATTCACTATCGCGTTTTGATTTCTTTTTAAACAAAGTACCATTTCGGTAATTTCATGTCTACGACAATCGATACCAAAAATTGTACAGTTGTGAGAGGTTGTCTTGATTCAATTATCACAAATTGATATTCAGATCGAAGCCCGCCCGTGATCACTAATTCTTCTAATATCTAGCACATTTTAGGATGGTTGGGTTATTCCGACGAAACTATCGTCGACCTTGCACATAAATACATGGACCAAGGATTCACAGCGTTTAAAGTTAAAGTCGGAAAGAATCTCTTTCAAGATATCAAAAGGTTGGAACTCATTCGCAACACCATTGGCTGGGACCGGATTTTAATGGTAGACGCGAATCAAGTCTGGGAAGTACAAGAGGCCATCGACTGGATGAAGCAACTAGCACACTTTAAACTACTCTGGATTGAAGAACCTACTTCACCTGATGATGTTCTCGGGCATGCCGAAATCGCGAAAGCATTAAAACCTACAGGAATTGCTGTAGCGACTGGCGAAATGTGCTGCAATAGAGTTCTGTTTAAACAATTCCTCCAAGCGAATGCTTTAGAATATTGCCAAATTGACTCGGCTAGAATCGGAGGTGTCAATGAAATCTTGAGCGTGTATTTAATGTGCAAGAAATTGGGAGGTTTGTGGGTCGAAATTTACGAACTTCGGTAACTTTTTATTTTTAGTTAAGGTATGTCCTCATGCTGGCGGGGTTGGGTTGTGCGAAATGGTACAACACTTGCAAATGTGGGACTACGTGGCGCTGTCTGGAACCATGGATGGGCGCTTTATCGAGTACGTCGATCAGCAACATGAACAGTTCGTGAACCCTACAATCGTCGAAAATGCTTGCTATTTAGCTCCAAGGGTGAGTTTGTGCTTCAATTAATCTCTAGTTTCATAGCGTGTTTTAGACTCCCGGATACAACACAACTCTAAAAGATGACGCTGTTGCTCAATACGAGTACCCTCATGGAAGCGTTTGGCAAGAAATGTTTGCTAAGGGAATTTTCCGTAGTCCAAGAAAAAATAAATAACTTTATTGTTTACACATGCTAAAAAATAAAATAGGTGTCGTAACTCATACGCGTTTACTGAACATGAAACGATCTAATTTCCTCTGTTTTCCTTTACGTTCTTCAGTCTCGGTAGAATCCGGCTGTTTCCGTTTTTCGTTGTCGCTATTTTTGGCTTTATTCTCTTTGGACTCGTAATCTACACCTGCGTACTTGTTAACAAGACTAAGAGGGTTGCTGGAGGTTTCTTCGTTCTTTGAATTTTTGGAAAATGGGTTTTTCGGCTCTTCACTAAACGATTCGTTAATGGTGGTGTTCGTAATATTTATACTTGACTCAGAAACATGAGAGTCGTCCGGAGTCGCCGGGACAATCTAAAGTGGAAATAAAATTAAGTCAACAACCACAAAAATTTCCTGGTACATCTAACGTTAAAAAATAAATACTTTTTACATGTGTAACATTAAAAAAAATACCGTTTCGTTTATCTCGCGATTTCTGGGAGTCTTCTTCGAGCTCAAAATAAATTTCCGGGTCACGCTAGGTGTGGTTGCTGCGCCCTAAACAACAAATGTCACTTGCGTCACACTAACAAAAATACTCACAATAACAAAACTTGTATCCTCAGCTTCCCCCACTAATCTTGACCCCAACTCCATCAACTTCTCCCCAATCAGTCTTTTATTCATCTTCAAGGCATACTTTGTCGCCAAACTGACCAACTGTGGATTCGCTAGAATCTCCATAAGTTCCACAGCTCTCTGATCCAAACCGTTCTTACAAGCCAACTACAAACCTCTCATTAGTGTTTAGTCTCCAATCGAACTCAACTCACCGCGAACGCTTTCAGACCCGACTCGTTAAACTTCTTGCCCAAATCTCTAACCTCCAAGTTCGACCAAGCGAAAAGGTTCATTTCCAGTTGAGTCTTATCGGTCTCCGGTTCAGCAAACGGTGGTTCAAGAACCAACTCACAAATTGTGGGTTTGGGAGTGAATCCTGGATAAATGGAGCCGCGACACTTTATCCCGAAAATGGTTTGACACGACTCCATTATAGCCGTGACGAAGAAACCATCGGATGGGCTTTTCAGGTGTCTGGTGGTGTCACAGAACGGTACCCATATGTTTTGATTGGTTGGGTGGAGACTTATCATCCCTAGGGAATCCATCATTGCGGGGGTCCCCAAGTCGGTGAATCCTAACCACAATAGGGTCGATTCTGGCCCCAGAGCTGCGTTAATGTCGCGGCTTTCCATTGTTAAACCCGAGAATTTGATAAGTTTGGTGTTTATACATTGGTCGGATTTACGAACAGGAGCGGAGTGGTAGGATACGAGGAGAGAGTCTTGGTGGCTGGAAAGAGAAACTGGAGGTCCTGGGATGGATAAAACACCTCTTTGTATACCGAAAACTGAACAAATCCTAACCAGGTAGTTATTAGTGGCTAAACAAACAAGCTTCTCGGATGCTGTTATAAGGGTGATTTCTTCCAAGGAGTCGTCAATTTTCAGCACCCATTCTTTGGAACTAGCGCTTAGTGGTATGACGGTTAATTGTCTAAAATCGACACGTGTTTAGAGAGTTTAAGCAAATTGTAGACATACTTTGCATTTGCTACTGCCACCACTGCTGTACTAACACAGCCCATGGTGTAGTCTTGATAATTCTGTAACATCATGCTATTATGGAATGTAGAATTATGAAACTCGATTTCTATGGATTTCCCTGAATCTTCGTCTGCTAAACAACCGTAAGATCTTATAATGGCGACGTCGTTCCAACATAGATATCGTGGATTTAAATGTTCGGGAGTTGACGAAGGCATGAAGGATGGCTGTAGGGGCATTTCAGGTGTTCGAGGTCGTGGAGTTGGCGCCGCGGAAGATTCTAAACATACAAATACATCACAGTAATGCACCTGAGTCACTAAGTTTACCTGCGAAGTTATTAAAGTATCCATACAGTAGGCAATTCCACGATTTTTATTTTTTCTACTTATTAAAATAATCAATTGCTATAGTGTTCCAAAGGTGCTTATTTGTCTAGAGAAACTTCTCATTTGAAATTAGGTTCCGCCTCTCATTTGATGGTGAGAAACTCATTTAGATGAGAAAGAATGAGTGGGTGAGGCATTATTTAAAGTTTTTTTTAAGAATAGTCTGTTTTCAACAATGTACTGTTTAACATTAGTCGAAAAAGTCAATTTTTTCTATAAAAATGTTTCATCTGCACCTTAGTTTCGCCTTCGTTTCATGACGATGACAAAAGTTCATTAAGGCGGAGTCTAGGTGGGTGGGCGGGGCACTTCTCCTATTAAAATAATCAATTTCCAACGATAACCTTTCAAGAAAGTGTTTCAAAAGGGGTTTGTCTACAGAAACATCTCATTTGAAATTAAGCTGCGCCTCTCAGTTCACGCAGAATAAAGAAACCCATTTAGGTGATCTATGACCCAAAATATTAAAAACAAAATTTACTACAATTACAAGAGATCCATTTGCTAGAAGCGACAAATATTTTTAATGAGAATAAACAAAACTGTTTAAGTTCGATACCGATATTTCCTAAGAGCTAGGAAATTGTACATATGTACTGTAAGTATGAAAAACTTTGAAAAAATTGTTCTATACTTGACGTAAAAAATGAATCAGTTCCGGTGATTCCCACAGAGTTGTTTGAAATTATTTTATTTAACGATATTGACTGTTATTTTTTACAAGAGTCAGCAAATTACCCGCATAATGATATACGAAGTGAACTATACTTAGCTGGGTTAACAGAGTTTATACATGTTGAACGCGTTTATTGTAAGTAGAATTTGCTGTTTTTCATTTAGCTATTTTTTTTTTAAATTTATACTAAGCGATAAACGTAGCTGCCCATTTTATAGATAATTAATGTACGAAGTTATTCTGGTGTTTCTCAAGGTTACAAAGTAATATTTTTATTGTTTTCATTTTTGTTAATGATGTAACATGTCTGTTTTTACCTACTGTCGATTTAATTTCGTTGGTAATATCAAACTGTAAGAGGTTACAAAATATTATTAACAAAACAATTCGTTAGTACGAAATCTATAAATTAATTATCAAGTTTATAAATAGTGTCTTGTGTCAATACCTGGAAAAATGGTCACAATACAAAAGTAATGATAATATTGAAAGATCACAAACCAGATTTTATAGTGAGCATACTGTAAGTATTTGTTGTTTATGATCAGTTTCACTTATTTATTTTCTGGATATTATATCTAGAGTTCGGAAAAAGTGTAAAATGCGTGTTAACGCGCGTTTGCAAAAAAAAAACGGATAACTTTAAATTATTAGTTTGAATTCAATTTCACGTTAATTTTGAGTCACCCACCACGAACTAAGTTCTGACCTTTCGGTATAATTCAAATGTGAAACACTTACTTTTTTTTAAAGTAATACATATAAATATAAATGCACATGTATGAAAGATCATACTTTAATACATGTATTTCTACCGCATATTTGCAATCATACATATTTTTAGATTCTGTTACGCAATTTTCCAAAGTGTTTTAATGGTAAGAAAACAAGGTTATTATTGTGATTTACATTTGAACAGAATTAATAAAAACAGTACTCTGGTATTAGCAGTAATTAAAACGCCAACACTTTCATCGTTACGTTGATTAATACTGTTAACCCATTACTTATGGTTACCTGCCTTAAGCACATTCACTAAGTGACGTGATCCCACGAAATTAACGTTGAGTATTATTTATTACCTTCAAAATTTAACTCTGGTTCCGGTTCTCCCATCACTTCTTTCTTCAGTTTTTCAACTGAAATAGCATTCTCATTATCGTCATCATCTGATTCGATTTGAATATCGCCAAAATCGAGTGCGTGTTCCGTAAATACGTCATCGTCTGTACTTTTGACTTCTGTACAGCCTGAAGCCAAACCTAACTGGCCCTCGACATCAGTATATACGATTTGACCATTCCCTTAAAAATCAACAATACTTTCCAGACACACCGACTTTTTGTATTTACCGGAAGGATTCCACATCAGTCCACATATGGAGGTGGAATTTGGGTGTTTGCTCACCTTTCGCACCCCACGAATACTAACGTGAAAAATAACAATATCGCCTTTGGTGGTAGTAGCTGCCAAATATTGGCCACAGGGCGACCACTGAACAATAGAATAGTGATTACTAACATCCGTACTATTCAAAGTAGAACTTTGTGACCAATCAGAAGTGTTTAAAACCACGACTGTGTCTTTATCCGGGTACGCTAAAGCACTACCATCGGGCGAAAAATCAATCCGACCTAAAACTCTCCACTTACTTCCACAAAAGCACAGTGTGAAAAGCACATACAAAGCAACTCCGCATTTGCAAAACTGTTGACTTTGGGGAAACACTCAATTTCCGTTTTTAGTGTTTTACTTCCCACATCCCACACTCTCAATTTGCCATCTCCCGAACTCGCCGCCAGGAATCTCGATGTGACGGCAACACTCAAACAGGGTCCCGATAGGCCGTCGAATATTTGCCCCTCGTTTCCTGACTGAGCTAAATCGAACAGTTTCGCCTCCATGTCTTCGCCGGCTAGGGCGATGTGCTACAATTTGACTTATCATTTCGAGTTGGTGATGCGGATTTTGTTCACCTCGCTGTCTCTGCTAAGAGAAATTTGATTAATGGGGGCAACGAATCTGTCTAAAATGCCGTTTCTTTCACCGCCTGGAAAGGTGAGGATTTGGACGTCGTTGTCGGACGTGGCCAAATATAGGTTTCCGTTTTTCTCGCGGACGCTTAGGGACCATTCTCCTATGCAGTTGTGGGAGGGATCGGTGCCCTCTTGGGTGGACCAGATTCGGACGTCTCCGTCGGCGCCACATGTAATGAATTTGCTGGAAAAAAGAGGTCGCTCGAAAAGTTAACTACATCTTTGGATACAGAGATGTCACTTTAATTCGCCTTATACAGGAGGTCACTGTGCTCATCTCCATTGCATTTTATGTGAAAGACTTCATGGTGGTATTGCCAATCTGTTAAAAGCACCTCGATTTGACAATAAAACGCAGTAACAAAATGTCTCTACAGAATTTAACAAAAATAGTAAAAATCGATATTCCGAATTTTAAAGATGTGGATTATTTTTGATTTTGTAAAGAAAATGCTATTTAAATTTGGTACTCCCCTATACCTATAATAAGACGCTCTCTTGCTTGTTCTTTATTTTGGGAAAATAATTTAACAAATTTTGAAAAGTTGTCTTAGAAGATACAAACTCGACTGTTCCTATTATTATACCTTTAATAAAAATGTATTTGTTTATCTACTCCAAAATCTTGATGACGTCGTCTCAAAATTTTAAAAGATATTTTAACCCTGCAGTTTAATTGCTTTGAAATTTAGCATGTTGTACGGTTATCAACCAAAACTTGTATATTTATCCCCACCAAAATTTGATGATGCCATCTCAAAAGTTTGCCAAGTAAATCCGAAATTATCCTGAAATAATAAAGTTTTGCTTCGATTTTCAAGAATTACATAATTGTGCTACAATTGAGTTATTTTTTTTTTTACTTAAACACAAGCACAATAAAAATCATACTTTTAGGTATGAAATAAACTCAAAGTCTCATTTAACATGAAAGAAACTATTTTTATAATCTGGGAAACATGTTTCGATTTCTGCTGACTTTATCTTCATTCTGAATTAACTTAAAAATTAAATTCAGTTATTATAAACAACACTACTCCGTGTATTCATTAATCATGTAGGAACAACCGTTTCTCCAAAAACACGTGATTTACCTAAACGCATTCATAATTTATGTAAATCTCTGTACAAATGTAAATGCGTCCTATCTTTCGTCTACCTGCCCTATGTTCCTACTTTCTCTTTCAGTTTCTAGAATTTTCTAAACTCTTTCTTTACCTACTTCTACCTCTCCAAAACCGAATCCACATGTCGAACATCGAAACACCCCTCCTTATCTTCGCCCTCGAGCTCTCAAACCGTAAGCAACTGATAAAAATCTGAAAACCGTAACCGTCGCTATTTGTCAAAATCACCAACGATACCCACAATCATATAAGATACAAGACTGATCAATAACGTCAGTTGAATTCGAAACATGTTTCAAATAGAATAAAAATTGTTTGTTTCACTTAGAGTGAGTTTTTGAGATAATTTTAGCAAAGAAAAAAATATTTAGACAGAATTTTCTTCGTCCCAGAAGTGCATTTCAACCAAATAAAAAAATATGTTGCAAATTTTATCTTTTTTTTTTATGACAACCTCTATAAGTTATAAAATAAAGAGATGTGTGGACTGTTAAGTGTATAGTCAGTACATGCTTAACTTTGATTGTTTAGGTTTATAAAGGGAAAAAGTGCGACGATTATGCAGGCTGCCCAGTCAAAACACACGAGGCGAGTAAAATTAATTCAGCTACAAAAGAACAAATTGTTCTTAATATTATTTTGCATAAGTAGGGTTTATAATTATTTTTTTTAATATTATTATTTAATATCGACGGCCGTATTCTTAAATTTTTGTGAAAATGAGATGAATCGTTCTTGATTTGATCAATAAAAAAAAATTGTGAGCCATGAGTCAATCGAACCAATGACCTTCGCATTGGTAATTTAACATGTTTACGGTAGGATCATGGAGTTCACCACACGCCAGTGCTTTTATATTGATATAAAATGTGACGATACAATTCCTAGCTAAGCAAATCAAGGCGGTCTCATAAACCATTAGTATATTTCAGAATTTAAATGGTGTTTACTAAACAATATTTGAGAGGGCGTCATGAAATCGTTGGTGGGGATGGTTAGTTAAATTTTGGATAGTGTTTTACCGTATAGGACATTCCTAAAACACATTAAACTTTGGCAACAACCAATCCGGTAATCTCATAAAAATCGACGCAGACAAGAGACTACAGTTTTAAGTACAAGTGGACATTTGTTTTTCTGTTTTCAGCCGAAATACAACAGTGTTGAAAGAAAGGTAGAGAAAATCATTTTTATGTAATACACTGCCAGACAAAAAATCCCCAAAAAAAGTTATGTTTTCTGTTACTGAATACATCATGGTTTTGCTTTTCGGAATATTTTTTACAAAAGTTGGACCAGTTGCAGGTAAACAAAAAATTAGAGCGTCCGGGTTTTCTTGTCTGGCAGTGTATTTTAACTAACAATGGAAGTACATACTTGAACAAATGTTTAATAAATACCTTCGTATTTTTTTTAATACGAAATTTTGTTTAACCAATGACGAATCAATATGTAAAAAAATGATAGATATATTAATTTCGAATAAAACAAACGTCTTGATAAATTCATGTTGGACGCATAGTCATAGTTTTAAAAATAATGAAAACTGTATTGTTCTGTTTGAAAAGATTTGCATGCTTATGTATTACATAAGTGTTTGGACGGTTAAATCAAAGTGATACATCCTGTATATAATTAATAAAACGAAAAGCTATGCAACCAAATATACATCCAGGGTGCGCTGTAGCATCTAATTCACAATCACAAACAATAACAAATTTATCTTTTTACTAAATAGTACCATTGTATTGTTCTAGTGTTACACTGAATGAGTTGTTAAACTACAAAATGAGACTGTATAGAAAAAAGCGTATTTAAACAGGCTTTATTTAATTTTTTCACCTTGCTTTGTGTTTCAAACAAACGATTGGCCTCTGTTTTAGATGAAACATTCATCCATCACTTTAGTTTTTGAAACGATCTGAATTCTTTGTCTTATAAATTCTGCAAGACTTAATTGTTAAGTGAGCCCCCATATCACAAGCAAAAACCTTAGCGAAATAGTAAATCGCACTTACCTGCCATCCGAGGAGAAGCAAGCATCTGTGTGCCCCTCGTCGTGGGCATATCGCAACGGCTCGTGATTCATTTTCCAATTTTCACAATTTTTACCCGAAATTTCACATGTGAGGTTAAGCTACTGTCAACATATTAAAAAGCGCGGGAAGAGCTCCTCGACAACTCGACAACCTTAAAAATGAAAAATCACCAACTTGAAGGAAACAAGCGTCTTTTTACGCATTTCTGAGAAATCCTGATATTGCGTATCGTGACATTGTAATGTCAGAGGCGATTAATTAGTTTAATTGTGGGTTAATTGCAGCTAAAGTTCACGAGAAAACGTTTGTGTTGGCGAGCCTGGCGGGCGGCAAATGCGAAAAAGTCGTGATTGAAGCGTGCTTTGCCTTTAAGTAGAGTATATTGGTCCGAGTTGGCTTCGGAAACAGTTGAATGTTGTTTTAACAATGTCTTCATTTTTGCGACGTGAAAGTCCTCGGAGTCTTCGAAACGCGTAAAGAGGCGTGGTTTTCGCATTTCCACAACAGCGTAACATAAGTGCTGCATTCTACACGCGTAGTTTGTCAACAGTTTGGTAACTTTTATCACCGTCTCGAGAGGGGGGAGCTGGGCGAAGCAACGGTATTATTACAGTGCGCGTCCGCCATTTTGATGTGCAGAAGTGGGGATATAGTTAGCACCTAGCGTTGTACAAGAAATCCAGAAAAGTGGCCTAGAAAAACGGAATTAGCCCTTGGAAGTCGCGTCTTCACACCCTACGAGCCCCCTTCACACACCAGAGACCCAGTGAAGTGCAGTGTTTATGTGTTTTCGAGCGAAGAAGAAAGTGTGTCCAACTTGGAACCTAGCAGCGTGGCTCCTGCCGCTTCTCTTTGTTTCTGTCACGGTTTAGCTTAAGGTAAGTTCGGTCCAAGGGGGCTGCGGGGCCCGCGGCCCCCGCGGCGCCCGGGACGCCGAAGCCGCCGCACACGGCCCGGTGCCTCCTCTCCTGGCAATGACCCGCATTTGCCATGTCGGAGTCCAAACGACGCACCAAACTTTGCATTCACCTGCAAACGTTTTCTTGCTAAAATCGAAAACTACGCCGACCTTGATTCGTGCTCTAAGATAATGAGCAGGTGTAGAGGTTGCTTTTTATTTTACGCACATGGAGAGGAAATTATGCAACGGGAGGACTACGCAACCCCCTCGTTCCGTTAATTAATACTCGAATTATGAACATCACTAGTCGCTCGATTAACCGATTACCGAATGACATTTTCACCGGTTTGTTTGTTTTCATGGCTACTTGATTGTTTGGCACTTTTGACAGAACCATACGTCTTTGCCTTTAATTAATTACGACAGGTGTTTCGATAGTGTATTGAAACGCGAGGGATCGATAAAATTTGATTAAATGGGTCTCGTAATTGGGACACGTGTTAGACCTAATTTGCCAGTTTTATGCAAACAATACGATTTTTTAAAAACATCCACGGTGATTATAACTGGTTGTTCATCAAGCTGCCAACGAATTTACATAAAAAGAAAAAAAAATTACACTGTTTTTGCGGGATTTGGGATCGTAAACAATTTCCACGGTCGTCATTTTGTGGAAGTCGCGCCGTATAAATTTGACATTTGAAAGATCTCTGACCAATCAACGCAGTCATTAGGACAGATCACAAACTACAATGTATTTGTTTATACCATTTATTGACGTAATGTATTCTTCCCTTTATCCCTATGAAGAAAAGAAAAAAAGTTGCATGTATTCATTCATCTTTGAATCATTTATATCCGACGCATTTTTACGACAGTAACGGATTATTTATACCTATTGTGTGTTGATTTAATCTTCACTTGTATGAATAAAATAGTACTCCTAAATGTGCGGGAATAAAACGCACTAATAAAATTTTATTATAATCAACCAGTGATTTTTTCTTGAGTTTAATATTACACACCATATTGAAGTAATTTAGACAATATTTATAAATACTGAAACTAAAGCTAAAACCACATAACAGTGACAATTCGTGTTATTGTTCTTCGGAAAATTTAAAAAAATCTCTCAGTTGTTGTGGTCAAATAATGCTTAAATTATTATTAGTTTATTAAAAATTAAGCATTTAATAGCAGACATCTATCACGGAACTTATAGATTAAAAATGTATTGTAACCTCACATTTGTAAGTTCCCGCCGAGTTAATAATTTTATTCGAAAATCGCACCTTCATTTATATGCAACAAACTCTGCATTAAGAAGTTCTTTAAATGGTTTAAAAGATATAAAAAAAATGTCGTCGGTATGTTTTTAACATAGAACAACTGTTTTATCAACAAAATTAGTCAAATGACTATTTGAATTATTTTTAGTTACCGTATAGTGTTGCCACACGTGTATTGTATACAGTGTTAAAACAGGAGTAACATCTGGAACTAAAATAAATATAATTTTCCCCAAAAGTATTCGAACAGGGAAGTTAGGTTTTGGTCTGCTTTTTTGGGTGTTGCTCATTTGCTTATGATGCCATTTACCTACACTTTTTTAACCTAATAATAATAAATTTTTCCATTCATTTGATCTTATCCTTACTACATAGTTCTTTATAGATATTTATAAGTTTGCATAGTTTACATAGATATATCTTAACTAATGACAAAATCAACTCAGATTAAAGTATGTTAAGGATCTAGTTTTTAGATAATATTGATGTGTCTAGATTTATAAAAATCTTAATATTTTCCTATTGTATCGATAGTAACGATCATTTCGACGCTTGGATAAGGTCATGCATTGTCCATTAAAATCTAGATGATTTTATGACTTTTAGTAAACTATTTTTAAGATGTTATTAACATTGCCATATTAAAAACACATTAGCCAAAAAAGTGTTCAAAAGTGATTAAAAACGTGTGACTCTAAAAAATACATGTGATCGTACACCAAACAAATAATGACGTCACGAACAAATGAATAGCGTCAAAAGAGCACCATTAAAAACAATAATTTACTTGGCTTAGCGTTGATATTATTTATATATTATTACATTATTTAAATGATGCTAAAAGTAGTTTACACGCTGTAGTAAATGCTATGACCTGACTTACATGATGATTTTTGAGTTAGGTCTAGTAATATTCATAACAGTAGTAGAAGGTAAACATGAAATTTAATTGTCGGTGTTTGTTATTATAGGTATGCATTTTCTCAAGTTGTTAAATCAGTGTTTTTATTATTCCTTACTCAGAATATTTGGTTCATTTTTTTCAAGTTTGACGTATGGGAGGGACATGAAAAAGTAATAACGAAATAGTAGACTGTACAGTGAACACGGATTTGTAGTTATTTCTTATGGATATGAAATTTGATCCGTGTAAATTGTAGTTCTCTAGTGGACATTAAGCAAATGAGTTCTGGAAATTCCCAAGTGCATAAGGAACAATTTACAACCCTATTTACAGATTATTATTTTCTAACTATCCAAGAATATTATATATCACTAAGTTTTCTTTTAAAGTTGTTATTGCAATAATAATACATAATGTAATTAAAATTCACCATTTCAAAACCGGAAGTATACGTATTAGATTTATTCCAGCTTGCGTTTTGATATACGGGCAATGAGCATTTTTCTAAACAGTCCTGTAAAAGGAAAGATTGAAAATGTTTAAAATTCTTAACACTTTTTTTATTTACATTTCTTTATTCTTCGTTATTAACTTCCCGTGAGAGCGTAAAATTAGTAAAATGTATTATAATTAACCACTCTGTGTGAAAGTTTTGAATTAAACAACCCTTTTTTGGTGTTGTAAATTCCAACCAAAATTTTATTGATTATTTTTTCCAGAATTCTTAATTGAAATTAATTTTTTTGACGTCACAATGATAAACTTGGTATGCTTGTTTTGCAAAACTGCTGCAGCGTTAATTTTCGTGTTCATTTTTACAATGGGATTCCGCGAGTTTGTTTTACGCCAGTTAAGGTAAGCTAATTGCATCGAGGGTTATTGTTAAAATGTTTACTTAGATTTTCCGACAGTAATAAAATAAAAATAAAATAACAAAAGTCGACCAGTGTTACTATACTCTCCGACTTGCGAGGTTCACAGCTTTGCAATGTTTACTCTCACATATTCAGACTTTAAAAATGGATTAAGTGTAAAACAATGATTTGAAACCTTCGAGAACGAATGCGTGCAAATTGTAAATATGCCGGTTTAATATTTTAAAATATTCAAGACTAATTTAGAAAAATATCAGTAAGTACGTTTTGGATGTCCAAATTCCTGTTCTCCTTAATTGGCAAATATAGAAATCCTATCACAATTTTTTTTTGTGTGGCTTTGTTATAATGTTCATGTTTAAATAAATAGGCGCTGAAATGTTTAATTGATATCGTACTAATTGAAGTTTTCCGAATAAAAATCGATTTAGATTAACTTGTACGGCGATTTATTGTTAACTGTTCCGTATTTTGGACAACCACAAACTTCTTTAGCTGCTTCAATTAATTACGACAGGTGATTTGATACTGTATTAAAATGGATCAATAAAATTTGATTAAATGTGCGTCGTAAATGGGACACGTCAAACCTAATTTTACTAGTTTTATACAAACAAAACGAATGTTAACGTTGTATATATTTTTTCTAGAGCATTGTACACCTTAATTAATTGTTTCCAGGTTTAAGTTTGTTCACCTGAAGTTGCGATAATCCGTAAATTGAACGTTGTGTTGATGTCTAACGTTGTTGAATGTTTTTTGGATAGTCAAAAGTGCAGGAACTTGAACGCATTTGGTGAAACATTAATTATATGCAGGTATGCTAATTTATCATGTAGAACAGACTGTAAAGTACTGTGTTGGTATTCTTAACATGCTTGACGTGAAATAAATATCGTAATTAGGTACTTATGTACAATATTTACGTAAAACGTTTTTTTATTTCTTCGTCGAATCTGGCTAGTGTTATATCATCGTAGTTTGTAATACGGTACGTAATTTAATTGTTTTTTATTCTAAAGGTTTTTTTTGTTTGTTTTAAAATATAATTCGTGTCAGACATTCTATTGGTTTGTTTACCACGTGGCTGTGGATTTTACGCTTCGTCTTAATGATGATTAGTTACAAATATATCAAATATCAAATTTTGGTGACACGATTGATGCAAAAGTGTAACAATCTAGCTTACGTTATTTGAAGGTGTCAAATTTTTTATTATAAAGTCAGGTCATATCAACGTTTATAATCGCTTTGTATGTACGATATTACAAAAGTGCTCTCACGGATGGAACAAAAATTTGCATGTATTTCGCACTTTTACCTGGCTAATGAGTATATTTATTTTGCATTATATCTGATGATAATTATGTTGTATTAGCGAATACTAAACATGAAAGTTAATTGATGTTTGTGGTTGTATGGATTAATACAGTTGTTACTAACGTATTATCTTTATATTTATTAAAGGGAAACGTACTATACGTTTTTATGGAAGTTTTACTATAATCGTTATCGGAGTCATTGCAGTATATTTTGTTATTTTTCGAACTCAAATAGTGGCGTTAGCTTAACCAAATTATGTATTATGTAGAACGTGGAAACTATTTAAAATATATTTAATAAATTAACAGTCAGCAAAATTGCAACTTTGCTAATTTTTCTTTGAATTTTTCGAATGGGAATCCCCGATTGTTTTGCCCACTGTATCTCACGAACTAATGTTAGCAATTAATATTAATGTTGGTAGATGTTAAGTATTTAAATTTTCCAACGTTAATAGCCAATTTGCTTTTGCGAAAATTGGGTTCAGTTTCACCGCAAGGCTTTACCTGTGTTTGTTTCGGATTTTCCGGAGGAGTAACTCCTGGAATTACATTTTTAAATATGAGTCATAATAAAGAAAATATTTTTTCAACTTTTGTGTTATCACCGAATAAGCGTAAACAACATAAAAGTTGCAAACTTTGTTAAACCTACAACGAGTAAATAGATTTTATTGGTTGTAAGCTATTTATATCTACTTGATTATGATTATTCTTTAATTTGCCGAAAAAAGTGGTATGAAACGAGCTTTTGACGGAGTGAAATACTCCAGTGTTACAAATAATTTTATTTTTAGATTCGACGAACAACAAATCGTTAATCAAATAACATAAATCGTTATTTTGTACGACCACTATAAAAAGTATAATTACAAAAAAAATATGTAGATACATTTTATTGTTGGTTGTGTCAATTTTTTGTGGCAGAAAATATAAATTTATTACGACTGGACGGCCAAATGTGTGAATCCTCCCTAATTAAAATGGACTTTTAGAGGCTAGTAAATTTTTATGTTGAATATTGAAGTAATATTTACTGGCAGAATTTTATGCAGATGTATTTTATTAATTTTTCCTAGTAGTCAATTTCATATACACTTAAACACAAACAAAAACATAACTATTCTGTTTTATAAATTATCAGTTGTCCAGGTCGAGGCCAAGGTGTTTGACGCATAAAATATGTTATGTTATTTATATGCAACTATGCAAAATAGTGCACTTATCTTTTCCCACTTTTATCTTGAAAAGTGTAAAGGTACTTTTGTATATTGGTTTTTCATAAACAGTTTATAATTGGCATACCATTACAATTTTTTAACAAACGAAGCACATCGTCAAAGTGAAATACTAACAAATTTTTCTTCTTTACGTCTGCTATTTAAACTTATTGCTTTGTTTGAACCCTATATATCATAGTTGGATATCATATACATTTTCTGTAAGTACAGTGTTTTATTAATCAAAAGTTTTCGACATATTTGCATTTCTATGTCAAAAATGTTCGTTCATTTTTAAAAATTCCCGACTCCGCCATATTTAAAGATCTACGCCTAGAATTTTGCATACAATTTTTTACTAATCTTGCCTCCAGAATATAAACAATTGAAGGGTTTTAAATTATACAGTTGAAAGAAACACGTTTTCGTTTTTTGTAACATCAATTTACAGTGAGACCATCAAAATTCATAATTTCCAAAATTAGCTGAGTAAAAACGTCAAAAAATTGTGTCAATAAAGATAAACCGCCTTGAACTTGACCCAATAAGTTCAAATAACGATTTTTTTGTTTACAAGGGTGCCTCTTGAAAATTAGCTCGTAACAGGTAAAGTTGACACGACACTTAGAATACGTCAGTTTTTACATATTCAAATGCCTTGTATTTTATAACGCTTTTGACCTTATCTCTAAATAAGCTTTCTATTGATACCCCAGATTTCTTAAGATTTATGCTAACATTGGGAATTTTAGGATAAATCCCTATAAATCTGGTATCAAAGAAAAGCTTTCTTGGCGGCAAATTTGAAACTGCCATAAAAATGTAGAAAGGTGAGAAAATTGACAATTTGCAAATTTAATCACCCTGTGTTTAAAAGTAAACCATAAGTTTAAAATTCTGTTTTTTAATGCGTATGTTCATGTAAAGTAGTTAAAAAGTTTTGTGAAAAATTGGAATTCTCAGTGTTTAAAAATGGTGCCGCTATGAATTAATTTTTCAATGTGACCATTTTATTCCATGAAAAGGTAAACCATTCATTAAAAAACCTTTGTGTGGTTTTTTTTTTTCAGAAAGCGTTGGCTGTTACCTATAAAAATTACCGTTTTGGTGTGTAGTTTTTGACTGAGCGTCTTGTATATTTAAAAGTAATTGTGTATTCTAGTACTAAATGATTTACAGTTTACAATAGTTTTTATTTATTTTTTTTAATTAATTTTGTATAGTATGTAATTTAGGTTCCAAGCATGTATAGAACACTATTGAATGTGCTTCGGTCCAGAGTACTTTTAGCAGGCAGATAAACGAGACACGTGGCCGTCGCATTTTACAAAGAAAATATTTCAAAACCTAAACTGTATTAAAAATTTATTTAAAAAAATTGTGATGTAGTTCGGTTCATTGATTCAAATGCGGAATACTGAGTTGTTATTCACACAAGCTATATTGTTTGTTGTGAACTATAAGCGTGTTTCACTAAATATTTGCCTCGGTTGCTTTTTGTAGACGAGAAGATGAGAAAAGGTTATGATTCTGCATACACAAGTTCAAGAAAACTTCGAGTAAACAATTTTATTTCTTCTATCGATGAAATTATACTTTCTAAGCTAAGTAAACATTTTAAGTGTAGTAAACATTTCAGATCTAAAGTGCATAATGCGTTAGATTGGTACATCATTGTCTTTGTATTTTGTATTGCATAATTCATTCAAAGTTCAGATTTTGATATTTATTTCACAGGTGTAATTTAATCATTACGTAAATTTGTCAGTATTATACGACAAAAGTACCATATGATTTAGACAGCGGTGCTTTTTATTCAGAAGCTTCAATAAAACCAACGTATTTCAACGAAAAAATTTCGAATATTTTCTCTCGCACCATCTAGAGAAGTCGCACAAAACATGTTTGGGATATCCAAACTTGACCAAGTTTGTACAAAGTCTTGGAATTGATCGCAACCATATCCGCAATGTTCAAATCACCATAAATCTCGACTCATCCAAAACCAGTTATACACCTAGCATCCTATCGTTTTCGGTACCCAGATTAATGACCCATACGAAATCTTAATTAATGACGCGTCACGTCATGTGGGTGTACCAGTAGAAAGAAACTTCTTGGCCTTGATGAATTATCATTTCTAAAGTTACTGAGCGCGTATTCGTTAACCAATAAAAAGCGACAAGAGAAAGTCCAGTCCTGATCACTTACGTAAAGTAGGAAAAACTCGATTCATATGGAAACATGCGCGAATCATAATGGCGTGCTTTTTACGCTTACCTTCGTTTCACTTTTGCATAATCCTACCTCAACAATCCTAGCAACAAGTTACCCGCTGTTGTTTACGTCGACCGTATAAATCGGAGTTTATTTTTTCCACGTAAGTGAATCAATTAACGGTAATGCAACGTAGCGCAACGTCAAGGGGACGATTTAATCTGTGATTTCGCCGCGTCGACGAAAATCCTGGAAATGCTGATCGTTGGAGAACCGGGCCAATAATAAAATCCCGTCGGTCCGGATTTTTTTCGAATAATTGAGTAATAAACAAGGGCGGAGTCAGCGGAATCGCAGTCGACAGAAGTACAAAAAAGTTGTGTGATTATTCGATGCATTTTTAATCATTATCCCTTTTTGCGAGCGAAAACAATTAAAGTTTGTCTGTATTTTTTTTTCGTCGTCGCTGGTGCGGGCGCCGATCCGGAGGAAAACTTTGCCGGATTTATAACTTTGCTCATACTTTGGTATAAATTTTTAACGAATTAAACTTTTTTACAGGGGACACAATTTAAAGTTTTGTAACTGTTCTGACGTCGGTCGGTGGTAGCGGTAAAGGACGTTTCAGTTAATTTGAACTCGGCGAGAGTTTTCGCCGAAAAAAAGGAGAGAGGGAATTATGTCGTTTTATCGGTTCTTCTTGTGTAATTATTTTCGTGGAGATAGAAGGAACGCTACCGATTTGCGGCCACTTTCAAACTTTGTTTATTTATTAATAAAGATAATGTCGAGTTTGCGAACGTTTAAACTGATAAGGATTTTTTGGTGGGATTTGTTGGAAATGTCGCGACCTAAATGCACGAGCTGGAAAAGTGCTAATCGAAGTGGTAGGGGAGAACACCGCAGATGGCTGTTTGCATTTGAACTTGCTTCTTTTTTAATAGTGTGTATACCCGTTCCGGACAAATTTAATTTTGAAGCAAAAACTCTTTTCTACGTGTATAGGTAGATAAATCTATAATCTTAAAGTACACTAAAAATTTTATAGAATCGATAGTCTAGCTTTCGAGACTATCTGTCTAATAAAATCGTCACAGATAGACACCGACAGACAAACAGACGGAAACGATGGTCGTTGCCAATCACACTGATTAAATTTTTAATAAGATTCTGACCCCTTCAACTCTCTAATGTTTACACTGATAATAACTTATAAACAGATGAAAGACACAAATGAATTTATTTCCGGTTTTAAGCACCATAAAAAAGCACAGAATAAATAAATATTTTAGCTCAATATATCCGTTTTAGCTGTTATAAAAGTTTATGACAAATTCCAGTTTTATCGTACTTTTTACCAAAAACATACCCGTTTTTAAGTATAAAATCAATTACACATTTTTTTATCCTTTTATGGTTTGTTTTCAATTTCCTACGCAGGACAAAACTATTTTTTTTCTAGGAGTGTTAAAATTTTGTTTACTTCAAATTTTTGATACAAATTAAGTATTATTATTTTGATTATAAATATTAATAGTAACTTTTTGGCGATTATTAAATACAACACGTCAGGATTTAAAAATTTACAAGAATGTTGATTTCGAAAAGAATTCTCAATATATCTGTTTGCTACATTGATTGCCTATCATTCACCGTGTCCCTTTAAAGTTGCGATGTCCGTCCCTGCCTCTGCTAGCACACGTTCTCTTAAAACAGTGGCCTATATAATTGCAGAGATTTGACAGCTTCAATTGTTCAGCGATATTTTAAAGTATCCAAGAAAAAATCGTAGACTCTCAACTAGCAAAGGACGAAGAAACTCTTGAAACTCTTTTTCTTCCAAAAATTTACACGACCTGGAACAGTAAAAAATTATACTCCTAAAGATCCGTATTTACCTTCATTATAGAGTAGACCCCATCGTTCACTTTTTTTTTTAATTCTGCTCATGATGTTATGAAAATACTACACTTAGACTGACAGACATCCTACGGACTTTTGCTTAATAAAAGCTATTACGCTTGCAAATAGTCGATATAAATACATATATGCATATTTTTCTCCACTGGTATAATAATGTTATTCTGTGTATTGACTTCGTCTCAATAAAAAATATCACGCCGAGTAGAAAAAAAATCACTTCTAATGTTATTGTACAAACAGCTAGCATGATTTTAAAATTAATAATAATAATTAAAGAAAGTTTTTAACATTTTAAACTTTGGACCATTTTTAACACATCATTAGTTAATAAAATAAATACGTTAACATAAATTCTACTTGGAACTACTTAATGAACACTGCAAGGAATTCATTTTGTAATGGTGTGTTTACATCTTTTTTTGTATACTTTGTACTTTAAGAAGTTGTGACTTTCGATTTTTACTTCACGACCGTATGGTTTGTGAGTTTCCTATTTCCGTCTGTTTGTCTGTGGGCGTCTATCTGTTGATGATTTTATTAGACGGATAAATGTTTGTACTTTAAAATAATAGGTTTATCTGTTTATCATTTCCTCTCCAAAAATTTTATATCATCTCAGAAAATTATTATTATTATATAAATATCGTGCAGAGGTAAAAACCTATTTATGATTGTCAGATGGAACAAAATAAATTATCTAAAATTATTACCGCTTGTCCCCAAGAAAAGGTTGCTCCCCAGAATGATTTTTTAATCTGGTTTTAAGAACTAGTACGCTATTAGAATTTATATTGTCCGTCTCTGCATGATTCCAAAGTTGAAACACACGATCGGTAAGAAATTGCCGTCGCCATTTCGTTTTATATTTTTCGTAAAAGAGCTTTTTATAGTGGCCTCGAAGGCGGAATACATCAGTAAGAACAAAGATGATGAAAAGGTCGACATTAAACTTATTAGTATTATTTGATGTTTAAGTTGGAAGTTTCAGTAACTTCCTAAGCTTTATTTTCCAAATTCCGTTATATCAGTTTTTTCATTAACTGCACGCCATGCTGCGAAAAAAAGTTCGCTGTCGAAGATAACATCCAAGTTGTTGATTTGATGCGGTATATGAATATCAATAGCATATATTGTTGGGGTTGTTTTTGCCCCTGTTAACCAGGTGCGCGTCCAATTGTAAGCTACTCTACAACCTGCCATTGTCGGCATAAAAAACATGAAATGACTTTAATGGAAATAGTAGATCGGACACATAAACGGAAATAATATTGGACCCAGAACTAATCTCTGCGGAATACCAAAGATCGGTATATTTCCAGGTGAGACCTGAAATGGTGATACGCTGGTTGTGTAAGTCGTTCGAAATCAGAGACAAAACAGGTTAAATAGGGTGAACCTGCACGGTTCTTACAGCCAGTCGTTACGTTTTTTTGTAGTGGGGTGTTCAATACATTTTCAGCATGTAATATCTCCATTATTAACAGACTCATTGTTATGCAATTTTAAAAATGACTTGTCCACAATTTTCTCTCTACAACGAGAATTTACTATCTTTTTTTTTTATTTTAGTGAAATTTTTCATTAACATCTCTGTTATTTGTGGAAATTTAGGAGCGCAGTTTTCGCCACTGTTTTTACTTGGCTTTCTGTCGTTGAATATAGTTGAATTCATACTTCGGTGAAAAACACCCGAGTTTTAGACAAATTTGTTTACAGCAAAAGCTGTCATGACGTGAGGAGGCCTTGATTAAATATTTATGTTTTTGATATGTAAAAATTGTATTTCTGAAAAATTGTAAATTACATGTTTTTCGTGTATCTTTTGACGGTTGCATGAAGGTGCACACATGTGTTAATGAAATAAACCTATATCCATGTACTAGTATATAAAATGTGAACTGAAAAAACTTTTTGATTAAGAAATTAATTAAAATAATTTAAAGTTGACTAATTTGTATGTTAGTAAACTTGGATTACTAGGAGTTTTAGCAGAATTTTTAATTCATTTAATATCATTTTGTCTGAGTATCGGGGAAGTTGTAAATCCGCGCCACTTCCTCCGCATCGCTCTATTCGAGACTTCCTGTGCAGCTGGACGTCCCTAATAAGAATTCATCGCCTCGTGTAAATGAATAAAATAATTCGACGTATTCAGATTCCCGCTTTCCGATTCTCTGATAGCATTTTTATTGAATTGTTACGAAATGTTTGTGGGAGAGGTGACCGTGAGATTGTTTATCATTACACTTGTTGGAAAAGTTTCCAACGGAATTTTCCCCGATTTTCTCTCTCCTGCATCGGCGACCGCAATCTCATCGAAATTCTCCTGTTGTTGTTTATTTTTTTCGATGCACAGTAGCAGCAAAATTCTTCGACCGCCTATTTTTAGCGTCTTATGTACGAGCACGTGAAATGCTTTCGATTGATTCACGGGGAAGGTGAGGAGCGAGGAAAACACTGCGAGCAAAACTCTTGTGGAAAGCGGTAGGTCGCGCGCTATTAATAGAGACGTTTTGTATACGAAAACGTTTTCTCGATCGGCTTTCTAAGTGTGGGTCGACGGTTTTGACGGATGTTCCATGTGATTATCGTCGCGAGAACGGCGAAAAAAGAAAAGTAAGACGGTAATAAGAACGTGACCGTGCAGACGCGGGAGAGGATGGAGCGGCAATTTCACCACTTTCGATGGTCGGTACGTAAGCGCCGGTAAAGTTCTGTAGGTTACGAGGTGTCCCATAAGGAAACAGACAAATTTCGAGTAGACCTAATTCATATTTTGAAAGTTCAAAAAAATGTGCCGCTAATTACAATTATGTTATAAGTTTTTTTACAATCGACATGCTAGTTAACCCCAATCATTCAACTGAATAATTGGTTACATAGAGTAAATTAAAACAGAAATTCGTTTACTTTAAAAAATATTGTGATGCACTTTTGATTAATGTTCCCATAACGTGCAATTTCTTGTTGAAGATCTTCTAAATTATCAACCTACTGCTGCAACACTGTTTTTTAAAAAAGAAACCAGTGGTGTCAAGTCTGGAGAGAGTGGAGCATATTCAAGATAACGTCTTAGGAAAATGATTCGATTGATATAAAATTCTTTTTCGCTTTTCACCCATTATCTTTGTTCCCTTGATAGGTGTCTAAGCAATGTCTTTTTAACTCCTAATCCATTTTTTTGTTTGATGTTTATTGAGGTTTTCCGCACACCTTAGTTGCTGTCCTGTCTCCCATTTTTTATATGTGTACTCTATTTTGTCTCGCATAAAATGTTTGACTTTCTAAATCTTGTCGAACATTTTCTAAATTGTGTTTTGCGTATATTTCGTTTGCTCTTAAGTCTTGTTTAGGTCAACAAGAAACATACCAAATGTCATAATCTAATACAACAAAACTTCAGAGTTGGCATATCTTATTTTTTCAATAGTCCAGGGTACAGTTTTAAAAATTAAAGCTTGTCTCGTTAACTAATGGGACTTGGCTTGCGTGTGCATGTGAATGGAGCACAATCGGACATTTTATGCCTTGTCTAATCTGAGAAGTTTCTCCAGATTTTCAGCGAAATTGCCGACGAGACGCGAAAAGTCGGCCTTTCGCCGTCCCCCTTAGGGTCGGCGGCGAAGCGCCTCCTCCAGAATTTCTGTATTAAGTTTCGAGATTGTGGTTGAGACGAAGTGGCGACTGAAGCTGTCGTGATGGAGAATTAATAATTAATATGTGGGGGAATAGGCCGATGACGATACAAAGGGGAGACGTGCTGTACGCGTCGCAGGGAGATTTGTGAGAGGAAGCGACGCGCATTTGGCTTTTGTATGTGTCGAGTAGCTAAAACACGCAGCTACGATGTCTAGCGTAAAGAATCCATATTTTTAAAATACCGAATCGAGGGGAATGTGTCGGCGTATCCTGGTCACGGAACCACTTTGTGGTGCCGCTGCCAGGATCGTGTTAACTGATTAACGCAAATATTTGATGAGTTGATGAGTCGAAACGAATAACCAAACGTTTCTGATACGTAATAAGTAGTAAACTGATCTATATCTCCTCGATTTTATTTCTGTGATTATTTTGTGGTAATGTTAGTGACGAATAATGCGTGTGATTCAGCGTGTGATACCTATAAACAGGGGTTTCCACAAACTCACGCATTTTTCATTGGTTATATTTGCGAAAATATGTCTTGCTTGCAGGTACGGTGCACGTTTTATAATAAGAAATTTCAAAATAGACTGCTTAATATTACGAATGCTGTAATAGATCCAAGTATTTGGAAAAGTATTATTGAATTTAAAAATCTAATTATACTTGGGACGGTTATTTTTGTACCCACTAAAATTTTATTGCTTTCTGGAGTTAAAGACTGCAATTATTGTCTAAACAGACCCTAAATGACACAGTAGTAGGTAGATCCCATGGCAGGCGGATATTTTTAAAATTTCAGTATGCCCTCAAACATTTAAAGCTCATTTAAAATGCAAAACCAAAGTTATATGTGTGCGTTAAAAAAGATACACGGTGTTATGATGTTTTGCTATTTTGTGGTTTTTTCGTTTCGTTTCTGTGAACCTCAGTTTTCTCAGTTGCAGTCTATATTTTTACTGACGGTTAATCAGTGCGGGTCATTTTATAATTGTTTCTACTTTGTAAAATAACATGCTTCTATACTGGTGGGTTATTAATTCGCCCTAATTTTTTACTTTGGACATTCAGACTTTCATGAAACTATAATTCGCAGAATCAAATTTTATAATGTGTTTAAGAAACTGGATATGTTTGACATTATTTCAGGGGCGAAGGAAACTTGCATAATTTTTTTTTCTGTCATAAAAGGTTTGTGGGAAAAAGCGCGCCCTAACAGACAACGTCATGCTTCAGCCGGCGAGGGAAGTACTAATCGTTTGACCCTTTTATTAGTGATAAATAATTTGTCGATTTTCCTTATATCATTATGGTGATTAAAAGGGACAGCATGTAGCAAAAAATGTATGTTGGTTGAGAAAATTGACAATACATTTTTTGAATAATTGGGTTAGCACGAGGAGAGTTCTGTTTATGTACGTGACATAGTCACGTTTTCGTAGACATTAAATTTTAAAGGCTGTTACGAAATTGATTCTGTCGCACTTACTCAAGAAACAACGCTGAAATGCCGATTGTTCATGCAAATCCACTTTTGCCTCGTTATTAGTCTGCAAGAAGTCACATTTTCAGAGAGCTTCTTCCACGTATTAGAGCAGTAATAGCAAAATTGACATAGATAATGACATTCTAGGAGGAGTGTATCACAAGCGAGAGAAGTGGCAGCTTAACAGAGTAATTAATAATCTTGTTCCGGCACCAGTCTTAGTCTTTACTAAATTGCCGTCGCAGAAGACTCATTCAATAAAAAACTACCTAGAAAAAAAGATCTATCTTTGAAATAATCACGAACGAAGAAAATTAACATTAAATTTAAAAGCGCATTATAATAATGCAAGAAAAGAAAAGTAGAGGAATATTAGACAAAAACGAGAAAATTTAGACAGGCGAGACAATGATTTTGAATTATTAACAAACATTTGTTTTAGTTTCACTAGCGAACATTGACCGTATCAATAAATATTTAATTCTAATGACTACTTTAACGATGTTACGGAAAATTGTAATTAGTCGCGATGCCCATTGGGAATATATTATTATTATTATTATTATTATTATGAAAACTGGACGAGATGAAACTTTTTGCTAACTTTATATTTTTCGTAGAATAAAATGTGCGTGAAAATGAAGTTACATTTTTAAACTAATGAGTATAAATTTGTCTGCGGCTTTTTGGTGCCGTGACCAGGATGCGTGTAAAATTTCCACCGATGACTTGCGGCGTGAATAATGCAAATACACTAAACGTTGCGTTGGTAGAAAAGTTAGGATAAACAAAAGTTTTGGTCCGCCGACTATTTTCGATAACTAGTAGCTTCGATTCGACGTTTCGCCGCTGTCTGCACGTGAAGGTTTTCCCGTCTCGTCTTCCTTTTATTAAACAATTTGTCTAAAGCGGCGTCGTGCTCCGCTTTCGAAAAACTTTAAGTAAACACGAGAGATTCTGTCAAAACCCGATTGTTATCGTCGGGGTTTTGATGGGAAAAGTTGCGCGACATTAATCATGGATCGGTTAAACATTGACCGTTAAAAAGTGTTTGAAAAGTTGTGTTCGTCGTCTAAAAGCATCTGAGAAGAAGAAGAATCCTCTCCATCGAAGTCGTCGCCGTAAACTCGCCGAAACTCCCGTAAAAGTTGTGTGTCGGTGGGTGAATCGATCGCGCCGCCAGTTCCCCTGAACTAACTTTTGCCATAAAGTATATAAACTTACACTTTTGTAACAACTTTAGTTCTCGGGCAAAGTTTGCCCCGTGTCGGAACAGCGACTAGTTAAAAAGTTTGCTGACGGGGCGCGAGCGAGTCAGTGTTCCTCCCCTCCTTGTCTTTTATAAGGATAGTCGTCGTCTTTGTCGCTTATTTCATTTCCAACTTTCTTTCGCGAAGTTTAATCTCTCAGATATAGTTTAATTAACAGAATACCTTTTGTTTTATTATACTCGATAGACGGTAGAGGGGGCGTCTCCCGGCGCCTCCGCCATTTCTCCTAAAGAAAACGTCTCATCAATTAATTACGGGATGAAAAATCTTCGCCTAAATCGACGATTGATCAGAGCGCACCCTTTCGACGAAATCATTCGTTCCTTGCGAAACAACACACTCAATACTGGTGTCCGGACGGCACGGCGCGGCTTTGCGTCTCTGTCGATTTTCTGGAGGGTCTTTGTTCGCAGGAGGAAAAGCCAAAGATACCGACCGACGAAACCTTTGTCGTTCGTCCGCTACTGTTGCTCCCGTTCAGCCACTGGTCGGCGGACATTCGACGGACAATCAATACGGAGAGGATAACGGACACAAGGATGTGCACCTGAAAAGCGTTCAAACCAAGATTTACATTCAAACGCCGACCGACCGGAGAGTCTGCGATCTACATGTTTGCATGTCGGTCAGGTTTCGATAATCACTACAACGAGAATTATTGTGCGATCGGCGCCCAAGATTTAACTAACTGCGATAATGGAAGTGGTTGATTCAAAGCTATTTTGCGGAACTCTACACAAATACAAACCTTAAATTGATACTCTCTTTCGGTTTCGTTTCGTTAACTTGCGAAAAAAATTATCCATGAACTTACTATCACGTACTCGTGTTTCAACACGATAAAAGTCACCAATGATGAGTTAAAAGTTCGTTTTTTCGAGGAAGCCAATTAATTAACGGCACTTTAGTAAGTGATAGATAAGATAAACAGGTGAGTCAATACTGCGAAATTCTTCTCGGTCGTTCATAGTGTTTACACATAAATTGAGTCTAAAGTTAAACAATTTTTCAAGTATAAGATAATTTTTTTCGCTGTTGAAAAATTTTGATTGTTGTCAGGTTGAAAATTAATAATAATTTAACTTAATTTGTGTAACTTATCCTCGGTTATTACTATTTATCGCGCCTGTTATATTTATTTAATGTTGTTCTCGGGAAAATAAAAAATTCTAACCGTTTTTCAATGGAACATGTTTTATATTCATTTTAACGCGGATGTATGTATATTAAATGAAAATTTATTCGCTTTCAAAATTATGCTTTCATTTAAATTTTTGACGTCTTTTAAATACCGGGGATTTACCTTTAACATATTTTTCCATTATTATGTTGCACGTATTCTTGTTGTAGAGACATTAAAATCAAATTTTTTTAACGACGCGGAGTTTATTTTTATTTGAAAGCTTTCAAGCATTGTCTACTGTTGATTAATAACTTTTGAATGCCACAAGACAAGAACGTGGAAATTATTTTGTCGAAAGCATCGCATCTTTAAGTGTTTTTTTTTTTTATTCTCAAAAGAGTATGCTGTGCTACAAATTTTATGAGAATTGGAATAATTTATTTCCTAATATAGTTACCTAGAAGTGCGTAAACTGAAATAAAATATACAAGTATTCAACAACAAAAGTTGAACACGGGCTAAGGCGGCCACTGGGGAGTTCAATGGCTTCCTCTTAAAGGTTGGGCTAAAAATGTTTATAATTAATATCCTTACGATCGATAAACATGCAAGTTTCTGGTGAATATTGTATTTAAAATTTTCAGTTTCCAAGAAAAACCGCGATGTATTGTAATGGCCGTTTCTTAAAAATTCAATTGCAAAACGGTACATAAAATCTTCTGTTTACTAAAATTGCCAAATTTATTTTATGTTATAATCTCTCAATGACGTGACTGTTCTAACTTAACTTTCTGTGCGTTATTTTTGATAGATTGAATTTGAGGTCGGTTTTAAACGTCATTAATTTTACATAAAACCTAACTTGCATTGTAAAAAGAACAAAGACCCCTCTAAAAATAATCCTTTTAAATTTAGAACGGGAAACCGATTTTTTCCTGTTGCATAATACAACTTGCCTAAATTTAGTTTTAAATGGAGAGCGTGTCAAACAGACCTTTTTAAATTTTAAAAGTGTAAAAGAAATCTGAAAGAATTTTGAATTATTTAGGTAACGATCTATTCAAAGATCAGCGACATTTAGATGCGGAAAAATTCCAAAAATGATTGTAGACAACCTCGAAGAACGTTGGAAGTTACTTTGTTGATAAGTTTGGAGTTTTTTCATTAATTTAAAAAAAAAGAGAACTAAATAGAAGTCGACGAGATGTGAGGTGGAACACCATCATGTTGAAACAAAATGTGAATATCAGACACAACTGAATCTTTCTCATTCTGAAAAATAACTTTTCAAAAATTGCAACTAACTGTATCCACTCAGATTGTCACCGTTATAAAAAAAAAATATATAAACTATTGACACGAACGATAATTTTAGCTATGAATATGAAAAATAAAAAAAGTAGGTGCCTATTTCAAAATGTCTGTTGTTTCATGGTGAGGGTCGAACTTGGCACATTTGGCCCCACGTAAAACATACAACTCATTTGTTTTCCTCACCATGCGAATGAAGGTGATGATTAAAAATATATGTATTCCTTTTTTGTCACCATTTTTCTGTATCTAGATCGTCACATTTTGTGGTTAGCCACCAGAAATTTTCTCGGTATCACAAGGTTAGGCCTGGTTGAAATTTTGGTGTCGACTAACCGCATTCGGTTATTAATATTGATCAGTTCGATGATCTAGGTACAATACGGGTACAGTGGATTTATTAGAAAAATATCACATCCTTGGGTATCTGTTCAAATACTCGAAAGTGTTAAAAGCTGACACATTTGTTTTGTAACCACTTTTTTGCAGCAAGAACACAGTGAGCTTGAAAGGGGATATTAAATTATCGATATATTGATTTTTGTGTTTAATATGTCCTTACAAATCCCCAGACCTATCTAATACCCTTTCCGGCCTTGTGGCCTGGGAAACGGTTACATACTTCTAAAGAAATATTCAGTAATAAATCTCCAATAAGTGTTCTTCGATATTTAGGTAACCTATTAATTAATACGCCGCCATATAAAGACCAGCCACTTTTATTCTTGAATTGTTGAAACAATGCTGTCGATTAATCGAATACTAAGGCCTAACATTTGATATACTTATTAGCCGTGAAATTCTGCTAAAAAGAAGGCATTTAGCTTCGAAAACATCGAAACCGAAGTTTATTCTGCCTTTTCTTATTGTTCTGTATCCATGCAAAAAGTACAAAGCTCGAGCAATAAAAGCTGTGTTCGAATCCGCATTAATCGGGGGCAAGCCATTGGAGACGTCCTTGCGATTTGTTTAATTTTTTCTCACCCCGGCGCACATCCCCTCGCCGTTCGAGGACAAGTGGTCCCATGCAAAGTTCATCGATTAGACGGGGGTGGTGTCGTCGTCGTCGTCGTTGGAGGGGGGCGGCGGTTAGATTCGGAGAGGCGGAGCCCGTGTAGTTCGGCAAGCAAGGTTTCTCCCAGTGATTAACAGCGGAAGTTGAAGGGAGATGTCCAGCGGAGGAGAGGCGACGTCGGCGGCGGCGGTGGCGGCGGCGATGATAATTTATTAAAATATCCAAAGTTGGCCGTTGGCGTTCCGCCGCCGCCTCGCTTCACCATATTCCGAAACACATTTCCTAAACTTTCTCGAAACCAAACATCGTGCAATAATAGTTGAGAACTAACTTTGCCAGTTTCGCTCGCGCAGTCGAGAGTTGGAATTAGTTTTAACTGTAGTAATAGTTGTTGTCCGAGGGAAACTAACCCTCTCTCTACAAGCGATGGACAATTGGAGTGTTTACCGTCCTCCTTTTGACACGGTTTTACGATTGTTTTCTTCGGCGGCTGCTGGAGAAGAGGGTCACACTTAATTATTTCTCTAACTCGAATAAAGTTCATGCCGAAATGGTGACCGTAATTTGTTTGCTTCTTTAGGGGAAATATGGAATGGGTTTCCCATGAGCGAGAGGTCGACCGTTCCAAGCGAGTTTAATACTTTTTCTACAGTCCGTCTTTTTTTAGATCATTACTGTTAATTCGCTGCCCGCTCGAATCCACTCGTACTTAATTGCATACTGCAATAACGGGTTTGGAAACTTCATTCATAAATTCACTGAAACGGGGACAACTTACTAGGTACTATAATTCTTAAAAGATAAGTTTATTGTAGTTGTGCCAGTGGTGTGAAAAATCTTCTATGTTAAGATATGTGACACTTTAAAATTAAAGTCGTAGCAAGGCAAACTTAACTTCGAATAACTATAGGTATATATAATTTTACTTTTCATTTTCCCAAAGAGATGTGATCATTTATTGGGCAGCAAGTTTAAAGAAAAATGAGAACAAAAATTTGTCAATGAAGAAACTCTGTTTTGGACTTTCCGTTCTAGAATGTTATTTTGTAGTTTGAAAATGCCTGTTAAGCGCACATTTTGTTTAAAAAGAAGGTACTTTAAGCTCGAAAAGCAACTAAATTCAAAACGAAAAGAGCAAAGTTTCAGCCGAGGAGTTCTGAAGTTGTGGGAGAAATAGGACTCTGAACTATGAGAAGCACCCGCAATGTAAGCGTCTGAGAAGTTTTGTATTTTTTAAAGCACAGTTCTGTTTTCAGTCGATTTGATAAAAAATGTAACCGAAATATATAAAAATGTAAGAATGTCCTTGTTACATTTATTTTTTACAATTACTGTGGTAAATTTGTTGCAAAAATTCATTGAGTATGTTTTAAATTTTTAGCTCCCCATATTTAATTAGAGAGTTATTTGAGTTGTTCTTGTTTAATTCAACATAAATTTACATTGAACAGATATAAAAGCCCGCTGTGTAATGAGTTCCATTTCCTACAGGTGTATCTCCAGTTCTACACGTACCAAATGAAAAAAGGTTCACACACTAGAACTTAGGATTTTGTTATAATTCGAAAACAACCCGCAATATAAAAATTACAAATTACATTTTGGTAAATTAAAGGGAAGTTTGAGAGAGAAATAATATGTAACATGTATAGAATTTTTGCATGAAGGTAAAATATATCATAAAATTTTGAAACATGAAAGTTTATTTAAAACGTATTTAGAAAAGGAAATAAACTACAATCTATAAAATTATCTCCAAAGATATGAACATAATATAGGAACTTAATCGGTGGGTGAATATTTAGCAACGGTTGGTTGCAAAATATCCACAATATCAGACAGTTTGTCAATCGAATCACTTGGTCTTCTAGCCTTACCTATATCTGAGTTTACATCTTATTGCAAGATAGAATACCACTAGATGTTTTTTTTTTTTTTTTTAGAAGTCATGAACGTAACCATGACTTATAAGACTTAATTGCTTACGGCAGATCGATAGTTACCGTTTAGATCTCACAACAAATTAGAAACTTACCCTTTAATGAACGCTGGAACTATTTACGGTAACATATCTTCCAGATCTGGCAGATTCTCTTTTTCAAGAAGATTCGTATTTCATATGCTACCCTAGTCATAATATAATTTCTGTAAAGTTCAAAAGTAACTCTAAAGCATTGGTCCCAACGTTTGCGTGACTTACTACCGATTGAAAATGTTTGTGTGGCATAATTGGTGATGGATGATGATATAATTGCATGCTTGAGTTGCGGATTATACAAGAAACGATGGAGAACCGATCTGCTATTAAAATTTCTTTTTGTAATCTACTGCATCTGTGAGAATTCTTTTCTGTGTTTAATAACCAAGTAAATTACTACGAATTTCTCTATAATCTGACATTTTCGGGATGTTCAAATAATTCTTTCGTAAAACAGTATATTTTTATAGAGAATGAAAACAAAATCACAGGTTTCCTTCTGACAAGACGGTAACAACATGCTATTTTTTCGTCATAAACGTTGTGTTATTAAAAGAACTGTCAGTCAGAAGGTCATAGTACCGTTAGTTTTCTATTTTTTGTAGTAATATATTGTGCTTTCATAAAATTTATCCGTGTGTCTAAATTAGGAATGATAAACCTTAAATTAGTTTAATGGATGCGATTAAAATGTTATACATAAATATTCTGCTCAGTTTGAATTAATGAAACATCACATTATGCTAATAAGCAAGGTGTATGTCAATTTGTTGATCGTCTGGATACATAGGTTATTCCATTTAAATGTATTTAAATTAAAATATCGGATTGTCGGAGCAGCCTATATAGAGACAGAGCCCATATTCCAACTCTGTGTTTTAAAAATATCTTCTATTTTATACTGTCGTCTAGCTCTAACGCTCAGCCGAATTTACAGTACAGCATTGATATTTAATTTTGTACCATTGAGTTTATTATTGTCACTAATAAAGTGACTACATAGTAATATAAAAGTACACACACAAAAATGTCTGCTACAATGATAGCGTGTTTATCTACTACTCAAAACATTTACAGTACAGGCATGGAAATATAAATGTTCTGGAATATTTAGACGGCTGTAAGAAGATGCAAACTATTTTTGTGAATTCGTGCTATGACCCGAACATATGTCTTAATAATAACAAACAAGGGAAACATTTTTCCTGGACCATGCTTTATTACTTTTTCCAAAAAGGTCAAAAACAATGGACTGTATATTTTCCAATTTATTTTGGTTAATTTGGAAAAATTAGTTCTCTAAAATAAATGTTTAAAATCAGTTTGTAAGTTTTGTTTTTGTTCTCAGGTGGTCTTCATGCATCACGATGGAGCGCATATTCAGTCGCGAAGCGTAACCTAAGGCTTGGTTTCGCGGTCCGGCGTGTGACGGTGGACGGCAGCATCATCAGCGAACGAGGCGAGGCGAGAGCAGGCAGCATCAACCCCATAGAGTTTTAGCATCCGCTGGCGTTAGCACAGCCCCCGTAGACGATCAACAGTTTGTTGGTGTTTGTGCGTGGTGTCCGTTGACGGTGCGCCGTATATGCGGCACTGGTGTCGTTAGTGTGGCGTGTTTATTCAAATGGACAAACGAAAAATGATGGCAAAAAGGCCTAGAGTTGACAACTTGCGCGGTCCCATCTCGAACGGGCCGATGCAACAGCGTCCGTTGGTCGCGTTGTTGGACGGAAGGGACTGTTCCATCGAAATGCCCATTCTTAAGGACGTCGCGACGGTGGCGTTCTGTGACGCGCAGAGCACCAGCGAGATCCACGAGAAAGTGCTGAACGAGGCAGTCGGCGCCCTGATGTGGCACACCATCGTCCTCACCAAGGAGGACCTCGAAAAGTTCAAAACGCTGCGGATCATCGTGCGCATAGGCAGCGGCGTCGATAACATAGACGTCAAAGCGGCGGGAGAGTTGGGGATCGCCGTGTGTAACGTTCCAGGGTACGGCGTCGAGGAGGTGGCCGATACGACGCTGTGTCTCATTTTGAACTTGTACCGAAGGACCTATTGGTTGGCGAACATGGTGAGGGAAGGGAAGAAGTTCACGGGACCGGAACAGGTGAGGGAGGCGGCTCAAGGATGCGCCAGGATACGCGGCGACACGTTAGGCATCGTCGGACTCGGGAGGATCGGATCGGCGGTCGCACTGCGCGCGAAAGCCTTCGGTTTCAACGTCATCTTCTACGATCCGTATCTCCCGGACGGGATCGAGAAGAGTCTGGGACTGACGAGGGTCTACACGCTACAGGTAACGCAAACAATATTATCCCATACGTCACCTTAAATTTTAACAATTCGCCACCTCTTTTATTACATTTTGGTGTTCCTCAAGGATCCGTTATCGGTCCCACTTTACTTTTAATTGATATTAACGACATAATTATTTATCGCTTTTCAATCTTCTAATTTCATTACTGTCGCTGACAATACATTAATACAACTTACTAACTGGTTTACTATAAATAATAAACTGTCTTCTACTTCCCGAGCGCAAGTTACAGAAGTATTGTAATAGGGTTCATACGATGAACGGCTAATTTCATATTTTCCGGACGTTTCATGACTCCGAAAGTTTGACAAAATAGATCCACCCTTTCCGTCTGTCTGGGATCTGTAGTCTAAGCACGAATTTATTAGACAGATAATATCCGAAACAACTCATTCCCACTAACAACTGACGTCATCTCAAAATTTTGCATAGTAAATACTATTTAAATTTTATAAAATAACATACTTTTACAAGACCGCTCAAATGTATTTACGCGCTTGAAATAAATACAGTTGAATTAAACTTTCGATTACTGAAACAACACAGTATCAAAGGACGTTTTCTTTATTATATTGTTTATCAAGACCCAATATGTGTCCTTCGTTTTTAGTGAGAGCTAAACAAATTTTTTGTAATATATCCACTAATTTATCTAATGTTCTTTTATCATCCTTATCTCGGAATTATTGGAAAAATTGCTGGTGCGTAAATACTTTGACCTGTACTCATATGAATCTGCCTTGATTTTTTTATCTTGGACATCAAATTTTTGAAAAAATATCAAAATCCCATAACAAGATTTTACAAGTTAACTAACTTTAAAGTGCAAAAAGTCTCTGAAGTTTTGCGAACGTTTTAACTTTATTGTGGGCATGGTAAATCGTTATCCTAATTTATCTGTTTATTACTCTCCTCCCTCCAAAATTGATGACGTCATTTCATGTTAGAAATAATTTCCACGCATCATCCAGGTGTGGACCGGCACACAATTTATTCACTTATACGCAAATATATCTTTGACGTAGACCATTTATAAACCTAGATCGAGCGTAAATTATTTCTTTACACAATTCTTTAACTGGCTATGTGCAGAAGTGCGTATATTACCTGTAACATCTTTTAAGAAAACCATCAAAATATTACTTCTTAGGCGTCCTTGTTGTTCATAAAAAATATATTTAAATTTGGGGTTCAGTTTATTTTATTGAGTTTTTGTTTATTTGTATTATAACATGTTAGCATCTTGGATGTAATAATGGCAAGTAAATTATTATTATTATTACTACTATTATCTAGATTTTCACTGTATGCACGTGTACTTTTCAGAACAGCAGTAACCGTTGGAAAATTATGACCTGTTTCTGGCCTTCTAAAGATGGATGGCGTGAGATTAATATTTAACATTGTAAATTTAAAACTCGTACAGTAATGGGTGTATCATGCATGTAATAACGATTAATATAATAATTTTAACTAAAGTGTACACCTTAAGAAGAATGGTGCCCGATTTTTGAATAAAATCAAACAATTTGTGTATAAACTACACGTAAGTTCTTTTGACGGTACTAAAGACATCGCTGGTAAAAAATATGCACAAATGTTTCTCTTTTTGTTATACAATTCGTGGTATTAGCCTACGCTAAAACCTTTTCCTGGTTCAAGGCACGCTTTCGAACTAATAGAAACGGTAGGTTCATATTTACGCGTTGATTACGTACAATCTCTCCGATCTTTCTAGTACAGTCAATTTAGTAGTAGCTGCATTGAAGTTTAATTTAGTTTTGAAACATGTTTATTAAGTTTTAGTATAATTTTAACTTCGAAACAGAAAGTTAATTTTTAAAATATTGTTTATTTCCTGAGCATACATGTTAGGGAATCATTTTGATTATTGTCCCATTTCGTATATTCTCAACGTGTCACATTTCGTATAATAAAAAAAATTCAGTCTTCAGTGACCTTCTCTTGACTGTCTACTTGCGATTTTATTAGATAAATCAACTCTGAAAGTGGGGAATTGATTACGTCCAAATTTTAGATGTATTTTTGAAGATTACCGTGTTGGTGGTAAAACACCAAGCAAATGTATCAACCTTTTTCAAAAAACTGATGACGTCATCTCATAATTTATAACGTGACATTCTTACTGCTTAATGGTTTAATAACGTGCTCATATGTTTAACGTTACACCATTGTACTAATTCCATTTATTCCATTGCGTTGATAGTGTGTATTTACAGACCAACTTTGTCCGTGGAACGATAGAATAATAAAACTATAGTAAAATAATAATAATAATAGATGTTTCGTAATTATTAAAATCAATCTTAGTGTGGTACTAAAATCTTAATCAAATTCGTTACATAGATTCTAATAGTAAAATTTCATTAAACAAATTTGAGTTTTTATAATAAACCAAAAATTTACTTATAAAAATGTTGAAATAACGTAATAAAATTTTTGGTGAGAATGAACTGATACATTTTAATAAACCTACATCATAGTTGTAAAGTACATCTAAAATTTCTCAGTAATCAGTCGAGTAGTTTGCCTTCCGATAAAATCGTTTACATATAAACACAAACGGCAGACGGCAATTTCATATCATGTAAGTAATGAAACGTCGAAAAAATATTATGCATTTGTTAAAATAACCTTCCCTCAGTTAGGTTTGGTAAATTAAAATAAATCTTAGTTGAAAAATATATCTGACAGATACACGGTGTTGGTGGTGCTTCCGAAACAAGGGAAGTGGGAAGTCCGGTAAATCTTTTCGCACAATTTTGTTTTATCATTTTACACCACTTTTATTTATGTTTAACTTTATTTGTACGTTTTACAAGGTTTATTGTAATATTTAATGATAAGTGTAATTGGAAAAACTGTCGAAAAGAAAATAAATTTAATCATAGTAGACTTTAACTTCGAATGGCTAAAAAACACATGCGCCAACTTCTTAGTTATAAAAAAGATACAAAAAGTTTCGTCTTTATTATACGACTGCGCTTTTGTTCTCTTCTCAAACCGTCAAATGCTTTGTGATTGAGGTTTAATCGAATAAGTTGCAACAGTAATCGTTTCTTTCGCTTGAAGAGTGTGGGATGATTCAATGAAAGCTCAAGGGGACTGGATAAATGTTAATAATTATATTAAATGAACAAACTAAGTAGTTTGATTGACGTTCGTTGTCTTACTGTCATAGTACTGTGTAAACAAAAACAGTATTAAATGCAACTCAAATTGTTTTCGACTGTACCCCGTATTTTGTCATTTAAAAGCAAAATCTTGCTGATGCCCTACATATAATAGAAAAAAATACAACGAACAAAATAGGCGGGAAAAGTAAAAGGAAAAGATTTGGAAATTTAATACGTACAAATTTAAATTACTTTCTCTGTATTGTAAATTAATACATATTGGCAGTCTTACAAGTATTTCATTGTTCTTCCCCCTTCACTAGTGTAAAAATAAATGCTTATTAATAACGTTATTGAAATTACAGTGTAAGCAATTCTTGCTTATGTTGTAAGTATTCGTATTAATTTTGCTTGTTTGTTTTGCAGTAGTGTACTCAAACTGTGTTATTAAAATAGCGGCTAATAAAATGAAGGAGCGACTTCTGAACTTTAAAGGACGCAAGATAAGCGGATGTGTAATCAACACTTGAAGACACTACAACAGTGTACATTATACCTGATCGGTGAACCATGTGGCTTAAACTAACATATTTCGTCAAAATGATTAATAATAATAATAAATTGTATTGTACGCCAGAAGCGGATGAGGTGGAATTTTAAATTTTATTCTTAATATGTGTTTTAGTTTTGGGTTGTAGGAGTTGTCAAGGTTGCAATAATTTTCCAATTCAACAACATTTAGAAAAGATTTTATCTTAAGACTAAAATCAAGGATGCCACAGATAATTTAGACATAGCCATAAATTATTTAACACTCAAGAGGTCCTTACTTGTTTAGATTTGCCAAATCTACAAGAGTACAGACTATTATACGAATCTATTACAAATACGCGCTTAAATATTTACTTAATAATAATTATACTTAGAGAACGAAAACGCGATGGAACGTCTCAGTAAGAGCTTAAGTGATGAATTGTATTGGCTCAATATGTACTTCTTATACTATTTCTACTCTTATCTCTAACCAGTTCCGAATTATTTTTTATTGAATTTATTAAAAGTGTATAATGTAATGTTTTTTTTTTTAATTTCTCGAACGTAAGCTAAGGAAGTATTGTAATAAGGTCCATCGAATGACTACTTTCATGTATAATAAAAAAGTGATATACATATCTGCTCCACGAGAAAAGATGATTTAACAAGTGTGAATTTTCATGCTCAAAGTTTAATAAAAGAAATGAAAAATGTTTCCACAGTCTACCCTAATCATATATTTTCTGCAGTTTCACCAAGAATGTTTTCCTTCAGTGGGTAAAAATGAGCATCTGCACTAATTTCGTTAAAATTGAACTTTTTTTTTTATTTCCTTGGAAACATGGGGTGCTAAATACAGGATTCAGATTCAGGATCCAAAGTTCCCTCGAAAAAGTATATTCGGTTGTCAGGGGATTACACCTTGTAAGCTAAATAATAGTTCTATTAGACTGCCAAAAAGTTTTGCTAATAATTCGTGGTGAATCCATAATTTCCTCAATCATATTATTGGTTGAGACACCGTGTATGTGTAAGCAATTTTTGCTTATTACTTACTTCTTTTATAACTGTCAATTACAAAAAATGAGTAAAGTAAACGTAGGCAATACATTGTTTGTGGGTAGAGTAACTAAATGTAAATAAATAACAGTAATCACCCAAGGAAAACAGCGTTTAAGTGCAAGATAGGGGCGAACAAAATGTCTTTTTTTTACTTTATTATTATTATTATTATTTTTAATAAGATTGTGTTATGAATGTTTTAGTATTTTCGTAAACAAAAAGTGTACACAACTTAAACCTTTACTAATTTTAATAATGTCACCCCTTCTAAACTGTTCATAGTGGCAACGAAGACAAAATGATTGTTATTACGCCTAGTTGACACATTGTCGACAGTCTTTGTATCGTCGTCATGTTGAACAAATAAATACACCCGGTGACACAATAACAATATGAATAATTGTGGCCTCCAGATCAGTAAATATATAAAACACTGTCATTATTCCACTTGTTAAAACCGTCGATTTTGGCCCAGCAATGTAGATGCCGTTCATGCCCAAGCCTTCCCATAAACGATAATACAACAATAGAAAAATGTCACTGATTGTTTTTCTTTTATTCTATAGGATCTGCTGTTCCAATCCGACTGCGTATCTCTCCATTGCACCCTCAACGAACACAACCACCATCTGATCAACGAGTTCACCATAAAGCAGATGCGGCCGGGCGCATTTCTAGTGAATACGGCCCGGGGCGGTTTAGTCGACGATGACGCATTAGCACAGGCGTTGAAACAGGGCCGGATCAGGGCGGCGGCGTTGGACGTTCACGAAAACGAGCCGTATAATGTGTTCGCGGGACCCCTAAAAGAAGCCCCTAATCTGTTGTGTACGCCGCACGCGGCGTTCTACAGTGACGCCTCGGCAACCGAACTTAGGGAGATGGCGGCGTCCGAAATCCGACGCGCCATCATGGGCAGGATCCCAGAATGTCTGAGGAATTGCGTCAATAAAGAATACTTTATGGGCCCGGGCTCATATCCCGAAGGTACAGGTAATATTGTTACTTAACTAACGTAGGAGAAACAAAAAAGTTGTATTTACTTTTGAGATAATTATATTTTGTTTTGGTTTGAGTAGTTTTTTGTTTCTTTCCGAGTCGAGTGAGTAACTTTCCAGCGAAACCACTGCTAAGGGTGTGTTTTGGTTTGGCTTGTAGAGTGCTCGGGGTGCGTTAACGTGCAAAAATGTGTCTTGTGAGGGAGGTTAAGGTATAAATTAGCAAAATGTATAGTTTAAAGGTTCATTAAAAAAAAATTACACGAGTTATTGTGTGCTATAATTTATTAATACGCAAACAATAATAAGTCTTTTTAAAAAGTAGCGTTTTGTTTTTCCCTTTTACATTTTTTTACTATAATGTAATTGTAAGTGTCTTTGATAAAACTCTGTGGCCTTATTTATATGCTGAGAACGGATATTGGGAAGTTCTATAAACACGATTGTTTTTAGCTTGAAGGTAGAAGTTTAATTCAGTACATTGCAAATATGATGCAATGCTAATCTGATTTTTTTTATTATAACATAAGTATATCATTTTTTTACCAATGTTCACAGATCATTACATCAAAGTTACGATTACAATGTTATAACACACTTATATGTGGTGTATTCTTTTTAATTGTAAATAATATAAATTATCGTGGCTTTATTTCTCATTTAATTGGTTGAATTACTTTTCAACTTAGTTTTTTTGTTGTATCTTAAAGTTTTATTGTTTTTGTGACATGTTCTTATTTAATTGATGAATCGTCATATCGGGATATGTTATTAGCTTTGACAGCTCTAGTCAAGGAGGGATACATTGCATCATATATTTATAATAATGTTAAAACGCTTTAGTGTTTATTTAATTTTCAGTCGATTAAAAAATAATAAAATTTGTAACAACAAAAATCTAAGGGCGTTTAAATTTGGGCTGCGAACTCACCATGAAGTGGGGTCTTTACTGACGATCGAGTTTTCATCATAAATATTTTTCAGGGTAGTAAAGAAATATTGTAGTAGTCCAATATTTTGATTGAAAAATTAACAGTAGTATTGTGTTTGTACATTTGTTTACATGACAATACCAAATGATAACCAGACATCTCTTAATTTAGATAATTTATATTATTTACAGTTAAAACTAACAATACAAATATTTGTATCATTGTAATCGTAATTTGATGATAAGTAAAAACCGCTACACACAATTACGTTGCTATTTAAAAGATTTGCGTCGCGACGCCGGCGCTAAATATTCGTCATATTTGCAATATACTAAATTATAGTCCCTCGGCGAGCTAAAAACAAAAATGTTTACAGAATTTCATTATTTCAATCAGTTCGCAAGAACAGAGTTTTGTTTAAAAAAAAAAAATCGTCGCTCTTTCTACAGTGGTATTTAAATAACAAATATATCAAGATATAAAGGTGAATGGTATACCTACTTCTTACTTAGAAAACAGTCAGTCGATTTCGGAGTTCAGATAAAACACGTCAGATGACGTCACAGTAGCGAAGGCCTGTCACTTTGACGTTTGTTAAATTACGATTTTTATCGTCGTAATTTTTTATGCATTGCATATTTGAATGAAATACTAAAAAGAATACAATTAATGCTGCGTGCATTTTATATGTTCAAGGAGAGTAGTTTAAAAAAATGTTCTGTAGACTGGGAAAGTTAATTAATGAAGAAACGTGAAATATCAAAGGGTTGCTGTTCAAAGTTTATTGTACACGACTTTTACACTTCTTCGAGACTTCGTTTTGGAAAACTGTCATGACATTTGACACTTTTTAAATATTTTTTCTGCACTATCGGATCTACAATAAAATGTCATACAATTCGTGTGTTTGAATGCGATTAATCCGACCGTATGATTTTTATTTAATGTGTAGTGTAAAAAGTTGGAGCTATATGTGCTTTTAATTTATTACATGATTTTCTTAGTAACTTTACGAACACAATAATAAAAGGCATCCCGCAAACACCAAGCATGACATAAAATTCCAAACATTTTTTTCTGTTGTTTGCAGAAGCTATTTGGACAGCGAGAATGAACATCTGTTGCAATATTTGAGTTTTTTAAATTTATGATTATAAGATCTGTTATGCGTTTCAAACAACTAACGACATAATCGAGTTAGTTGAAATGTTTCCAAATTTTAAAGTTTTGATAAAACATATTACATTTTTACCAGATGCATTTTAATTTTGTTAAACTATTACAAAGAACTGACTTGTTTAAAAAGAAACAATAGTCGTATTATGGTTTCTAAGGATACATGAAGATCTTAGTATTTTTCTAGCAACTTGGCTACAATGCCCGCTAAAAAATGGTCTGTGAAAAATTTCAGACGTCCAAACAGCTTTATGTGGTTGATAGAGACATTTATTTTGTTGTACCAGAAGTTTGTATTTAAAATTGCTAGAAATCAGCGGCATGTGAAAATAATGAGGTGTGACGTTGACATCGTTGTCTTCAGTCCAAGTCAATAATATTTTTATTAAATGAAATTTATCCTTCTTTTTGTTAAATATTTACCCATCATATAACATGTTGTGTCAATAGATAAATCTTATCCAGTGTATTCCCAGAGTTTACCAAATTTGATAAACGTGTGCCATAAATATTAAAAAAACTATTTACTTTCATCAAATAATTTTTTACAGAAGTTACTTTTTGTCTGAAATATTGCTGAAAATTTGTGATACTATTAAAAGGTTTTTTTTTTTTTTTAATTTGTGTCATCTGTATTTTGTTATATTGTGCAGTAATATTTGTGACAAAGCCAGAATATTTGCTCAAAATTGCGAAAACAGTCTGTTTAAAGTATCCAGGCCCAGTTTTTAACAGTCATACTTATAACCGTTTAAAATAGATTGTGCCATTAATACTAAATTTAAATATGGATTAAAAAAAATACCTCTCGTTAATTTTTTTATTGTTTCATTTTTAAATTTGTACCATTTTACATCGCAGCTACGTTGCAAATTAAGAAGTTGTATTTAGTCTGTTGTATATTTTGTGATTAAAACGATATTTTAGCACAATAATATAATTAGCAGTTTGCTGCGTTTTCAGTGCTGCGCCATTTTTTGGTGTTTTTAACACATAAATATGCAAAATAGTAACAACGATTACGCTATTTATTTCTGTTCAATTAACAGTTTTATTTAAAAAAACGGCACTGTATGGTACAAATAAAACATATCTGTAACATGGGTGTTCCGTTTGTTAAATTTAGATCCAATAATTAGGTGGTTGGATTTAATTATACCTTTATAATTGAAACTCTTAAACAACAGCAAGACTACTGTATTATTTAAAAGAAATCAATTACTTACCTCCTTTTATAAATTAAATTTTGATTAGGTAAATAGTTCTCGCATTTTAAATGTACAATAGCTAACCTGAGCTTTGTCGGTTGCACGCTCGCCCACACTCAGCCGTGTTTACACCACTAAAATACATCAGGAATTTTTTCCAACACCACAAAAATTTAATCACCTGTAAACTCGTGTTTGGCTTTGTGCTCCCTAGTAAATGTAACGTTTCATGTCAAACTCATTTACTTCAATAAATTTTGTTTCCCATAATTGTACCAATACACATATTGTTTGTTTATTATTTTTTTAAGTATCTGGACTTCAATCGTAAAAATTGTCATTTAAGTATTTGTATTTATTTATTCAGTATAATTGGAACGAATTTATTCGACAAATCTAATTTTATTAAATGTACAAACAAGACTCTAAACTTGTAAATTTTTTATTTTGGCCTTTGACTACATTTTTTGCTAGTTCATAAAGAATCGCTAGAAAGTGTTGAACCGGTGCTTATTTCAGACATTCTAAATATAACGTTAACTTGTGTTATGTTTATTTATTCTTATTATTATCATTGTAAATCAGAAAAATTAATAGTAACATTAAAGTGCAATCTTTTCAATAGAGCGAAAAAATTATCTGAATAGTTTCCGTTCATGTAACCGTAAACTGAGAGCAGTTACTTTTAGCACATTTTATAAAAGCACAAAGTTAAATAATTGTCAAAATATGTATTCTTAGCACATTATTTTTATAAACAAATAAAATTTTATAGCTTGTTAGTTTTACGTGGGCTAATATTGCGTGAAGAACCTCTCCGGTGATGATCCTTGGTAATCTATGCGTAAATTTCAGCCATTGCACTCACTCGGTCAGTGTTGAGGTGATAAATAATTTCGTAATGTTCAAAGTGAACTGCATAGCTGCATAGTCACAAATGAATTAATACTCGATCGTTGTGCACGACCCTTAATTGAATTATATTCATTACAAAGTAGATTAAATACGGCTGTGTTTGAATACGGCCAGGTCCCAAGTTTTGACCGAGGATCTGTAATTTATGGATTAATTTTTGAATGGTAAAATTTTATTGGTATGCAAAAATAGTGTGCGTATTTTATTCGGTTGACGTAATACACCCCGGCATGCATCTTAGTATACCCTTTTCGAGAGTTAGAGCTTGTGACTAACATTAAATGTGTGAACAGTGTCCCCGGCTGGGGTAAATGGAGGCTACTATCAAGGTGGTGCACTTCCCGTCCAACAGGCGCACTCGACGACACCTCACGAAGCCCCTCACACGGTAACTCCGAGCGCTGCGCCCCCCACACCTCAGCCGGCCCCTCCGGTGGGTCCAGTAGTTCCACCCCATGCTCTCGTGAGTACTACCACTATCAACATAAAGTAACCAAGGTGTCTGCTTTCTCTTATTTTTTCTTTTCGCCGTTTTTCTTACGGTGTGCATGGGTTTTTGTCCTCTTATACTTAAGGTCGCTTTGTCTGATCGTTTGTTTGGTTTCAGCCGATCAGCACACCAGATCCAGCGAACCACCATGCATCAAAACCAGAACCGTCAGAGGTCCACTAACAAACATCTCCTTTGATGAATGATGATGTGTTTCAGTTTGGGCTGCAAGCTGCTATGAATGTGTGAAGTGCACGTCAGTCACATTATATATGTTCATTTTTGTTCATCCCTTAAGGTATACATATCGTGAATTGAAATTATTACATCACAGCTAATTTTGTCGGAGGTTCATTTTGCACAAGAATGATTTTCTTTTGTCTGTATATAAACAAACTGATGTTTAGTATTCGTTGATTAGAGAGGAAAATGAGTTTTATGTGGACGATTTTTATTTTATTTGTAGAAATTTTGACGTCGAAATGAACCGCCGCGTTTGTATAAAGAATATACTTAACGATTCTTTCTGTCATGTTTTTGTAAAAATGGTATATTCATGCTTTTTTTACTCCCGATGGATTTTTGATGTGACACTTGGTTTCGTGACGGATTAGTTCTTGTAAATCTTGTTATTTTGTCCGGAAAGCGGGACCAGTTGCCATGTCAAGAACGACCATTTGTTAGTAGTGTTAGTTTTAGTTGTCCAAATTTCATGCTATTGAATAGATAGTTTATCTTGTAAAATCTTTTTAGTTTTAATTAGAATTCTTTTCTAAATACATAAGTGCATTATTTCGTTGAACGTCGGAGGAGAAGTACACCGCGGTATTTTTTATATAAACATTTCTGGTCTTGAAGAGGAGCGTTTTATATTGATATTCTGCACATTATTTTGTAAATCTGTTTATTTAGAAAATGCTGCCATGTGTGTATGAGTGAATAGCCCAAAACATTTATGTTTTAAATTCTTTAGGAGAATAAACTACTAATATTGATATATAAATATATATATAAAAGTATATATATGACGAGACTTTTGTTTAAAAGGCAAAACCAGTGAAGTTGGTTTCAAAGTGAACTTAAAACAATTCAAGGTGAAGTGCGGTATTGTTTTAATTTCGTATTGTAGAATACATTAGTGATATTTGTGACTTATTTCAGTGATAAACATTTCTTTCAAGCCGCTTGAACGTGATGCATATTTTTGTCATTCTCTTAATCACCATTAACAAAAAATACGACGACAGGAGACGACATTCCATGGATTCTTTATGTACGCAAACATTTTTTCAAACAACAAACACAATAAAACAGTTATGGTGTGCTATTTACTAAGTATATTTTTATAATCACAATTTTTAAAAACATTTTATAAATGTAGAAAATGGTTCACCTACTGATTGGCTGGGAAACACAGTCGACAATAATATGCAACACGCCACAATAGAAACAGCATGTGAAATAAAACTGTAGGGCTATTGGACTTCCACAAAATTTTGAAATAAATATCTTCAAAAAATAAACATGTTCTTTTCTAATTTTTGCTTTATTTAACCCGTCCCACTTTTACAGCGTCTGTCGAATCTGGTGGTAGAGGGCGCCACGTGTGCCTATAGGGTTACCACCAAACTGTAGTTGCAGCTGGATGAGACTCTTTCCCTTAGTTTCCACGACGAAGAAGTAACAGAAAAGACTTCCGAGGAACGTCAGACATGAGAGAACCGCAAAATATGTGTAGGAGTGAAATCGCTCGAAGGTTGTCGCGAAGGTATAGATATTAACGAAGGATAGCAGCCAATACTCTGCTTGTATTACCAGATAGGTATTTTTGTACATTTGGAAAGGCATGTATTCAAAGATGAGTATTTTAGAAAAATGGTTTAGACCCATGTCGTAAGAGAAAAGGAAAAAAAAGGCAATCACCAACAGATTCCACTCAGTATTAATCATAAGGTCAATGTCGTACTGATTTAATAGCAGATACAAACTGAAAAGACCAAGACTTGCACTTGTAAAAAGACAACTAGATATGAGAAAACCTCTCACTTTCCACGAGAATCTAGTGTGCAGATAACCCCACAACATTTTAGTAAAAACAAAGTATATAGCAAATATACAGGAATCTGCAAAAGGACTGAAGACGACCTTACCGTCGGTCAACGCTTCAAGAGTGTAAAACATGAAGATCAAGTAGCCTGCACAGATTTGAAAAAAAACCACGCACATTACAACGAGAAGAGGTCTATAGACGACTCTGGAGAAAAGCATGTATTGATAAGCATCTGAGTCCTGTCTGGACGCGTCCCAGTCTTTCTTAATGTTGGCCATATCCATGTAAAAATTACCTTCTCCCCGGTACCATGCTAGAGATTTAGCCGCCAGTTCGTGGCCTCCCGCGTACAAAAAAACGGGACTCTCTGGAACTACTTGAATCAACGCATAGTGGAGAATCGGGAAACTTGCACAAATTACCGTCAACCAGAAGGTGGTAGTTGCTGCAGCGATAACACGACTGATGAATACACCTACAACACAACTGTAACAAAGCCACCTTTACCGCACGCAAAACTAACCCATAATCATCATGGAGTTGTAGAGCACGGTAATGTAGCGCCGAAGACCGAAGTCAATGGTCTGTATAAGCAGATTTTCGCCTGCATTGGAGTACGACATCCCCAGAAACCCCAAAAAGAAGCGTCCTGCCATTTGGACGTTCACTTGAGGAACGAGGGTGATCCACCAGTTGAAGATGTAGAAAGGTCCGACCGCTTGGAGGACTTTTTTGGGGCCCATCTGACGCATGAGTAGTGAGCTCGACGTGACTCCGAGGCTACAGCCGAGCAACATGATGCTTATAAGCCAACTAACTTCGCTCGATGTGGACTGGTCGGTTTTCACTTGGTACCCGTGTTGGGAAACGGAATTCGTCCATCCAAGAGCGGTGCCGAAGGAGAGCGATGCGAGACATGCTAGAGGCTTTTTTTTAAATAAGTTAGAAGCGGTTTCTTTCGTACCTAAAAAGCCTGCGTAGATTTGTCTGGGGAGGTGGCCATAAACAGGACGTTGGAGTCTTTCTCGAAGGAGTTGTTCGGTCATTGAGTAGGGGGACTCTTCTGGGGGGTTTGGCGCCGTTGTTTGAGGCGGCGGGGGGATTGACGCCCTTTTTTGAGGCGACAAGTTTTGTCTGACGTTCGCATAATTCGTTGTCATGTTTGAATTTTGCCGCATTTTGTTAGGTTGGTAGCGCGCATGGAAGAAGGAGAGTTTATTTGTGATTGTTGCGCGTCAAGTGTCAAAGTCGAGTGGTGGGGGAAATGCCCACAAACATGGCTTCTCGAGTGTTTGCATATTTTTAGCGCTTGGTTTTGATGGTGTTTATTAAAGTTTATTAAAATGAATGTGTGGGAACCAGTACCTGACGACTTCAGTTACGGCATAGGTAAACGTTTTCGCATTCAATCGCTTTCTTCGCATGTAAACATAACCCAACTTTTGGTGAAACTTGTTGATTTCCGAAGCCCCCCAACTCGCATTATTATTTTTAGCAAACAACCTCACGTAAAAGTCAAATATTTGTGATCAATAACGCTCGTACACGCTTTTGGGAGATGCACTAAGCAAATTACGTGCAGCCCCTCCCACTTTTTATCTGAATTTTATTTACCACTTCCTCGAGGAAAATGTAAATGTTGATTCATCAGATGTCATCAAACGTGAATTTAATACATTATTATTATTGAATCATTCGTCGTTCATTCAAGTCAGCGCGTCTGACACACTCAATTGACTCCTGTAAATTCCTACAGTAATTAAATCCCATGATGTAATCTAAGCGGGGCTCGCTGCCAGTCATTTACGTGTTTTTCTAACAAAACGTGTGGGAATTTTCGATAGAACGACCTCAAGGTTTTCAAAGGTGATGCTAAATTTTTGCACAAAACTCGGCGGGTTCATTCAAGGACGACTACGTTGTAATTTAGGGCTCAAATTAATTGACCCAATTCGCGCCAACATCCTCGTTAAAGTACAGAGCGGCGTGAGATAAATTCGGCCTTAATTGTTTTCGCTACATGCAATTTCATCATTTGTAGCCCCCAGATTGTCGCACGAAATACGAGAATTGAGAAAGTTGCTTTTCTTTAGCAATATACAATTTCGAGGGCGACAGCGAGTTCAAGCTGAGACTGACCGTCGGGGATTCCCTCCATTTACTCGAGGAAGAAGAGCATTGGTACTACGGCTGTGTGTTGCACGACAGGCACAGGAAAGGCATTTTTCCCAAGAATTACGTACACGTCAAACCATGTACCGTAGACCATTCTGGACCCACACCCACCTTCAACTTCAAGGAACCCTCGATTGCACAGGAGATCACTTCAGTGCTCAAGGAATGGGGCATCCACTGGAAGAACTTATACGTGGTATTTATATACCAGTTGATTTCACGAATACTAAGTGCATCCGAGACAGCGATGTGTTAGCCTGTATTAGAACGCGAAAAGTCATCAAAATATTTTGAAATTGTTTATAAAATAATATTTCCTAAGAACCGACAGTAAATCTAATTTCAATTTAAGCTTGTTAGAATATTCATCTGTTGTCGACCCATCTTGCGGGAACAACTACAAACAAACCAGAAAAGTACTTAAAAGATAATTAGGTCAAATAGATTATTTATTTTGCTAAGATTCCAAAGTTTGTTTTCGTTTGAGATAGCCCTTTAAGTAAAGTTAAAAATTCATTAATCTTGCGGAAGAAATACGTAGATAAATTTTGGTTAGCGATTTGTCACCTTTATGATAATCTCAAAGTATACTTTAAGATTAGATCTTAACCACTTAATGTTTTGCTTTAATAAAATTATTTAGTTGCATTTCAATTGAAAAAATTGTCAACAAAAGTAAGGTAATGTGATTTTCGCAAGTACTGGACTAGAAAAATGAAAAATTGTTATTAAATATTGTAATAAGGTCAAGACTAAATTCATTCACGTTCCAATATCTCTAGAGTCTAAAAAAGTAGGTCTGTATGTTATCTGTCCATCATCTATTGTTTGTTGGTGATTTTATTAGATATATAATTTCCGAAACTACTGGACTGATTGTTATGAAATTTTACGTAGGTATTTTAAGAATGTCGTATAAGTGATAAAACGCTAATCAAACTGATCATCCCCGCCAATAATTTGAAGATTAATACTTTTTTATAACTGCTTATACAGGAAGTCTAAAAAAATTATGAATGAAGCAATATATTTTATGATTAAATTAATAACGGCTCACCTCATTTATCTGAAATTTTGGTGCAGGTGTTATTAGTATTTCATTGAACCTATAAAAATTGATGTATGTGTCCTTGGTAAAAAGATAATGTCATCATAAAATTTTGTTATTTCTTTTTAATATAATTACATGATTGTTCTTTGTTTGATGAGATTCTCAGTAAATTTTATTTTGGTGTATAATTTTTTGAAGCTTAGAGCTGTAAAAATGGAAATTAGAAGACTTCGTCAACAAGTGTCCCGGATGCGCTTGACCATTCGCGTCGCTTTCGTCGTTCGCTCTACGACACTCCCATTTTTAGAATCACAACAAAGACTTCGAGCAAATCAAAAACCGAATCTACGATTTGCTAACGCACAGGAGCAAAATAGTCAGCGGTACGCTGCCGGTTGACGAATTGAAAAGGGTGACGAAACAAGCGACCGAAGAAATAGACGTCGGTAATAAGACCTTAGGTTTAGATTTAATAGTTAGGGATAAGAACGGAAATCTGATCGAACCGGAAAAGACGAGCACGTTGCAGTTATACTATCTGCATAAGAACGCTACGGAGCGGATGAGTAGGTCTGATAAGGTGAGGACTGGACGTTGTTTTTGTTTGCTTTTTTTTTGACTGTTAATGGCGTGCGTAGAATGAATCAAAAGGGAGTCAACCGAAAACTGCCATTCAACAATACTCTAACATTTTCATAGTAGCTGTTAAGAATTTTACCTGTAAGATGACGGAGGACGCTGAATTGCTGATGACGCTGTATGACGGAAAAGAGTACAAACCGATTGCCGAAAATTATGTCGTGAGGTGGTCGAAAGATGGGTTGATGTGCGATTTGGATCAGATGTATAATTTGAGGGTGATGTTTACGGTGAGTATTTTTGTGTAGTGTAGATTTTGGAAACGGAAGTTATAATTCAAACGCAGAATGCTAAAGGCTATGTAAATTTTCACTTTGATATTGAAAAGTGAGAGTTTTGTAAAGTAAGGAAGTTGTGAAAAAATTTAGAAATACTGAATTTTAAACTTGAAAATAATTAATTCTTGTACGTCTTATACTTCTCTTAGATACAGTAAAGTCTAGCGTCAAAAATAGCTAATTTGTGCGAATAATTTGTTTTAGCAATCGTGATTCGCATGTGAGATAACTATTTTAATTTAGAGGGTGCAGCATGTTTTTGTTTTGTGTAACAAAAATTGTGAATACCATTATATCCTTTTCAAGATTTTAATAAAAATTCAGAAGATGCCAAAAAATGAAAACACTTTGGGGAAAACTAAAAACTATCAGAAATACTAATCTTTGACTTAATTTAAATCCAAATATGACTTAAAAATTTTAAAATTAATATAAAACTTACGAAATGCGCAGTCAAAAACGTCAAAATTGCCAATTACTCTTATTTACTTACAACTCTAGTTATATGAAAAAACTTAATTTAGATAATTGAATTAAGTAAATTCGAAAACACGTTTTAAGTCCTCTTGGGTATTTTTAATTGATTCGATTACTGTTTTGATTTAAAAGAATGCCACTTTCAATAACAATAAGAGCATCTATTATAGAAGTAATACTTTTGAAATTTGTTCGAAGTGTAGCTTGTAAAAGAAAATATGTACTCAAAGAAACTAGAAATTAAAAATTATTAAAATAAATTCTATTCATTGTTTTTTTATTCATTACATAACTAGAAATTAATAAAAATGTTTCCTCTTTAGATTGCGGAATAACTGATTCAATTTGAAGGCATCATCTGGTTTTCAACTTTTTAAATTCGAATATACACTTTTAAAATTTATAACTGCCCAATTTAACTGATTTGTGTGCTGTTTTTTTTTTTTTTTTTTTCATTATTACACTTATTTTATACGGTAATAAATAATAACACTAGCTGAAAATTGTATAGATTACTCTTTAACCTGCGGTTAGTGATATATAAACTGACCTTTCTGAGCGTTTTTATCAAATTAATTTGTGAAATTTGGTGTTGAATTAATTCAAAAATTTGTGAATATACTGCGTTAGTTTCCACCATCGCACGACGTTATTCCTTGCGTGACCGGTAACATAAAGGATACGATTCAGTATCATTACGATGGTAATTTCTCAGTTTTAACACAAAACGAATGAATTATCTGGTATTTAGGATTTACGACCGAAGGACAATAACTTCACCAGAATTTACGGCGAGAGGTCAGTAATACCTTAACCTACAACAAAGCGAGGATAAATGTCTCACGAAGTGCTTCCTTCTGTAGTACGGGTTGTATTTTTTATATACACAAAAACCGAGATCTAGTCGTTGGTTATTGCTTTTTCTAACAAAATAAACCGAACATTTAGTTTTTAAATGACCCAAACCGAAATTACAGTTTTTTTTTAATTCAATTGACTACAATTTTAATTTTTTTCACGCTATGCCGGGGTTGTGCAAGGATCAAATTGGGTTATCTGTTTTGTGTCTTATTTTTTAATGACGTTTATCTAGTCTTGATTGTAATGCTTTTATCTTTTTATCTACTCAGCTGTTTTAGAGATTGATTAAAAGATTGTAAAAATTTAGATAACTTACTTCAATGGTGTGAGGAAAATATGTTACAAATTAATATGCAAAAAATGTAAGAAAACGACATTTAGTAGAATGTCAAAATTATATGAATTTTATCTGTAGACAAATGGGATTCCTGTAATACAGTTGAACAGTTTTTAGATCTAGGTGTGTAAGCTAGTGTTTTCCAAAGTTCCAAACACTTACTATCAGTACAACAGCCGGTTTTACTTCTGTATAAAACTATAAAATTGTCTTAGTTTATATGGAGATATTTTTCACACCAACTTTACTTTCTCCAGTTCAAATATAGTGTTAATTTCTGTCGTAAAAATATTTTTTTTTTGTGTTAATTTATTTTTTGTTTATTTTATATTAATTATATGCCTATTGGGCAAGACATTTTCTTTATTTATTAGTCACTAGTAAACTAAACTTCATCATATTACGGTACGACAAAATTGTTAACGCACTTCGTCAACTATGTTGTCGCAGGAAAAAATTTTTTGGTGCCGTTGTTTTATGTAACGTGTTACGTTTGGTGTAACGTAACATCTACTGAGTGTGAAATTATATATAAGAATTTGAAATTCTAAACTAAAATTATTTCCAATCAAAATTTTACAATTAGTGTTTTTTATGTTAAATAAAAACGTAAATTATACTATACTGGCGTATCACAACAATTAACTTTTTCCTCCATTTTAACGTATAATTTTTTAGAATAGTAAGAGACGGAAAGTTTCACGCTCTGTATAGTAAACATTCTGAATATTGATTTTTCCAGGTTATTGTTAAATTTTCTATCAAAATATGTAATAAATACAAACATACGTACCTATAGCCCCATACAAGTACTAACTTTGGGGCAAATACAACACAATTTTTATATGTTAGAAATTTTAATATTATATATTCTGCATCGTAAAATATTCAACTCGAAAATCTAATAAATTTCGAACTTTTAAAACACAAATTTTAAGCCAGAAGTCATGTGACAATTTTGCAATTAAAAAAAAAGAGTAAATAAATAGCAGCTTTTGAACTTCCTGAGACACAATATTTGTGAACGTTATGAAGTCGATTTCAAAAACTGAATGGATGACTGTTTCGCTTTTATTTAGGATTTAGGAAAACGCGACCTCGAACGCGAAAAAATTTACCTAGTCTGCTACGTAGTCCGTGTGGGGGCCATGGAAATCAAAGAGCTGGACCATCGCCGCAGCTCCGTATCCGTAACCACCAAAAAAGGTACCACCGAAGGTATGCGCCGCCCCTTCGGCGTAGCCGCGATGGAAATCACCCAGTTCATGAACGGCGAACGCGAAAGCGACCTAGAACAAGAATTCGCAGTCCCTTTCGTCAAGTACAAACCCCCAAAAAATCCAAACCGCCATTAATAAAAAAATTTCAGTTGCGACAAAGATAACCTCGAACAAACCCTGAAGAAAATAATGAACAAAGATTTCGCGAAGACTGAACACAAAAACCAAGCGCTGTTCGTCGGCATGAAGTTATTACGAGGCGATTTGAAACAAGTGAGGGAAGAAAACCCTCACCTAGTATTAGGGAACTTGTCGATAGCAAGAAAAATGGGCTTCCCCGAAGTGATTCTTCCTGGTGACGTAAGAAACGACCTTTACTTGACGCTGATTAAGGGCGAATTCAGTAAAGGAAACAAAACCTGTGATAAAAACGTTGAAGTGGTGGTTAGAGTTTGTAACGAGAAGGGAGAGGCAATTCCTGTATGGCTTGGTGTAGTATTTTTTGGGGTTGTTTACTAGTGTGTTTTTTTTTAGGGGGTGATTGCGTTGGGTTCAGGGATTGTCCCTCTTGATGAGTACAAATCGATGATTTATTATCATGAAGACAAACCTCACTGGTACGAAACTTTCAAAGTGGCTATACCGATTGAGGAGTTCAAGACGAGTCATTTGAAGTTTACTTTTAAGCATAGATCGTCGAACGAGGCGAAAGATAAGAACGAAAAACCTTTTGCTATGTCGTACGTTAAGTTGATGCAAGAAAATGGAACGACTCTGAGAGACGCAAGGCATCATTTAGTAGTTTATAAGGTCGACTATAAGAAGTTCGATGAGAAAAGTTTAGATTATTTTAAACTGCTATCTATTGCTAGCGAGACGAAGGATACCGGACCTAAAACCCAGGTCGCCGGTTTGACTCCCAGTAAAGATGTTTTTATTATTTCGAGCAATATTTGTTCAACCAAGTTGACTCAAAACGGTAAGTTTTCGCCACTTTTTAAATTTTTCAGCTAACTTTTTATTTAAGTTGACTTGCTGGGACTCTTAAACTGGCAAACCGACAGAGACAATTTAAAGACTTGTTTGCGAGCTTTGCTCCACGTAGATGGCGAAGAAGTCGTTAAATTCCTCCAAGATATTTTAGATTCTCTTTTTAACATCTTGATGAGCTACTCAGATACAGATACGTACGATCTTTTAGTTTTCGATTGTTTATTACACATCATCAGTCTAGTCAGTAACGATTGGAAGTACCAACACTTCGAACCGGTTTTAGATTTATACATCAAAGAAAGTTTTAGCGCAACTTTGGCACATAAGTGAGTTAAGTCACATTTTACTAACTTAAGTGACACTTTATTTCCAGAAAACTTATTTCCGTTCTGAAAAACATCATCGGCAATTCTAACAGTCAGCTGATTTTTAAAACGATGAAGTCGCTACAGTACGTGGTCAGATTCGTTTCGAGGTCACGTCTTTTGATGACTTTGTGCCCCGTCGAAGATATTGAAGACGATTTCGAAGACAATTTTCGCGATTTATTACAGGATATTACTGGTATGATGTCTTCGCCGTCTGATACTATACTACGAGAACAAGGTGCTTGTTTAAAGTATCTACCAAGTACTATCCCCGACATCTTGAAGGTTTTTGACGCCAAAGAATTAAGGTAGGTGTATTTTTTTATCATTTCATTTTCTTCCTACCTTTCTTTATTTTCTGTGTATTACGTATGGGTTTTTGTCGCGAATACTGTTTAAACTCGTACATAAATTTTTACACAGACACTATTTTTATTTGCTATAATTTCGAATTTTATTACTTTATGTTTATTTGTTTTGTGGTATCCTTTCCTCTTCTAATTCTTGTCGGAGTACTCCTAGATTATGCTATGCTTTTGTTACAGCTTGATCTTGTGTGACATCATCGAAAACATCCCCACACGCCGCCTTACGAAGCAGAAAATGATGACCATCAACGATATTGTTCACAGTCAGTTGTTCCTGTACGCCGACTGTCGCAAGATCATCCTACCCGTCATCCTCAAACAAGTGAAGGTGCTGTTCGAGGTGAACGACGAGGTAAGAGAAGGCTTTTATTGCTTGCGCGCTTTAAAAAATCAAACCAACAAATGCACAATGATCAAAATCGACCATCATGTAAATAAAACATCCGGAATGTGTTTTTTGCATATTTTGAAACGATCCTTGCAATTTTTTCGACAGAATCAGAAATAATCTGATCTTTTGCACAGTTACCTTGGTCACCGACGATTCGTCTAAGTCTTCTCTGCAATGGTTAGTCTCTCAGAGTTTATACACACGTTCTGTTCTGTTACTATTTCTTTCTTGTTTCGTGTACACTTGAGCTTAGCATGGGGTTATGTAGTCTAGTGCATGTACGATATTGGAAAATGTGCATGGTCTAGGAGTGGAATAACGTATTAATGTACTTAGGTTTTAGGCAGTGGAGTTGGGTAGTTTGTAGAGTTTTTGAAGGAATAACGTTTTACTTTTTTGGCTTGTTTTAAGTTAAATGAACATTAGTTTTCTAATGTGTAATATATAGGTTACTGTTTTCCGTGTGACGTTAGTGGTCAATCCATATACAAAAATCTGAAAAAAAAAATCATAACAGTCAAGAAAAATTACCAAGAGAAAAAACATTGTTTTGCTCGAGTTGTATGGTTTTATGAGTCGGGATTTTTTTTAAGAGCAAAGATAACGCTCTGCTGATGCTTTTAGGCTGCCTAGCTACAATTTTAGAAGAAAGCATTGTGTTATAGATTGTTTTTACTTTGTATAAAATACATTGCTGCAAAAAAAGAGCTATTTTGCTTTCCGAGCGTAAAGTAGCTTATAAAATGTGAAAAAATAGGTCTCCCATTTCCGTGTCTATCGTCTTTTGGCGAATTTCTTAAACAGATAATATTCGAAACTAATAAACACATTAAATACTGTGAAATCTGGGTATACTTAGAATTACTGTGTAAATATTAAAAAGCAAAAAGATTTGTTGATCTCCACCAGATATTTGAAGACGTCATTTCAGAATTTTTCCAAATAAATCCTACGTCAAATGTGCAACAAATATTATCTACGTCTGTGATTTATCAATTCACCCCCATTTTTAATATTCCGCTTCTATATTTTGAGAAAAAAGAAATTATAAAGTCGATCGTTCCGAAATGTTGCATGGGCTTTAAGGTTATCTTGAATCTGGCGAATCACCAGATTCATCCCTTCCAAAAACATAATGACGTCATCTCAAAATTTTTCCAAAGTAATTCTCACTAATGTAATGAAATGCAGCTACTATTATAATAATAGCTATTCAAATTTTGACGAACAAAGTAATATTATTAAGTTTTCACAATAGAATTGTGTTTTTATAACATAAATATTAGAATAATGTTCGTCATGATTGTGTATTAAATTAACAGTTTGAACAATTAACACGTTTTTGAATCTAACATCCAAAATGTTTGCGTTAAAAAAGTAAAACGTCTTCTCACAGTTAATAACCACCTTTCATCAAAATGTTTTCTGAACGAGTAGTGACTTCTAAATTGTGTATTTATATTTTTAATTTGATTTAATTTATTTTGAGTAATCTCAGTAGTGTAGTGGTTTGCTGGGTATTATTATAGGGTGACAGAAGACAGGACGGAAGGCTACAGAATCGATCGGTGGCTAAGGTGGCTCAACTTTTGGGAACCACGGAACAGTGCGTCCACCAGCACAGAGGATATTCAGAAGAGGTGACTCCCAACCCATTTTTCAATCTTCCAAAATTTGCTAATAATCGCTACGCTTGTATCAAAACTAACCCCCCCCCCAACCCACCAAAGAAACTTTCTAATCCTTGAATTCAGGTCGAGTTGTGCATCAAAATCTTGAGCGACATCTTGGATCTCCTCTTCAATAAAGACGTAGGCCCTACGTACGACGACATCTTGGAAATAATTATGATGGTGTTGCGGACTGTCATCCAAACCCACATTAATATGACGAGGGAGTCGCCACAAGCGGTGCGTAGCAGTTGGCGAAAGAAAAAATCCCGACTTTTGTTTTTAGGGGAATTTGGTGTCCATCATGATCGACATCTTTCGACAAATGTCGGAGCGTCACTACAATTCGTACATCGAGAATTTCAAGACGCGTTTCGACACCTTGGACTTCCTCATGGAGATTCTGCTAGTGTTTAAGGGGTTAGTGAACGAATCTGTCTTCCCGCACGACTGGTGCGACATGATTATGCTCCAAAACAGCGTCATTCTTAAAGCACTGCGCTTCTTTTCACACACTATTCGTGACTGCTTTTTCGAGAAATTCGAGTACCAAGCTTGGAGTAACTTCTTCCATTGCGCCATCGCATTTATGACGCAGCCAGCGCTCCAGTTGGAGAATTTCTCGTTCAGTAAAAGAATGAAGATTATTAGAATCTACAAAGATATGAGGCGAGAAACCGGGTTTGAGATTCGTTCCATGTGGTTCAATTTAGGCCAGAATAAAGTACAGTTCGTACCTAGTTTGGTCGAATCGATTTTAGAAATGACGCTGATACCGGAATCGGAGTTGAGGAAGGCGACGATTCCGATTTTTTTCGATATGATGCAGTGCGAGTTTTATTCGTCGCGGTACGAGCTTGAAAGTTATGGAAATACGTCGAGGAATTCGAAACACGTTAAGGGGAATTTTAACGATTTCGAGAATGAGATGATCGCGAAGCTGGATATTTTGGTGGAGGGAGGAAAAGGCGATCAGAATTATAAAGATTTGTTTCATAGTATTATGATGGACTATTGTACTCAGCATTCTGCGATTAAAGATTCAGGGATTAAGTTTGTTACGACTGTGACGAGGTTGATGGAGAGGTTGTTGGAGTATAGGTGTATTATTACCGACGAGAACAAGGAGCATCGGATGAGTTGCACAGTCACATTGTTGGTGAGTATATGCCGAATAAATTTGTTTAGGAAATAATTGACAACTCCTTCCGTAATGAAATCGTTCTTATTGGTTAGAAAATACGTGTCTTGAAGTCGGATAGGCTGTTCATGCGACTTTCACGTGATTATTTATTTGCTCAATGCATACTAAGTTAATATTTTCCTTGTGTCTTGCGCGTTTTTATTCTTGAAATAGAGAGTTTCAGTACTATATGTAGTTTAGAAAAAACGAATCTCATTGTTATCAAATTTCGTTAACCGACATTGAATTTAACTTTTCTTAAAACCCCAACAGGACTTCTACTCCGAAATCAACAGAAAAGAAATGTACATCCGCTACTTGAACAAACTCTACGACCTCCACATGGAATGCGACAATTACACAGAAGCGGCATACACCATAGAATTACATGCCAAACTTTTGAACTGGTCAGACGATGACCTACTCCAAATCCTCAAAAGCAATAGACATGCGCATGCCCAAACCCATCGTCAACTCAAAGAAGCTCTCTACTACAATATAATCGAAAACTACGACAAGGGCAGACTGTGGGAGTGCGCTATCGAGAAGTGCCAAGAGCTAGCTACTCAGTTCCAATCAGAAACATTCGATTACGAACAACTGAGCCAACTGTATCGAAGAATGGCGAAGTTCTACGAAGACATTATGAAGAAAAGTCGGGCCATCCCTGAGTACTTCCGCGTCGGGTATTTCGGGAAAGGGTTTCCGCAGTTTTTACAAAACAAAATGTTCATCTATAGGGGAAAGGAGTACGAAAGGTTGGCCGATTTCAACGCGCGGATCTTGAACGAGTTCCCGAAGGCAGAACTCTTGAATAAATTGACGCCTCCTGGTGAGGACATCACAGAATCGGATAGGCAATGTATCCTTTTAACATTTGGGGGGGGGGGGGGGTATACTTACTACGCCCACCATTTTTCCTTAATACCTTTCCAGGGATCCAAATCAACAAAGTCGACCCGATTATGGACGAGAAAAAACACCGTTTTTCAGGCAAGCCCGTGTCTGAGCAAATCCTGAATTACTACAAAGTGAACGATATTCAGAAGTTCACGTTCTCGCGACCTGTCATCCGGAAGGATCCGTTTATTGATGATAAAAACGAATTTGGGCATTTGTGGCTCGAACGTACGGAATTGACGACGACGTATCCGTTGCCTGGTATTTTGGGGTGGTTTCTTGTGAGTTCGTCAACCACCCATGAGATTTCGCCTCTACGCAACGCCATCGAAACTATGGAGAAAGCGAACAAGACTTTGAAAAACTACGTGGTCATGTTCAACGCGGATAAGAACATGCAAATCAATCCGTTGAGTTTGACTTTGACTGGAATATTAGATGCTGCGGTTATGGGCGGAATTAAAAACTACGAGGAGGCTTTCTTCACTGAAGAATATAAAACTCATCACGAAGAAGATGATTTGCTTTTACAAAAGTTGAAAGACTTGATTGCCGACCAAATACCGCTCTTGGAGTTGTGTGTTCGGATACACAAAGAGAAAGCTCCTGAAAATTTACAACCTTTGCAGAAACGCCTAGAGGATTGCTTTGCGAAGATGAAAGAGAGCGTTACTGAAAAATACGGATTTGGGGTATTTGAGAGCGTCAAACTACAAGACAAGCTCTAATTATTTTTTGTTTTTTTAGAACTGTGATATTAAATTAGAAAATCAGGTCACCATGAGGAGGCATCACAGTATCGCAAACGACTCTCGACTGTCCAACGTGTCGATGGTAACCGAGTAAGTATTTCGTTTATATTCGTGTAACGTGATCTCAACGATGACGTAACACGCATGTTCCGTATTTGATCTGGGTTTGATATAGTAATGTGGATGGTCGGAGCAGAGTTTCGAGCTTGACGAAATCCCAAGTCGCTTCTTTAAGACAGTTTACTGCTAGTTTTAATTTTGCCACTTCTCCGAGCATTGGCAGGTTCGTAAAAAAAAAACTAACAAGCGATGCTTAACAAGTAAATACAGTCTGAGCTCTGCAACTAACCCAAGTTTTTAAGCTGTTGTAGTGGTTTTTGTGTTAAATTTTGAAAAGAGAGGGCATTTTAATGTTTGTTACTTTTTTCAGACGTGCTCAGCACTCGCCGATGAATAACCGCAACACTTCGTATGCTTAATTTATACCTTATTAACATAGATTAGTTATCTCCTCTATTTAACACAACTTGGGGGACTAATTTTAAGGGTAATTATTTGAGTAGAAATATTTGCATGGAAGTTTCACTGTCACAGACGAGGTGACCTCCGCTTCAACATTCATAACCTCACTTATCACTTGTTTTATTCATCATTCTGCACAGTAAAAACCTAGGCTTGTTGTTATTGTGTAAAGTACCATAATTAAGTATGTACTTTCGTTTATGTTGAATAAGTCCGACGTTTTGCTTACGTACTAGGGAATACAGTGTTGTCAACAGAGCATTGGTTGAATGAAAGACACCTCGTTTGTGACTACAATTACTGCATTCTTTTGCGAGTAGGAGCACTGCACAGAGCTTAGTTTTTGATGGTGTATACTTCACAAAAACACATAGGTTGTCACATTTTAAATTTACAGCAAATCTAGTGTAAGCAGCAACACGAAAAGTTTGCTAATGTCTCCAAGTAAAAGTCTAACCACAACACCTGCTCTTAACCATAAAAAGTCGTTCAAAATCCCCAAAGACAAAAGACGTTCAAGCAAATCGGATCAAACAACAAGCCCTTCCACCATTTCAGGAACCCAATGGTACACCCAAGACCTCACTAATGGAACGCCTATTGTTGAACTAACTGAAGAGGTAATTGTTAGAAACTGTGTGGTATGATTTATATTATTAGTTTGCAGTTAACCCCAAAGCGGCCTCTACGTTCCGAAGTCGAAAAGGAAAAGAGGTTGAGTAGACCTACGAGTGGTCAGTTTTCGTCAAGGTCGAGCAGTTTATCGGTGACCTTACGAGGTGCCGGAAGTTCCGGTAGTAGCAGTAATAGAGACTCGGTGGGTACGACGGATTCGAGTGTTAGTGAGGAAGATATAGTGCCGCCACCTATACCCCTGAAACAACGAGAAGTCGATTATTGTAATTTACCAAACAATGAAAATACAAGTTTTTTGTATTCGCAACGAAATTCGACGAGGACTAGTTTACAAGTTAAAATTCCAGCGCCCGATCCAGACGGGGGTTTCGATGATACACCGCCGACGCCGCCACCGAAACCTCCGAAAAATAAAAATATATCGACGTAATGTAATTTTGTAAATGCGTTATTTTGACTTTTACCTGAGTCATAAGTATAGAGTGACAAAGTTACCGTAAGTGCCATTGAATGTATTTTTATCACATTGTAAGCATATCTATAGTTTTTATCTTGTATAAATTATTTATATCATTAACCAAAGATCGTATTTTTTTATTGTAATTATGGCAATAAATCTTTTTTACGTTTAAAAGTTGGCCTGTTTAACTTATTAGTTTGTAGCTACGTAAATGAGTACTTTTTTCATGGTTTAGTTTGTTATCTATTGAAAGTTAATGGTGATTACATTTGTTGGGAGTAATTATTACATTTTTACATTACGGACCTGTGTAACAACATTATGGTGAGTACGGTTCTGCACCACACATTAGTTCATGATGTCATTCGTGAATGTTCGCGAATTTTCGCAGTTACACTTTTTGACAGTTTGACACATGATCTGTCAAATTACCGAATCTAACGTCATCCAAAAAGAATTTTGTGATTTTTTTTCAACACAATCCAGTGATTAAACTAAATATTTAGGAAAACCAAAGACAATTTAATTAGGATGTATTGTGGTGTTGATAATTAATTTATTGTATAACGGTGTTAAGGTTAAAGTGGTCCATAATGTCGGAACATCTCAGAGTTGGACAAAAAGTCAGACTAACCGGCAAAGATGTGCAGGGAGTTGTCGCTTTTGTAGGTCCCACGAATTTCGCATCCGATACTTGGATAGGTTTAAAATTGGACGAACCCAGAGGTAAAAACAACGGTACAGTTCAGGGTGTCGAATATTTTAAGGTGAGTTCAAAGCAACCCGTTTTCACTGATCGTGACAATCAAAATAGTGCGAAGAGAAGCACGGCTTGTTCGTCAAACCCACCCAAGTCATCCCCCTCGACGACCATGGGAAACCCATCAAGGAGTTTGCGGAGCCACGTACAAGACATAGCAGGTTTGTGCAACTACCACGAGTCTGTTTGATTACTACAGCCTTTTGATGTTTATAGCGTTGGTACAAAACCCAAACCCACTACGTAAGTTGCAACTGTACCACTTAACCAATTAACCCCCATAACATTAATTTTTTTTTGTGCTGCATGGATAGAGTGCGTCGAAAGTCGTCGCCTCAAAAAAGACCCCCTTCTTTATCTGCCTCAAGGTATTACTTAGAGCGCCTTGTGCATTGACCCTATGTTGCAACTAACCCCCTCTGTATTTTGTTTAACATGCTGTAGTTTCTATGTGTTGTTTTGTTTTGTTCTGTTAGTTCACGGTTATCTTTGGCCAGTAGTCGTCAATCTTTGGCTGACAGTAGACAGTCGCTGTCGGGTAGTCGCCAATCGCTTGCAGGCAGCCGTCAGTCGTTGGGAGGCAGTCGCAGCCATCTGGCTTCACCTGTTGTCGAAAAACCGGATACCGCAGAACATGCGAGTCAAATACCTAAACGCGCTTCGTTTATTGAGGTAATTTCTGGGTGTATTGGTAATTCCGTAAAATAGGAATACATAGGTATAGCGTGGGTCTATTGATTTGGGATCATTCAGGAACATGCAAATCCTTGAAAACTTTTGAGTGTAAATATTTTATTATGTAAGTCAAAACTATGTCTAGTAAATATAAAATATGAGACTTCCACCAATTCACTTTTCATTTTTTTTTTTTCGATATTTTCAAAAATATTAATTTTTATTTAATTTTGGTTTTACTTATTAGTCACATTTTTGTGCAATGATTTTTTATTTTTTTATTTTTTTTTTAATTTAAAACATTTTGGGAGTAACTGGGTGTCTCCACGCAAATAAAATTTCAAAGCATTTCATTCATATAGATTCAACCAAAATGTATTGTAGTACACAAGGAATTTTCACTGTGACGTGTACTGTAGAGAAAATTTAGAACTTAAAGACGCAACTTAAATAGCAAAATTATATGCAACAAAAAAATAGTGTGTAAATTTAACAAAATATATGAATGAATTCTGAAAGTATTGGAAGAATGTTTAAATTGTCGAATGGCAATCCTGTGTTTCGACAGAACTTTTCTCGCCCCTGGAGTACACCCAAACAAATACCCCCTCTTTGAAAATTTATATTAAAAAAAATGAGATTTTTGTTTTCTGATAACCTCTATAAAGTAAAAATCAATGATGTAAATAACACTCCCGCAGCTTTTTTTTTTGTTTCTTCAGTTTTTCGATTTGCAATTTTTCGAGTTTTCAAGTTTAAATTTTTCAGTTTTCCAATTTTTTAATTTTTAATTTTTTACATTTTGCAATTTTTCGGCTTGAGGTTCCCGAGTTTCCAATTTTCAATTTTTCAATTTGCAATTTTTCGTTTCGGTTTTTTATTTTCTTTATTTTTTCAATTTTAAATTTTTCAGTTTTTCGATTTTTCAAGTTTTCATGTCTTTCGTTTTTCGATTTTTTAATTTTTTTGTTTTTTCACTGTTTTTATTTTATAATTTTTTTCAATGTCGAATTTTTCAATTTTTGGATTTTTCAACTTTTTAACTTTTTAATTTTTCGTTTTCTCAATTTTAGATTTTTCAGTTTCATGATTTTTCAAATTTGTAAGTTTCTTCAATTTTTGATTTGCGATTTTTCTAATTTTCATTTTAAATATGCAGCAATAATAATAATTTTTTTAATTTTTCACTTTTTTAATTTTACGAGTTTAGAATTTTTCCATTTTTCTATTGTTCGATTTTAAAACTATTTCATGTATTCGATTTTTCAATTTTTCGTTTTCTAAATTTTTAATTTCTGGATATTTAAGTTTTCAATTTTTCGATCTTGCCATGTTAATTTTTCGACTTTACAATTTTGATGATTCTATAATTTTTCAATTTAAGATTTTTTGGGTTTTCCAATTTTTCGATTTGATTCGTTTTTTCTTCTTTCCAGTTTTTCGTTTTATAAGTTTCTCGATTTTTACTTTCTCGCTGCCTCAATTTTTCATTTCTTCAGTTCTTCCACATGCAATTTTTCAATTTTTCAACTTTTCGAGCAAAAAAAAAACAGAAAAATTGCAAAATTGTCAAACTGAAGAATCAAAAATTAAAAAATCAAAAAGCATAAAATGAAACCTTGAAAAATCGAAAGATTAAACATTGAGGAACCTAAAAATGAAAAAAGTGCAAAATCGGAACAACGAAATATATATTGTAAAATCGAAACATTGAAAATTAAAGAAATCAGAAAATCGGATAATTGGAAATCCAAAAAATGAAAAATTGGAAATAGAGAAATTGAAAAATCAAAGTTTGAAAGTTTCAAACATTGAATAAACGAAACAATGACGAAACTGTTGTATTCTATTCATTATAAAATAGAAAAAAAAAGGTGAAAAATAAAGGAAATGAAAAATCATTTCATGAGTTTCAATTTTTCGATTTGCAATTTTTCCTATCGGTTTTTTATTTTCTTTATTTTTTCAATTTTTTTTTGTTTCTTGAAATTTACGATGCAGCTACATAAATATTCGTTTTTTTTTTTAATTTTTCATTTTTTCCAATCTTCAACTTTTGGATGTTTCACTTTTTAGGATTTTGCACTTTTTGGATTTGCAGTTTCACGAGTTTTCAATTTTTAATTTTTCAGTTTTTCGATTTTTCAGTTTTTCATGTCCTCCGTTTTTCGAATTTTTAATTTCTTTATTTTTTTGAATTCTTCGGTTTCTCACTGTTTTCATTTTATAATTTTTCTTTTTTCAATATCAAATTTTTCGATTTTTCAATTTGCAGTTGTTCGGTTTTCAGTTTTTAGTTTCTTCAATTTTTGATTCACGATTTTTCTAATTTTCTGTTTAAATGTTCAGTAATGAGAATAATTTTTTAAATTTTTCACTTTTTTAATTTTACGAGTTTAAAATGTTTTCATTTTTCGATTATTCAATTTCTCGATATTTAATTTTTCAATTTTTACATCTTTCGACGTTACAGTTTTTCGACTTTACAGTTTTGACGATTCTATAATTTTTCAATTTAACAATTTTTGGGTTTTCCAATTTTTTGATTTGATTCGTTTTTTCTTTTCGATTTTTAAGTTTCTCTCTTTTTAGTTTCTCACTGTTTCAATTTTTTGTTTCTTCAGTTCTTCCATATGCAATTTTGCGTTTTTTCAGTTTTCCAATTTTTTCAGAATTTTAGTTTTTCGATTTTTAATTTTTCGATTTTACAACTTTTCGAGCAAAAAAAGTAGAAACATTGCAAAATCGTCAAATTAGAGAATCAAAAATGAAAAAATCAAAAAGTATAAAATGAAAACCTTGAAAATCCAAAAATTTGAAATCAAAAACTTGAAGAATTGAAGAAACGAAAATTGAAAAATCGAAAGATTAAAAATTAAGAAACTTAAAAATGGAAAAATGAATAAAAATTAAGAACTTGAAAAATTGAGGCAACGAAAAAATGAAAAATTGAAAAATTAAAAATTGAGAAACTGGAAAATCGAAAAATTGAAAAATTTGGAAGTCCAAAAAACTGAAAAATTGGAAAAATTAAACTTGAGAAAACGAAAAATTATGATACCGAAACATTGAAAAATCTCATATCTGGCTCCCTATATTGTGAATCACTTAAATCAATTTCTAGATATGTCCAATCAAGTCATTAAAAACCGACTAATTTTTGATATTTTATGAGGTACCGACTTAGGTATTTCTTTTAATAAATTCTAAGTTTGTGTTCCTTTTTTATTGTATTATTTTAAGTTTTTATGTATGACTTCATTTGTTTTATTCTTAGGTTAGTTCAGTTATTTATCAGTATGCACTGTTAGCTAACCTTTTGTACTGTTGTGCAATAATCTTATCTAAAGAAAATGAAAAAACTAAAATTGTGATATCAAAAGAGTGGACGAAGATAAATAAAGCCTAAAAGTCGGAGTGATTTACTTAGCAAAGTTTTGAGATGACGTAAAACTTTGGTGGGGACGATCAGACTAATGTTAGTTAACATCTGGCCATGTACACGAAATTTTTAAAATATATCTAAATTGTTACCACCGTTTCCGTTATTATTGTATTAATGAGAAGTAGGAAAAAAGGTATTAATTTCATTTTCGTTTTATCTCAAACTATAAATAATTTATTTTAAATGAAACAAAGGACCCCCTCTTTACCCAATGTATCACTACTATTTTATGGAATGACTGTGACACTATAAAACTTAAAAAAACTTTAATTATAGACCGGATTTGTCGAAACTCTGAAACCCCAGTTCACTCCAGGCCAAGTCATTACAACAACACCCACACCCATCACCTCCGTCGAGGAAAAAATCAACATGATACAATTACAACAAGAAATGGAGAATCGCAACCAACAAATCCGCGACTTGAATGAAAAATTAGACACTTTAAAAATCAAGCGACAAGAAGACAAAGAAAAATTGAAGGAATTTGATAAATTAAAAATCCAACTAGAACAACTAATCGAATTCAAATCAAAGATAATGGAAGTGCAAGCCAGCTTACAAAGAGAATTGCAAAGAGCAAAACAAGAGGCCAAAGATGCAGTCGAAGCCAAAGAAACGCACGCCGACGAAGTCGCCGACTTGGCCGAAGCAGTGGAGATGGCGACCCTTGACAAAGAAATGGCAGAAGAAAAAGCAGAAACACTACAGTTGGAGTTAGAAGTGTGCAGAGAAAAACTGGAGGAAGTGACTCTCGATTTGAGGATTCTCAAAACTGAAATGCAGGAGAGATGTAAGTATTGGTAGTGTGATGTGGTTTGTAGTAATTTTGAATAGCTGGAGGGACTTCTGGCGGCGGCGAGGAAATGTCAACGTTCGAGGTGAAACAGCTGCAGCAGCAGAATGCTAGATTGAGGGAAACCTTGGTCAGGTTGAGGGATTTATCCGCGCACGATAAGCACGAATATCAGAAATTGTTGAAGGATATAGATCAGAAGAAATCGGAAATTGTTGAACTGGGGAAAACGAAGGAGAAGTTGAGTGCTAGGGTTGAAGAGATGGAGCAGCAAGTTGCGGATCTGCAAGAGCAAGTATGATAATTTTAGGTTGTAATTTTGTTACTAACTTGGATTTGTTGGTGGTTACCGGTTATAGCAGGTAAATTTTGATAACGTAGACTTGCTTTGACGCCACCGCTTATTCACACGAAATTGCAACCGTAAAAGTTGCTGTTTTGATACAAAATAAGCACTGTTGTCACTATTTATAAGGGGCTTTTTACTTAAAGGTGAGGATGAACAGAGTTTTGGAAGTTTTATTGTGTGTACCTTAGTGTGTCATTTTTTATGACATTTTCAATTTTTTTTTCGCATCTAACTACGTACATATATGACTACAGAAAAAGTCTGTACAAGAAGATCTAAAAAATATAGTCTGTCATTAAAAAAAATTGGTTGAATGTTATTTCGACAGAACTATCATCGTCCCTTTTTCGAAAAATTATAGGACTTGATTTTGTGAATTTTATTTTTGTATGATAACCCTTATCAGTGAGAATATAGATATGTATGTAGTGTTAAAGTAAAGGTAAAGAAGCATGCTACGCGTTTATTTCAGGTGAGTTTTTCCGTTACAAAATTTTGTGATGACGTCATCATTTTTTCAAATACCAATTTGGATAGATATTCCGAAATTTTCGGGAAAGTGGAATGTGTCATTTTTGATTTAATTGATAAAATAAATTCCCTCATTCATTAATTTTTTTTTGCGTATTTCAGAGAGGATTTGTTAGTCAAAATTTTGAAATGACGTTATCAATTTGTTGAAAGGGGATAAATGAATAAATTTTGATTACCGATTTACTATGTTTACGACAACCTTAAAAGGTTTTCAAGGTTCCAGACCATCCGATTTTGCAGTTTCAAAGTTAAATTACAAAATATTATACAATTTTGATTTTTTCTTCCAAAAATCTGTATGTCTAGGGTCAAAAATTCAACACAGATTCGTAGACCACAAGTGAACGAGTATCGTATTTTATAAAATCAAAAAATATATATTATCCTAAGTTTTAGAGATGACGTCATCCCTTTGGTGGTGGGGATGATTCGCTAAATTTTGGTTAACGGCTTACCATCTACAATATACTCCTAATCAAGACTTGTGGATTTGAGATTTTAAATATAACTTTCTTTATATAACGCAAGGGCAATTTTCTTAAAAACAGTTTGTTATGATACTTTTCTTCTAATTTTAGTGAAATTTTTTCATAACGTATTTTTAAAAATCAATATCTCAACTATTAAAGGAAATTTCAGAACATGGTGTTCAACACTGTTTTGAGCTTACAAATCTCCAAAAATCGTACCAGATATATCGTCGATTTTTTTTGTTAGAAACGATACACAGTAAAAAAAGCTTGTGTCGTAGAAGTTGTTAACTTTTATTTTTACTATATCTCAGTCCCTACAACTAAAGTCAAAAATAGACCTAATACGATTTCTAAAGTTTTGCAAGGTGAAAACAGTGGTGGCAACCCCGTTCCAAAATTTCCATAAATAACTGAAATATTGAATTTTCAAAATACGTGATGCAAAAATTTCAACAAAATTTTAAAAATATATGATAAAAAAATTGTTTAAAAGAAACTACCCTCGCAGGAGATATTACATTCTGAAAATATATTAACAACACCATAAGAGCCAAAGCCAAACGTAGCGACTCCTCTTAACATGAAATAATTGACAGAAACCAAAATAATAAAAAAAAAAATCGTTGCTTTCCATATATTTATAAAATTGAGAAAAACACTCGGAAAAATCAATATTGGTTACTTTTGAAACGTTTATTTGCTTTTGCAAAATAAAATTTTCTGCGCTTGGTTTTCAAAACACGTTTTTCCGTATGTAATGAAACATGTATTTTCAGACTCATTATAATATTATTTCATTTACTATACTTTTCTGAACAATCCAATCCAACATTTTACCAAATTTTACGTCAAGTTGCACTAGCGGAGATTACTCAAAAAAATAATTCAAGAAAAAAAAGTTAAATGCTACTTCTGCAATATAAGTAATTTCATTGCTTTTTTTTTAAAGCAGAGAATTTACGTATGCACGCAGGCTATTATTTTCCATTTACAAATTTACTTTTGACTAATAAATAAACAATTTTTCGACGTGTCCTCTTTTAGTTGACTCACCTTGTACATACAAAATTTAACAGCAGTCCGCCCAGTAGTTTCGGAGATTACCTTTCCAATAAAAATCGACACTGGCTAATTTTTTTTTGTAATCTGAAGGTCATGAAACGTTGAAAAAACATGAAAGTGGCAAGTCGCCCAATGGACTCGATTGCCTTACGCTCAAAATAATTAAATGTTGGAGACAAAAACCAATGAATGTTAAATACTAATTGTTCATATCATATTCTAGTATATTTAAGACCATTTAATTTGGTGTACACGCAATACTGTACTCGAAAAAATAAGACAGTTACGTTTTTTCGTACACACGTTATAATTAATTTATCTTAAACAACGTCCAAAAGGTTATTATAGTTCTAAATAAACTGATGTTTGTACAATAAACCCCGTAAAAATCCAAACAAAGGATCCTTTTTTTTGCTATTCTCCAACTATTTCACCTCTAGTATCGTTTGCCTTCTGCTATAGGGGTATTCTAAAAAGTAGATCTTCTATACTGATTTGAATAAAGTACGAGAAACGCCCATAAACCACGGAAAGACGATACTAAGCAATGTGATGTTACACCACGGAAAATAAATTCATTTCTGGCTATAATTTTAACGTTTTCTTCACATTTTCGAGCTCAAAAGTTGGAGAAAAAAAAATTATTAAAAGTTTCTGATATTTTTGAATGAATTCCTTGAAACTGCATTGAAAAATTGAACAACCAGACAATCCTAAAATGGAAAAAATAGAAAATTGGAAAATCGAATACTAGTAAGATTACGAAATTGAAAAATCAAAAACTTGGAAAATAGGATACCATTATAATTGAAAAATTGTAAATAATAAAACTGAAAAATCAAAAATTTGAAAAATTCAAACTGAAATCTTGAACAATCAAAATCAAAAAAATTGAAACTTTATAGAATTACAAAAAAAGTTGTAAATTTGAAAATTTAATAAACCATAAAAATGAAAAATTGGAAAATTATTAAATTAAAAAATCGACAATTGAAAAATGCAAGATCAAAAAATTGAAAAATTAAAGCATTCAAAACAGAAAAATTGAAAAATCGAGAAATTGGAAAAATATACAATTGAAATAACAAAAAAATTGCAAAAATACGAAACCGAAAATTCGTGTAATTTTAAAATTGAAAAATTGGAAAATCGAATACTAGTACGATTATGAACTTGAAAAATCAAAAACTTGGAAAATCGGATACCATTATAAACGAAAAATCGTAAAATAATAAAACTGAAAAATCAAAAGCTTGAAAAATAAAAACTGAAATCGTAAACAATTAAAATTAAAAACATTGAAACTTTATAAAATTGCAAAACTGAAAAACTGGAAAATTGGTAACTCGAAAATTTAATAAACAAAAAACGGATTAATTAAAAACTGGACAATTGAGAAATTTAAATGTTTAAACTATCTGGAGTTGTCTTCTTTTTAAGAAAAGAATCGATTTTGTAATAGATAAAAAAAATTCATTTGTAGCTACAATTTAAACGATTTTATTGCCATTTTCAAGCCCGCAGGTACGAGAATCGTTAGAGAAAATGTTAAAAGTTATATTTTCCACGTTTTTGAATTAATTCCTTGAAGCTACAAAGACCAGAACGTCGGAAACTATCCCCAATATTTTCATTTTCTAGAAAATAATCGATTTTGTAGGCCACAAATGCATCTAGGCGTTCAGAATGTTCAAAACAGATTAGAACATAACTGTGTATTGATAAATTTCACCTAACAAGTCATTTCTAGCTCAAATTTGAACGTTTTGTTGGCATTTCCGAGTCCATGGGTTGGAGAAATCATTACAATGAGAAAAATTTTAAGTTAACTCTCTGACGTATCGAAAACAGAATGACGATACAGTTTCCTCCCCTGAATTTCTAAATGAACCCATCCGGACACTTTTACGTCTACTGTGACATCTTATTAGGTACTGTAGTCTCAAAGCATTTCTTCTCTACTGTATAACAATTCAAACTCAGGAAAGATCACTGCAAATCTTATTTCTTAACCAAAAAAATGTATGACAGTTTTTTTTTTATGTGTACAACTCCCTATGAAAGGTTTTGAACCAATAAGGTGTTCCCGATCTTCCGGGGATGATCAGACTTCTTAAAAAGTATAAATCAACTTTTCCACATCTCCCGCATTAGTTCCGAGTGGCGACTTATAACCTTGTGCTGGAATAGAGCAAAGCAAGTATATATATTGGAAAAAAAAATCTTTTTGGATCTTTCAACGATATTGTTCGTCTGTATGAATTTCACATGTCTTGTTTAAAGTGTCTGGTATCTCTTAGTTCAAGCAGGAAAAAAGTAATGTTTCGGACGAAGTATAGGATTTTGATCCGACTCCAAAGAGTTTTCAGAGTAAGTTTTGGCGATGTGTGCAGTAGTTTTCATGAAGTCGACTCCATAGAAATGTCGTTTTTGTTAGTTTGATAGAAGTTTCTATTTTTATATTTGAACAAATGAACAATTGTTTTCCGGGGTCGTCTCATAACTTGTCACTTCACTGTCATCAGTCGTCGGTTGTGCAGTTCTAGGATATCATACAAACGCTAGTTGCATTATTGTCTGGTGAAGTTACACTAAAAACGCATACAGTAATGTTTACAAAATTTATAACGTACTTTCGAACGACCTAAATCAAATTACAATTTTATTAATTCTGCTGAACATTCAAATTGTAAACAACACTACTTACTTATCCTCACCTCAATATCGCCGTCTACTAACACGTAAAAAGCCCCTCTTCCACCTTTCATACACCACTATTCACACTCTCCAAAATCAGGTGGACGCTGCTATGGGCGCAGAGGAAATGGTAGTCATCCTCGGCGAGCAAAAGCTCACCCTCGAAGAAAAAGTCGCCCAATTACGCGAAGAAGTGTCCGATTTGGAAGCCCTGCAAGACATGAACGACCAACTTGTCGAAAGCAACGCCGAACTCGAAGCGGAACTCCGCGAGGACCTAGATATGGCTCGAGCCGCAGTGAAACAAGCGATGCGTGATCGAGACGCCGCACTTGAAACTATAGCCGACCGTGAAGCCACCCTTGGTAAATTCCGGGAGCTGGTTCAGAAGCTGCAAGAACAGTCGCTACAGTTACAAAGTAAGCTCGAAACCGAGACGAACAAGCCGGTTTCGGCCTTACCTGAAATCGTTGATTTTACTAAGATGTTTAACGAGACCAAGGCGCACACTAAGGCTATAGATTTGGAGTTGCGACGGGTGGATATTCAACAGTTGCAGGGTCATATTCGATATTTGACGGCTTATATGCCGGATTCGTTTATGAATAGGGGAGGCGATCATGATGCGGTGTTGGTTTTGTTGTTAATACCGAGGATGATTCATAAGAGTGAGATACTGTTAGGGCAGATTAAGGAGAAGTTTGCTCCTATTGAGAAGATTGATAGGGCGGCTATTTTGAAGGGGCATAAAGTTGAACAGTTCTCTTTCAGGTGCAGGGCGTCGTTCTACATTTATGCTTTACAGGTAAGATTTATTAAAAATATTCATTATGTTGTGTAAAATGCTCTATCCGATTCGAGAACAGTTCTTTAGTTGTAGTGTTACGTTGTTTCAAGAGTTTTAGAAATTGACATTCTGATATAAATTCGGTGTACTCACGTAAAGCTCGCATGAACAGTCTGCGTTAAAACCCCATTGAGTCAGTGTCCAACTTACATTAATAAAATAAAGCATGAAAAGCGCCATCAATATCAATACATGTAAAAAGACAAGTCCAGTTCAAACTCTTGGACCTAGAAAGTTAAAATTTTACACACAGGTTCCCTTTATGGTGAAGAAGGAATAAGGCTGGATTTTTCTAAATTCCCACGGAATAATAGGGAATAATCGATATTATATACCCGGTGTCTGCAAAATGACGGATTAACTCTTCAGTAAGTTATGTACGGGGGTTTCGGGAGTCCCCAAAAAATAATATATATATTTTTTTTATTATGTAGATTAGGAAAAAATAAAATTGGCAACATTGCACGCACTTTTTATTATTAATAATAAAACAAGCTGTTATTTTTCATTAATAAATAAACCAAAAAAACATTTAATAAGACATTTATAAATTATAAACAAAAACAAAACCAATAAAAGAGAAATCCATTAAAGAATAACCAACTAAGTAAACACTAGAGAAGATGTTCAAAATTCCTGCCTTGTGCATATAAGTAAGCTCGTAATGTTTCCAAATTTTGATCATTTTTTGTAAAAGTTAGACATCACTACTTACTAAGATAAAACTGATTTTGGCAATGACATACCCTCTAAAAAAATAGAAGGCGGGTGGGCGGGGCTAGTACTTGTTAAGATAAAACTGATTTTGGCGAATGACATATCTTCTAAGAGAAGAGAGGATGGGTGGGCGGGGTTAATAGCTGCTAAAATAAGACCGATTTTGGCTAATGAGATACCCTCTAAGAAAAGAGAGGGTGGGTGGGCGGGGCTAGTAGTCACTAAGATAAGAGTGATTTTGACAAATGAGATACCCTCTAAGAAAAGAGAAAGTGGATGGGCGGGGCTAGTACCTGTTAAAAAAAGGCCGATTTTGACAAATGACATACCCTCTAAGAAAAGAGAGGGTGGCTGGGTGGAGCTAGTACCTGCTAAGATAAGACTGATTTTAGCAAATGACGTATCCTCTAAGAAATGTAATTAAATTATTATTATAAGAAAATACACTAGAGGCTCCAAAGCACTTTCAAATTCTTTTCAAACAGGAATACCTAGAACCTCAAGATTGTTTAAATTTTTCAAAAAAGAAAAAAACGGGGTCCCAAAATGAACTCAGAAACAGGTCAGGTTAGAATTTTCCAAAAATAGTACACCAAAGTCCCCTAAAGTCGTTTTAAATAATTTACCAAAAATCTCCATGGTATCCAAGAGTCTCCGGAATTGAAAAAAAAAACACTGCGGCACTCAAATTCATCAAAAACAAAACACCAGATTCCTTTAAATGTATCCGAAAATAAAACACCAGTAAGGGACCTAAAATTAATTGCGAACATTTTAAACGTAGGGTTTTGAAAACTTTGACAATTTTTGATACGTCAAAAATTTTTATCTGCTTACTCGATTTTTGCTGATTTCTACCTTCATTTTACAGGCAAACATTGTTGCCAAATGGAATTTTATCAAATTATTACAAAAACAATACACCCACATCTTCTAGGTTTTATTACTAGTTATTGTAATAACGAATGTGTTGTTTAGTTGTTAAACGTAGCAAAAGAACCAATTTTAAAATCCACGAGAAGGAATTTTTTTTACTGTTTTCCGAGACCCACCAGTGATTGTTAAGAGCGTAACGAAGAGTTAATTCGGGATTTTACAGACATCCGGTATACAGGTTGCTAAAAAGTATGGATATTTCAAGAACCGTTTATCAGAACTCATTGGTGCATCAAATAATACAATTCGAAAAAATATTAAATTTAGTTGGCCTTGGAAATAAATGAAAATATTGGTCAGCAATCTGTCACTTGCAGTATTAGCAAAAAATTAAACTTGTGTGCAATAATTAATTTAACAATGGTACGTTTAAATGAAAGAACTGACAAGTTCTTAGTTCTTATGATGGTTAGATATGGCGACAGAAGACGAAGTATTGACGCTTTTCAGTGAAAATTCGGTTTAACCGGAAATCGAGCCCCATATTTTCTGTCTAAAAGTTTTTTTTTTTATTAAATCGTGTTTTGTTTCAGTTAAATGCGTTATTTTTAAAATTATTAACTTTTATGTAATTTCTCCATCAAGGCATAGGTAGTGAAGAAGTAATTATAGATAAAGACAAGATTTCCTACACCAAATAAACTTAATATTTTCCAAATTGTATTGTTTTAAGGCAGAAAAAAATGCAAATGTTGAGGGAAATTTCAGTAACATTTCAGAGGATAGAGTTTAAATAGTTTTAGTTATATCCATACTTTTTAGCAACCCTGTATAAAAGAGTAAACTGTCTGACTGATCTATCAACATAATTACAGCTCTAATTCAGGTTTAGAAACTTGAAATTTTACATGTAGATTTTCTGCATAACGTAGGCGGGCAATGAGAAAGAATTTTTGGAAATTCCTCCTCTAAGAGGGCAAAATAGGGCATGGAATTCTTAATGTCCGTTCCGTCAAAGCAAAAGCTTGAAATTTAATATTTAGGCTTCTGGTTAGAAATTAAACACTTACATTTCAGCATTTTTGGAAATTCCACCCTTGAAGGGGTCAAATAGAGGATGAAAATTTGTGAGTCCCGTAATTTTCGAAACAAAGGAACATGAATTTAACATCTATGCTTATGATTAGAAATTAATATTTAGTTGTTCCTGCGTTTTCGTCAATTTCACTCCTCAAAAGGAAATAAAACAGGGCATGAAAGATTGTATGGAAGTCGCATTTACTTAAAAAAATACTTAGTAGTCCTCTAATAAGTTAGTCAGTCAGTTAGTTTACTCTTTTAGTTACAGAGATATGGTAAAGTAATGCACAAAATTCATAAAAAGCGCAGCATTTGCTTCTGAAAAAAATGCAAAAACATGTCAAGTTTTTTATTTTACTCCATCTTTTGACATACGTAAAAAAAATGTACGTCAAATTTATAAAAGCTACGACGGCATCAGTGATTTTTTTTAACAGGAAGGTCTAATTTTAATTGCATTCCTATTTGATAAAGCTTATTTTTCTACATATGAAAATGTAGCTTCATGTAGGGGTTGCATAACAAAAAAAATTGAGAAACCCTAGAGTGGCCATTCTATTGGTCCACACCTTCCAATCCACCTTCTATCAAATTGGTTATCCAAAAAAACCTTTACATTTACGCTATAATGTGGCGGTGCCCCATCCTGTTGGAACCAAATCCTGCGATCTAAATTTTGTGGATTATCTGGATCAGAAACAATTAGATCCGGAAGCACTGCGGTTCTAAGATGATCTAAATATTGATCTGCTATCAGATTTCCGTGAAAAAAGTAGGGGCCAATGAATCTTCCGTTTATTATTCCCACCCAAACATTAATGTTTTGGGGACGTTGGGTGTGTGCCACTGAACCCAATGAGGTTGTTCTCGACCCCAGTAACGACAATTGTGTATATAACTTTACATATTTTAATTCAACTCTTCATGCGATTTTCTTGAAACTCGTTTTCTAACAAACGATTCCGGTGACTCGTAACAACGACTGATTTGTTCTGCCTGAGTTCACTGCCACTGCTTTGAGTCCCAAATTTTACTAAACGCTGCCTTTTTCTGATTAGCAACAGTGAAAACTACTTCAGGAGATTTTTTCTTGCCATTATTTCCAAGTAATCAATAGTTCCAATCCATCTCCTGCTGTGTTATAAAATTCCCAACCTCGTACACCAACGCCGGTGTTTGTCTTTTTATCTTTTTGCTACTTCAATATGTATTCTACGTCCTGGACTTCATCTTCTTCTGTCACCCTCATCCAAAAAACATCGATATAAATATCTTGTGTTCTTTAGCTGTCCTCCCACATTTTAACTATTGCAACCTTAACATACAACTTCTTCGATTTTCATCTACCTTAGCTCCGTCAGACTGAATTTTCTCGGCCTGAAACCTTTCTAGAACACTTCCGTTTCTTGAGCCATTTATTACAAGAACGTCCTCGATTCTGTGGTGTCCAGGGCGTTCTCATATTCCTTTTACGTTGACAGGTAGTCCACTAACCTCAATAACACCCACTGCATTATTAAGTAAAGTAAATTGTATTAGCAAATTACAAATAATAATAATATATTTGCCCAACAGAACAATTTTTTTGTACTTTTATTGTAAGTCAATTAAATTAAAAGCGTCAGTTTTTGAAAATCCTTGAAAAATGCGACAAATGGCAATCTAAGAACTGTTTACGATTCGAAACCAGATTAACTAATTTGTAACGTTATGGTATATATTTTTAGTCGATTTTGCACCAATACCACTACGCTCTAAATGCGTGCAAAACCGAAGCACTTCTCAAAGTGGGTGCAACCTTCCCAGAGATGGCAGCACACGAGAAAATCATCGACGGTTTCGTCGAACTGGTCAAACGTGACCAACTAGACGAAAACGTGCCAACAGAAGCACTCGAAAAATGTGTTAGTTACTACAACACTCTATTTCCTGTGCTTCTAGGGCCCGAGAATCGTCTCAATCACACACAGCTGCTTGTTGACAACGTCAAAAGCTTACTCTGTGCATGTGATGGTTTTAATAACGACTCCATGGTCATTAGGAATCTTATCGAAGTCAGTACAATTATTTCATTTTCAACATTTACAGAATTTTGTTTTAGACTAGTAATGTTGGCGACATTGGATTGTTGGCCCAACACCTAATTACAACAAGTGAACATCTACAGCAACAACTGAAATTGATCAAACGTCGCATTCCACCAGATACCCGTGTAGCGAATATCGGTCTTAGTAAGGAAGTATTTGATAATTTATACCAGTGTTACCAACAATCGGGGCGCATATTTAGAACGTTGCAAGATATAGTCAAGAATGCTGTGCAGATCATGACTTCGAGTGGAGGTTTTTATTTTATTTAGTTGGTGTGTCGTCCAGGGATGTTATTTTTTTTTTATTTTTAGAGTTTGAAAAAGGGCTGCCACAAGATAAAATTAAAGAAATTGCTCTCAATGCTAGCGATAAAGTGTATGAACAGGATGATTTAGGTCCTGTTCAAAGTGTTAAAAATTCCTTGAGTTTTATTGTAACGCAAGTCACCCAAATCGCACAGTTCCTGCAAGATAATGAGTATGAAATAGCTACTGCTAGCAAAAAAGAGGAGAAGGTGAGTATTTTAAAAATAATTAGAATAGTAGGTTTTATAAGGATGGTGCGATCGAAAATAAAGTGAATTAGAGTTGGCGTTGCCTATCAATCTTTGGATGATACTGTACTTCAATTGTTAGTATTTCTTCTAATATTTTTAAAAAACATCTCTTTTTGCCCATAGGTACAAGATTTTTTTTTTTTTTCATTTTTGTACCTATACTTGAATCATCGAGTAGATGTAGTGATCACATGAAAGTCACATGACCAGTCTATGCTAAAACCCTATTGAATTGATGAAAGGGTAAATTCGTTGTTCATGGGTTGATCACTCGCTTGCACTTATTGCATTTGTCCAGCGATTCTAGCATGAAATGTGTGCGAAAACAACGTCAAAAATGCCGTTGATTAGTATATCTTAAACTAATTAATCCCCAAAATTGAAGCCCACAAACATCAACCGATACATATTTGAAAATTTCCGCACCAGGATTATTCTTTTAATCAATGTGATGACAATATTAGTAAAGATTAATGCAGGTATTGCCGATGAAACTGATGAGCTTATATAGTCCTTACTTTTTTTTATCTCTATAATCCTATAATCTAAATAAAAAATACCTGTTTTTTAACTGCGTAAAATCTATAGAATTGTTTTGAGACGTCAAACCAATGTTAACATAAAAGAACTTAAGAAAGTTTGCTTAAGAATATCGATATTTTAATTTAATAAAACACCTATTAATAGTTCAAAATACTATTATTTACAGAGTATTCCTCCAATCCAAGTAAGAGCAGACACCGTAAAAAAAGAACTCGAACAAACAAAAACCTTAACAAGCAAACTAGAGAACAAAGAATCCGATATAAAAGAATTACGTAAAGCTCTCAAAGAAAAACAAGAACAGCTATCCGAAATGACCATCCGCAAAGAACTCGCAGAGAAAAAACTCGGGAACGTCAATAAAGACTACGAATTAACAATCGAAAAACTGCAAAGAAAACTCGAAGAAGCCCACAACAACTTCAAAAAGAAAGAAAAAGAATTCGAGGAAACTCTCGATCACTTACAGACCGACATAGACTCCCTCGAAAACGAAAAAGGCGAAATGAAAGAAAAACTAAAACTGCTGTCAAAGAAAACACAGATGGAGTTATCAATGTCGAAGAGTACTTCCGGTTCGCAATTATCTTCACTACAATCCTCGATTGGGCCGAGTTTGCCTGCCGTCGTCAGAGACTCGCCGCTTCTTCTGCAAGAAATCGATAATCTTCGTAAACTCTTCCACCAGGAGAGAAACGAACGAATTAAACTGGAAACTGATAAGTTGAAGAAGGAGTTAGATAGCTTGTCTCCGCTACCTTCATTTAGAACAACGCCAGATGAAATTTTGGATAAGTTGTTCAAAGAGGGCGCTGCTTTGAAACAGGAGATTCTGATGAGTTTGGCCAAACCGAATTTCCCGCAAATTTATAAGGTTAAAGCGGGAAATGGTCCTGCGGCTTGGCAGAAACATTTCGCCGAAGAGAGAGATAAAATGCTGGATCTTGGACGAAGGGCCAAGGATTTCCAGAGTAAAGTGGCCAATGAGATTGTTCGGAGGAAATTGGGCGGGAAAGTAGAGGCGGACTTCACCGTTTTCCCGACCATAGAAATGGTGAAGGTGAGTTAATAATTTTTACTTACTATCTACGAAATTAGATTCGATTGGTAACTTTGGTGAGGATTTGAAATTTAACCTGACTATCTAAGAATCATTTTATAGATGTAGGTTCAAAAACTTTTAGGCTTGCTTTAATAAGGTATTGTTACCAATAGAGTCAAAGTCGAGTCCCTGCTGTTTCCGAGTACTGAAATAGACAAATAGTCGATAATTTCTGAGAAACGCGTTGTTCTGTTGTAGGCGTTGGGTGAAAGTAAGCCAGTGAATGTCGGCTTTGTGAAAATTCCGAAGGGCTGTTTGCCGGGAAATGAAAAACCTGGAATCGTGAATCTGGAATTGGATTTCCAAAACTTACAGAAAGTCTTACAATCGCTATCCTGTTAATTTATTTATGGTGCTTTAACTATACTTAACTAATTTATTGTTTTAATATTTTTTATGATTAAGGTAATAAAACTGAGTTAGAGTAAACTAGTTTGATTGTCTTAATGGCTTCAGATGTATTGATTGGGAGTTGATTATTTCAATAAGGAAAACGCAGTAGTAATAGCTAGACGTCATGTCACGAGTCGGAATTAACAATTGCATGAATTTTTTATAAGAATCAGGGCCAACAACTGACTAAAAATAGAGAATTGAATTTAGTTTGAAACGTATTTTTAGTTTTCATGATATTTCGGGTGGAGTTTAATTCGTGCAGTGCGAAATAGAACTCGAAACTTTAAGTGAACCCCAGAGGTAAGTAATAAAGTAAATGTTTTTGCGCGTTGAAGTTGGTGTCAACTCCGGCCAAACTACGCATATATTAAAAAATTAAACAGAGTTTGGGTTTGTTAAACTGAGTTCACTGCGCTTGACGGGTAAAAGTGGATTAAGGTGAAAAATTTATAACGATGTAGCGGAAATGCCGCCGAACTCTTGTACATCTTAGCATTAGCGAAGGTAAGTACTTCTTGAAAATTTATCGACAGGTCACTCGTTATTAACCAAAATTTGCCCACTCTTTCCCTTCTAAAAATTGATATTAAAATTTGAAATGTAGATGCATGACAATCATATTTATGTGTAAAACATACACTGATTTATTTATTCATCCAGTCCAGAAAATTGGTGACGTCATCAGCTTATAAAGTGCACTAGTTATATAATTTTTTTATTATAAACAATAGACATGTAAAAAATATATGAAATGTCGAGTGTAAAAAATGTAACTTAGTGAGTAATTTTTAAATTTAAAATCTAAATGAGAGTGTGTCAAATCATGTTTTCGATAATACATAATAGTAATATTTCATTATGTTCGTTGTTTCTGAGATTGTTCTGAAATTTGCCAAAAAAATGTAAAATAATTTTCGCTCGGGTAATAAACAGAAGGAAAAGAGAAAAATAGAGTTAAGTGGAGACTAATACACAGGTTCCGTTGAGAAGTCATAATTGCACACATGCAGCCATTATAGGGCGTAGGTAGAAGGAAGTTAAGTCTGCAAATTTTATGTGTAGGTACTAATCTTAATTATTGAAAGAATCTCCAGTATTACATCAGCATTAATTAAGGAACCTACCACACAACCGTCGATCATAGCAGTGGCGTCAAAACCGGGATAAGAAAATCATAAAATAGACTAAATAGAGAAAAGAGATTGTCTGGACACACGGAAGTTTGGTATTTTGATAAGTCAAACATCCCGCCAAAGATAGACATGTGCACAAAATTGTATTCCTTCACACTGGAGTGGGAAAAGTTATTAAAATAAGCTATATGGCTGCAAACACCTCGCCAGCTTTCAAAAATAAAATCAAATACTACATACAAATCGATACAAATAACTGAATGTCACAAATTTAAACACGCAAAGGAAAAAGAGAAATCGTCATTAAACTTGATGATAATTTACAAATCGGAGTGACTATTCGTACACACAGTATGTACGAATAGTACAAGAGCTATTGATACACACGGTGTGTACGAATAACTACAGCGCTAATCGTACATACAGTGTGTATGAATAGTACGCGCGCTGTTCATACTCACATGTAGGTACGTCCACATTACAAATGATACAAACATCTGTTCACACCATTTTACTCTCTTTACTGTGAATAATCTGTAGTTCGATTACGTTGAATATTTCATGATCATCAGATCATCAGATGGATAGAGATTTTGTATATAGGTATCACTCAGTAATTAGGCGTACTAACACAAGTTGAAAGGTTTTGGCGCCACAAATCTTCGATTTACCTTCAAACTCCAGTTCAAATTTAATGATTTTTACGACCGTTGTACGTCTTTTCTAAAACTATATGGTATACTTATGCTTTTACAAATCTGTGGCTATAAATCGCAAAATGGGTATAAGTGACAAAGAAGAAAAAGCTGTATTATGTCAAATACAAGCAAACCGTAACAGGCATTAGAAATAAATCCAAGAGACTAAGTGGTAGGTAGGGTGTTATTGAAAGGTACGTACAACAAAATTGACAGTTCTTCACGAAGTCTAAGAAGTCTAAAATAGTATATTATTAGCCAAGGTTGCAGAGCCAAGCATTCTAGACCGAGCGCAAATTAGAACCCGAGACGCGCAGTGTCGAGGGCTCTAAGTGCGAGGTCTAGAAGTGGCTTTGCAACCGTGGTTAATATACTATTTTTTTCACTAGTAGAAACCATAAGACAATAAACTGAAAAATAAACGTTCAATTTTTTGACGCAACATGATTTTGTTTTGATTTCTAATCAAACTTGATCTAAATCTTCAACACAAAGAAAACCGTTTATACTTGTCGCTGAGTTAATCATTTTATCTTCTACCGTCTACCAACTACCATGCGTATACTCAAGTAATGTTTGTAGCACACATTTGTTCATTTTTTAAGAAATAATCACATCAAACATTGCGTACATAACCTCAATTTTTCTTTTTGAACCCGTGGTAGCAAAAGTTGAATTTGCTACCACTAAATGAGTCGACATTTGCATGCGTCCAGGCTGCTAGTGAAAAAAACTTATTTTGTGTTGTCAAAATTATAAGGGGAAAATCAACCCTTATCCAACCTTTTTAGACGCTACTGAAGGATAAATAGGTAAAATTAATTTATTTTAGTAAATCCTAGCAACTGTAACAATAAAACTTTTGTCAAGACTAAATGTTGCTATAGAAACGAGAGATGATCTTTTTATCAGAGGCGTACAACGAATTTGGACATAAATTTTAATAATTTTTATCTCTAAAAGGAGAACACTTTTACCTGAAATTTTTGTAACTTTTAGCACCCATACTTCGAGACCAACTGCCGATTTTATTTTGTACGTACCTTTCAATAACACTCTGTATATTAACATAAGAAACAAAACACAACAAAACAGTGCTAACAGACTTAACTTTTATTTTTTGTACTTTTTTTTTTCAAAAAAACTTTAAAACAAAACAATGGAACTATTTTTAAGAAGATTATAAGAACGAAAAAAAGATAGTTTAATAATAATTAATAGAACATCTCCAAGTGTTCAGTATCATACTAAAGATTCTCGCTTTCACTGTAAACAGTACAAAACCAATCACCTTTCAGTTTTCGCTTGATATTGGCACATTTCTTTAGTACTGATTCCATTCGACATCTTGTTACAAATTCTGCAGTGCAAGTTCTTGATTTTTTTCGCAGTTATCAAAAAACGAAGTAGAGCAGAATAACCGGGTGCTGCAAAATCTTTTTGGACTAAAGATACATGCACTTCATTTTAAAAAAATTCTGATTTGATTAATTTTGGCTCAGTAGGTAAATGGGAAGTAGTATATTTAATAGTGGATTCGTAAGATAAACCAATCCATTCAAAGATCAACTTCTTTTTTTCATAATCTGATTTTAAGCTGTATTTTACTGGAACCTCAAAAGTTTGTTTTTTTCTTTTTACTTCCACAGCCGTTGACATGTGACCTTTAGGGCGCCCACAACGAATCATTTTTTAGGAAGTTTAGTTGCTTTTAATTCAAACAAAAATTCTTCATTTAGGTTGGTTTTGGATGATGAAACAATAGTTTTTTTTGCCGGAGTAGGCTCGTTCATTTTTTGTAAAGAGCAACTAGGTAAAATATGATATTTTTCACTTTGATTCTACGAGATGGTATTACTAGTAGATTTCTGTCTATAGACTTCACTGTTAGCAAATATTTTTGCAAACGTTAATTGAACAGCATTCCCTACAGCATCTTAGATGTGCCAATCACAGCCTTAATTTTGAGGGATTAGTTTTTCTATTCTTTCCTCATTTGTTTTTGTTGCAGTTTCTTGGTGTTCATTATCCTGATGTTTATTATGTACCACTGCATTTTTCATATTGGTTTCGAGTATTTTCTATTAGTTTTTTGTTGTTATTGTTTATTTCTTCCAATGAATTACTTTGATTCAAGTCTTCAACGTAAATAATCTATTCTTCCACATTTTTTCACAGTGTGATTAAACATTTTCCTCTGTGAAATTCATTTCAATTTCTTCAATACCTGTATCAAGCACTTCGTTTTGTTAGTGACTGCATTTTTAGACGAACTTGCCAGTTCACATATAAGTACCTCTATATTCATTTCGTAATAATTGAGAAGCAATTTGGCGTCTTGCATTTTTTGCTTATATTTTTCAGTCCCAAACTCGGATATAACAACAGCAAATCTGGAACATAATTTTGCTGCTTATTCATATTTTTTGTTAGCTCTAACAGCTGTAGGTGTTGGAGATGCGAAATCCAATATTGTTACTTGTTGGCATGCATCATTTGCATACAGATTTTCCATATTGCTTGACGCTCTGTGATAACTTAAATAAAAATTCTTCTTCCAACGATTAAGCATCAACTTTTCGTCAGACGGATTCAAACCCATTTTTTCTCTTAAAGCCAAAATGTGGCAACATAGCAATAGCATTTGGTTAGAAAGCTGCAGTCACATTTGTCATTTTTCGTTTAGTTCTAGGTTTTCCTTAATTTTGTATCTTACCATAAAAGAAAATTGCTGCAGTAAAGATTTCCAAGCAAAAGGAGTAATTAAGTTGTGATATTTCCATTGATAAGTATCCCGTTTAAATTTAATTATTTCCTACTTAAGGAGTAAATCGTGAACTTCTTTCTCTTTCAATTGGTAATGAAGAAAACACCTTCTTGAAGTCAGTGAAAAACTGGTCCAAAGAAGACAGTTTTTCAATACCTGCTTTCAGCATTTGATTAATATTTTCTAATCTACTGGTTGTATTGTTTCCAAATGTTAGGCAGTGATGACGATATGCACAGACCCACTGCTCCTTTATGTCGTGCCAATTTTTCTTATAATATGCCGTAACTTTGGGAAAATTGAAACTTATTCAATTCTATTCTATATACTCTCCGTCACTATGGCTGTATGTTATCCTCTGTATCAAATTCAGGCACTGTTCTTTGTGGGCAGACGAAATCTTCATTTTATCCACAGTAATTTTCCTGCGAAACGTCTTTAGAGTGTAGTATAAGCATAATAACAGCCTAGCATCTGGAAATTCCTGATTGAAAATGTGAAGGTCCTTCATATCCTTATCAGTGAAAGTAGTTTTTGTTGCCTCCCAGTTAGCATTTTCTTTTTTGAATAACTGAGTCACTTCGCCTAAAGTAATTTCGTCCTCATCAATCAACAAAAAAGAACATATAATTTCACTATGTCCATTTTCATCAACAGTGAGTACAACGACATTCTCAGGTTATTGAGTTTGTAGGTGCCATCGCATATTAATATTTCCGGAAAGTACTTGAACATTTGTTTCATTGTCTTACTTTGGTAGTAAATTGCTCTTAGATTTTTGTCGCCATTTCGGAAAATTTTTACTGAGTCTCCTTCTTGAATAAGTTTCGGGATAATCTCTTCGAGTTTGTGTTTAATAGTGCTTTAGCAATTGACTTTATATTTCTTTCAGGGTTACGATTTTGTTTGTTTTTGACATAATATAGTTTTGTGCGTCTTTCGAATTGGCTTTCATTTGCATAAGATGCACCATTTCTTCTTTGTCGCTTGGATCCAGTTTGCAATTTCTAGCCATAAATTTGTAAGAGGATTCTTCAAGTCTGTGATTATGCATTTCTGTAATGCATAACTGATGATTATCGTTAATACTTATTTTTATACTAGCTGGACAATTATCTTGCATCGTTTTGTGTCTTCTTTAATTTACTCTTAAAATGTTTACCTCTTTTGGCACATGCATAATCAATTTTATAATATTGCACGTCATCACTACAGTTAGCGGCCTGTTTCTTCTTTCCTTCGGAAATTGTTACACTAATTCTTTTGTAAAAATATATATAATTCATGTCTTCGTAATTTTTTAAAGTTAGCGCCACTCTTCGTAAGTTTCGAAAGTTTTTCCAACTGTTAACATATTGTAACTTTATTATCTTGTTATAGAAAAGATGTGCAGTACTTGTAAAAATTATTAAACTCGATCTGGAATGTCTGGAGTTTGAAGGTACGTTGGGAACATTTGTGGCGGCTAAAGTTTGAAGTTATGCTTATATCTGCAAAGCTATGATTGGACTTATGTTAGTACACGTAATTACTGAATGATACTGATATACATACACGTACCTTTTATCTATTTGATGATGGTCACTAAATATTTAACGAAATCAAACTGAAAAATAGGCACAGTCAGAATCATTCGTGTGTGGGCGTACAATTGTGTGTACGAATAGCGCTGTAGTTATTCGTACACACTGGATGTATGAATAGCTCTTGTACTATTCGTACATACTGTGTGTACGAATAGTCACTCCGTTTACAAATTATTACGATCTTTGTGGTGGCAAGAGTGGAATTTAAGTTCTTCGTCGTAGTTTGCTACCCTTCCTCTATGTTGACAGGTATAACACACACCATATCTCTATGCACAAAAAACCTGTCACATATTATACTGTCTACCCTGTCTTCGCCAGTTTTTACCGCCGTGTGCCATATCACGAGGACGTGACTCTCCCCATGAATAGCTAACAATTTGACATCTCTTTGGGCAAAAGACATTAAAAACGAAACGACAGCTTTAACTAGAAACCGTGCGTGTTGTTTTCATCACGAAATGTTGTGCTTTTATTTTAATTCAAATTCAAATCCTATATTTTCTCGAACTTAGAACGATATCTGGACAAGTACCAGAATTACCAGGAAGAAAACAAGCTACGTTTAATCACACCATAGTCCGTCAAGAATTTTAAACAGCGGAGGGTTTACATGATGTTAAATCAGGTGTTAATTCACTTTATTGATTAAATCAATAATTATTCGTTCACAGATTACATCGCCAAGATCAAAATAATAATTCGAGAATAAATGTTCAAATTCAAACTGTAAGAAATTATTAATTGTAAGAAAATATTAAAGCGCTCGCTTTATTAAGTCCATGGTACAAAAAATAAGTCGAACTTGAATAAGTGAAGTGAACTGCGTTACAAATAAAACAGAAATAACATGTGTTGACGAATTCGCCAAGGTTTCACAACATTTCAAATTAGAAAATCGGTAATTTATTGGTCTTATTAGACTCTTTAGGGATTGCGGTTTATTTTCATTTAAACAATTGTCCTTTTGTGCCCTTAATTTTAACATGAGCTTTCACTGCGCGTACTAAACAAGAAGTAGAACGCCAGAAACAGGGAGTTTAGTGACCTTTTAAAATTCTACGTGCGTTGTTGTTACAAAATTCCCTAGAACTACCAAGTTAAGGATGATTTTTTCTCCCTTCACCTAAACGCATAAAAACATGGGTGATTGCCTATGTTACTGTATTTTTTTTTAAATTTGTTCCTTTTGTTTCGAAATTTAATTTTTCGAACGGGAACACCACAGTATTTTCATTAACAAAAACTACCGTGTGTTCGAAAATAGCACGAATTAGTTGACTATGAAGAAAAGTGCCAGAAAAGGTCTAAAATTAGAAATGTTTTATCAAATATTCAAGAAAGGAGAGTAATCGTCTAAAAAAAAACATTCTAAAACACAAGATACAAGAAGATCGATTGTGGAAGTGATGAGAAGTTGTAGAACAATCCGCGTGAAAGTAACATAGATATAGTAACATAGGATTTTAAGATCAAAGTGGTGTGAAAATTTGAGACCATTTGAAAAAACATACCGTCAGTGTAGAATAGATTCTTTGCTTCTTATGCTACCAGTGGAACTTGTGTATATTTTTTAACATTCCGTGATCTCTGAAGTCATCTGGTGCCACACCTGTAATCAACTAGCCCAAGCAATAAATCATGCAAGGAATATAATCGGAGACGCACCAAGTCGACTACAAGAGCGTATCCCTAATTTCCTAAAACAGTGGTTGCAGAAGAACTCTGTTTAAATTAATTTCAAAAGAAATTAACTCACGTTCTAGCATTTTGAGTAACTTTGAAAAAAAGAATTGGTGACAACAAAGAATAAACAAATGCGAAATATAAGAAACAAGCATAATAAGACGTAAAGAAAGTCGACTTAGTTTTTCTTTAACACCTTTTTTAAATTCTGACCATTTATGCCAAAACTGCAGCCGTAAAAACCTGATAACTCATCCAAATCGTCCCCTTTTTAAAATTTGAAACGATTTAGCCAGACATGAGTTTATTCGAGACACCCAGAATGCTCAGAACTTCCTGTAGCGTTATAGTCATCAGAAAATTTAATGGAAAACGTGATTTCTAACTCGAATTTGAGCGCTTCTCTGACGTTTCTTTACCTGTCGAACATTATTAGAACACGAATGTGTGAAAATTTTTAAATTATTAGAGGTTATTCGAAACTGACTTCAATTTAGAAATTTGATGGTAAAACTGATTTTCAGATGCAAATTTAACACTTTTACAGTATTTCCATGTACGTAAGAAAGGTTTCTGACATGACGAAACATTCTTCAACTAACAGTTTTGAGAATTCTGCTGATTTACATGATATGATACTCACCAAAATTGAAAGCATGAAGAATTAGCTTAAACTAACGAAAGTTTGTTAAGTCCCACTAAAACGTCGATGACGTCATATCAAAATTTTGCTAAACGAATCTTGTCTAAAATGTACAAATGTGCTTCTACTCTTGGGGGTTACGAATCCCGTCTTATTTTTGTAAATAATCAAAATAGTTGAATATAACAAAATTTTACAATTTTTCTTAGCAACTACTAAGTTCAAGTGAGCAATCGATCCAAATTAAGCGGGACAGGTTTAGGTTTCTTGCTTGTCGTCCCGCTCAAAATTCTGTCCCGATTCATCTTGATTTTTCTTTATCGTTCCGCTTTGTACCGCATCGGTAAAGTTTTAAATCTGGAGATTGAAATTTTTTGTTTTAGTAGTTTTATGTTCTGATTATGAAATATTATTTTACTACTCATGAAAAATTGTTTCTTGCTGAATAGAGAAATTGCGTATATAGAGTGGCTTAGCTAATATCTCGAGAACGGATAGAGATATTGAAACTTTGTAATGTTATTTTTATTTGAAGTAGACCTCCTACATTTCAAAAATTGATTTTTTTGTTTTGGTGAAGATCCTCTGGTCCCGCTTGTATCTCTAGGAAAATTGGTCACCTTAAAACATTTGCAACACATATTGTTCTGAAACTAATCATTATTATTTACCTGTTCGTCCCTTCCAAAAACTTATTGACGTCATCTTAGAGTTTTGCAAATCAACCTCGATCATTTGACATGTTCAGAAAATCAAGCAATTTTTTCTTATAAGTGCTCCTTTTTTTATTGTTCATTCAGGACGTTTCAGTTCTAATAAGGTAGAAATTAACTAACAATTTCCTGTTATAATACCGAGAGAGCAATAAAATACACGACCAAAGACAGCCATCGATTTTTGAAGATATGTCTTTTCAATTTGAAAGTTTGAGTTGAAAATGCAACGATCTGATTCACGCTTTAAAAAATTCATGGCTCTCTTTGATCGTGTTTATTACTGCTCTCTCGGTATTGTATCAGTAGAGAGCGGATTATATGAAATTTGCATATCCGTTATTTTTTGCATATAAGTCTTAATATTTAATTTGTGAACGAATCATGCTAATTAAAAATGAATACAGCTATAAAAAAATTGCATATTTGCATATATTTGCCTTCTGCTGCATATTTTACGTAACGGGTGCATATTTTGCATTTTTATCAATTTTTGTGCTACTTTGAAAAAAAAAATTATTGTCTTTCTATCGACATTTATATCTAGAAAGACGAAATTTCATGAATCATATTGCAAATATTGTCCTGAGATTCAAATAACTAGGAAAGGTTTGGATTTTATGGTAGTTTGGAGAAACCACTGGGTGTTAAGCCATCCATCCAGATAAAATCGCGCCCTAATTACTTTTGGAAATAAGTTCATTCCCAACATTTTTGTTCGTTCCTTCGGTGTATTAATGGTATGCTTTGTGGTGGTCGGAGGGACATTATCCTATTATTTTTCATTTTTCTAGACCGGTAAGTACGCAGTTTTTCTATTTACAAATACATACTAAAGAATCACAGGAAAAACTGTTTGTTACAATATTTCGAAAAATATTTAAAAACAAATTGTTACCAAAATAGTAATTAAACAGTTGATTACTACTATTTTTTAATTTGTTCTGTTTGTATTTATTTTTTAGTAAAAGTGTGATCTATGTGTTAGTGTGATTTATGTGTTAGTGAGATGTAATTAAACACTTTGCAATGTGATTTATGTATTTTTTGTAATAAAACGTAAGCTCAGGAAACCTGTTTTTGTGATTTGTAAATAAATTTAGTTCGCTTATTGAGCTTTTTTTTTAATTTTTGGAGCATATGCAACTGCATATCTCTGCATATATTAAGAAAGTTACTGCATATTTGCATAAACTTGGTGCATATCATATGATCATATTTCCCAAAATTTTGCTGCATATTTTCCGCTCTCTATGTATCAGAGAACTGAGAACTTGCTTGATCTACAGACCAGAGCGCACTCATCCCAATATCGACTCTAGGCGATTTATCTATAAGCCGACTTTCGTTTTAGAGCTGATCTGATACGTACACATCCACTACGAAGCACTAAGCCGTTTCGACCATTTGGTCGGACTTTACAACGAATAAGTGAGTAAAGTTCTTGAACATCTTAACGATTTAATACATAACGTGCCCGAATGATAAAATTTACATTTCAAATTTTATTATCAAATGGTAAAAAGCTCACAAAAATTTGTCACCAACAATGAAATGACGTAATTTCAAAATTTTACAATAGTAGATGTAATTTAAAGTTTATATCCTCCGTTTGCGGTTTATGAATCCGTATTGAGTTTTTACCTTAGACGTCAAGATTTTTGGAAAAAAATCAAGAGCATTTTCCAAATTATAGTTATTGGAAGCATGTTGAATCGTTAGCCAAAATTTATCCGTTCATGTCCCCCAGGAATTGATGATGTCATCTTACAATTTTGTCGAACATGACGAATTGTTACTTAAATGTTAAAAAGTAGCATAGTCTTGAACTTGTGGTTTATAAATATACACTTAAGATTTTTCGGCTTTTTGATTTCCCGATTTTTCAACTGTAGATGTCTCAATTTTTCAAGATTTCAATTTTGGGCTTTTTCAATTTTTCCATTCTTCAAATTTTTGACTTCTCGATTTTTTATTTTTCGATTTCTCAGTTTTTGTCCGCTTCAATTTCACGATTTTTAAATATTTCGATTTTTCAATTTTTCAAATTTTGACGTTTCTAAATTTTCAGTTTTCCGATTTCTGAAGTATACTTTTCTTTATTTTCCCGTTTCTCGACTTCGCAAAGTTTCGATTTTTTACTTCTTCATTCTTCAATTTTTCGATTTTTGAGGTTTTTGATTTGTCAGTTTTTCGATTTTTTAAGCTTTTTTTCACTTTGCTTTTTTAGTTTTTCGATTTCTCATTTTTCCAATTTTTTAATTTCTCAGTTTTTTCGCTAGTTTTTGGATTTTTCAATAATTCGATTTTTTACTCTTCGGCTATTCAATTTTTCGACTGTTTTATTACTTCGATTTCTCAATTTTTCAACTTTTCGGTATTTTAATTTTTCAATTTTCCGAATTTTTAAATTTTCGAGTTTCCAATTTTTCTTCTTTAAAATTGTTCGATTTTTCATTTTTTTCATTTCTCGATTCATCGAATTCAGATGTTTCAATGTTTTGATTGTTCAATTTCTCGATTTATGAATTTTTTAATTATTATTAACTTTTCTTCTCGGTTTTCGACTTCTCGATTTCTCGAGCCTCTGGTTTTTCGATTTCTCGATTTCCCATTTTTTTTTTTAATTTTTCAATGTTTCGATTTTTGGATTTCTCGGTTTTTCGATTTTTGATTTTTGACCTTTTCAATTTTTCGATTTGCCAATTTTTCGATGTTTCGAAGTTTTCAGTTATCCGATGTTTCAAATTTTAGATTTTTATTTTTTGATTTTTTGATATTTGTATGTCTGCGATATTTTAATTGTTCAATGTTTTAAATTTTGTATTTTTAGATTCTCGATTTTTCGATGTTTCAGTTCTTCAGTATTTCTATTTTTCAATTTTTCAAATTTTGACGTTGCTAAATTTTCAGTTTTCCGATTTCTCAATTAATCTATTTTTGATTTTCCCGTTTCCAGAATTCTCAAAGTTTCGACTTTTCAGTTATTCAATTCTGCGATTTTGCAATTTTTTGAGTCTTTGTTTTTTTTTGGTTTTTCAATTTCTCAATTTTCCGATTTTTAAATTTCTCATCTTTTGGATATTTCTTTCAGTTTTGGGATCTTTCAATATTTCGATTCTTCGACTTTTCGATTTCGCGACTTCTGAATTTTTTTACTTTTCGGCTTTTCAATTTTTCATTACCAATTTTTCATCTTTAAAATTTTTCGAGTTTTCAATTTTTTCATTTCTCGATTCATCGAATTCAGATAACAATATTTATCAATTTTTCAATTATTAACTTTTTTTCGTGGCTTTCGACTTCTGGATTTCTCAAGCCTCTGGTTTTTCGATTTTTTGATGCCTCAGGTTTTTTAATTTTTCGATGTTTCGATTTTTGGATTTCTCGGTTTTTCGATTTTTGACTTTTGGGCTTATCAGTTTTTCGATTTTCCAATTTTTCGATGTTTCGAGTTTTCAGTTATCCGATTTTTCATTTTTTTAAATTCTGAGGATTTGCCGATTTTTCAGTCTTTCGATTTTTAAGTTTTAGATTTTTATTTTTTGATTTTTTGATATTTGGATTTCTGAATTTTTCACTTTTGGGATATGTGTTTTAATTGTTCAATGTTTTAAATTTTAGATTTTTAAATTTCTCGGATTTTTTTGATTTTTCAGTAGTTCAGTATTTCTGTTTTTCAATTTTTCAAATTTTGACGCCGCTAAATTTTCAGTTTTCCGATTTCTCAATTAATCTATTTTTCAATTTCCTATTTCTCGATTTCTCATAGTTGCGATTGATCAGTTATTCAAATTAATTTTTTGGAAGTTCAGTTTTTCGTTTTTTAAACTTTTTTCGACTGTTTTATATTTCGATTTCTCAATCTTTTAACTTTTCGATATTTTAATTCTTCAATTTTTAAAATTTGGATTTCTCGAGTTTTCAGTTCTTCTATATCTTAATTTTTCAATTTTCTGAATTTTTAAATTTTCGATTTATAGATTTTTCCATTTTTAACTTTTCGATTTTGGCCTATTGACATTTCGAAACACCGAAAAACTGGGAAATAAAAAAAATTGGAAAATCGAAAATTTAAAAATTCCGCAAATTGAAAAATTGAAATATACAGCGTGTTATTGAAAGGTACGTATAAAATAAAATCGGCAATTGGTCTCGAAGTATGGGTGCTAAAAGTTAAAAAAGTTCAGGTAAAAGTGTTCTCCTTTTAGAGATAAAAATTATTAAAATTTATGTCCAATTTCGTTGTACGCCTCTGATAAAAAGATCATCTCTCGTCTCGATAGCAACATTTAGTCTTGACAAAAGTTTATTGTTACAGTTGCTAGGATTTACTAAAATAAATTAATGTTACCTATTTATAATTCAGTAGCGTCTAAAAAGGTTGGATAAGGGTTGATTTTCCCCTTATAATTTTGACAACACAAAATAAGTTTTTCAAACTTCTCAAACTTCGCGAAGAACTGTCAATTTGGTTGGACGTACCTTTCAATAACACCCCATAGAAGTACTGAAAACTCAAGAAATCGGAAAGCCTAAAATTTCAAAAACTGAAAACTTAAAATATTGAAAAGTCGAAAAATTGAAAGTTTTAAAAAACGAAAAATTGAAAATTCAAAAAGAAAAAATTCGAGAAATCAGAAAATCAAGAACTCAAAAAATCGAAAAGCAGAAATACTAAAAAATCCCAAAAGTGAAATATCGAAAAGTTGAAAAATAGAAGAAAAATTAAAGAATGGGAAAACTGAAAAATCACAAAATTGAACGAAATATTCAAAAATTGGGAAATTAAAAAATTGAAAAATTGAGAAATAGAAAAGTCAAAAAACCTAAGCTGAAAATTCACGAATTTAAAAAATTGAAAAATCAAAAACCTGAAAACTCGAAAAATTGAAGAACTGAAGAACTGAAAAATTGAGACTTTGGCAAGTCGAGAAATAGGAAAATAAAAAATAGATTAATTGAGAAATCGGAAAACTGAAAATTCAGAAACGTCAAAAAATCTAAAAATCTAAAATTTGAAACATTGAAAAATTAAAATATCGTAAAATTGAAAAATGGGGCAATTCAAACATTGAAAAATTAAAAAAATAAAAATTCGAAAATCTAAAATTTAAAAATCGAAAAACTGAAAAATCAATAAATCTAGAAATCGAGCTCGAAAATTTAATAAATTGGAAAATCCGAAAAGTGAAAAATCGAAAAACCAAAAAATTCAAAAATTGAGACATCGAGAAATCGAGGAGTCGAATAGTCGAGAAATCGAAAAATCGAAAAGTTGAGAAAGTATGGAAAATAAATAACCACCAAAACTGTGACTAAAAATATCTAAAAATTAATACAAAATAGAACACAGTGCTTCTAAAGAGTCGAAATTGGCCTGAGCGCGCTCCGGTCTGTGGATCAAACAAGTGCTCAGGCGACGATATACTTACAATTTACAGTTTTTTTACTTTGTGTAATTTGTGCGTCAAATGGGGTAATGACCAGTGTTTAATGCTGCTGGAATTAAATGAGACGTTTAAAAGTATCCAGTTTTTCACATATACACTACATTTATAACATTTTACAAGTGAGTTGCGCTTAAAAGTTGCCAATGTTTAATATTTTCCGTATTTCTGAATAATTTTTTCGTTATAATTATAACAATGTTATTTTGTAGTTAAAACAAGGGTACATCTAACAATAAGTTCTAAATATTAAATTATCTACAAAATTTTACAATACTAATCACGTCCATTGTCATAACATACAAAAGAAGGTGTCTGTAACAAAGATATATTGTTCCATGAAAGTAATATGCTTTGCCAGCTTATGAAAAACGGGCAGTATAATCGAACTGTCAAACTGATATTAGATTTCGATTTATGATTTAAGTAAATATCTCAGACAGGCGGCAAAATTTGAAAATGTAATGATGCTTCCGGGATAGCTTAAAGGAATATTTACTTAACTTTATTACTGAAAGCTAGTATGGGGACATTTTTTAGGTATGTAACTAAAATTTCGCGTTAAGTGAAAACCTGTATTGCGATTTTTTTGACAACGATACGTAAAATGCTGTTGCGTGCAGGTGTAAAGATATTTTTGAAAGTTTCGAATCCTGTCATTGATTTGTAACTTTTTTGATCGTCAACACTTTCATTCTGTCTTTATCCAAGTTGAAAACCTCAGCGTAACTACCCACTTCCCCGTTAGTCTTTTAATAAACCCCAGCCCCAACCCCGGCGACGTCTTTCTCAATTTCCCCGCCACGAAGCCGCCTCTGAAGCTCGCTCTCGTCAGTTCCGATCCGCCCCTGAAAATCGACACGTCTCGCCGCCTTGCAGGGACGGCCCCACCCTCCTGCACCTTCTGCATATCCCTGTCGCTCAATCCGCGCCCGCCTGGAGGGGCGGCTGCGGCAAAATCATTACGTTACGGCTCTGCACGGCCCGAGTTCAAACTCCCGAATGAACCTGTGACGACCTCGGCGAGGCTTGACGTCACGACGCGGAAAAATCAATCGGCATTATTTCACTATTTTTGCACGTCGGGCCGGAATCATGCACCCCACGAAGACGGCGTCCACCAGCGTCGGCCGGTGAGCGGAACAGGAGCAAAAATCGATCCAGCTCGGCGAGTTTCGCTGTTCGCGATGTTTTTATTCGATAATGGTGATGTTTAGCGGCTGGTGGACACAATTAGCGTCGATTTGATCAAATAGTGTTGTAACGACGACGACGTCACCGAGTCAGTACGCTCGGGTCGGCCGCGGAGGAGGGTCGACAGTGCAGTGCGTCGTCATTTCCAAACGTGTAAATGCTCTACGATTTTGTTGTTTTCGGGCCAAACTGATGAATGTAAGTACAGGCTATTTCGACTTTTCGCGGAAATCTACACCCTGTGGATGTGCGGGGAAACACGCCCATGAACTGAGCAACACAAACACGGACGAGAAAAAAACAAACAATTGCGCTGCAATCATGCATTGATCAAAATAATTCGCATGGTGTAGGTGGATGCACTTGCTTTTGATGGGAGGATGGACGTGGTTTTGTTGATATTGTAACAGGACGGTCGATAGTTTGCGACAAATTCGCGGTTTGTTTTGGGGGCCGATTTCGTGGAACGGTGGCTTTAAAGTCGCAAAGTCGGGGACTCTTCGGGGGTGTGGTAGTTAAAATTCTGCGGTCGTAATTACCAGCTACGGCATTTTTCACATGCAGTTTTCATGTCGAAAGATAACAATAATAACAAACAAAGTGAACAACATTAATTTTTGAAGCGTTCGTGATGGATGGACGAAATGTGGATTTTTAATTTATATGAGTAAACAAACATGCGATGTATTTTTAATTAAAATTACTGTTTCCATTTTGCACGGACTGCGGATTTAGAATATTTCTGCAGTGAATAATTATAAAAATAAGCCGGAAGATTACTGTTTTTACTGAACCCTTACAAAAATCTAAATAAAGCATTTTGTAGTTTTTTCTATTAGGAATCAAATTATCGAAAATACTAATTTCTGATTTGTCGCATGCGACAATGTTTGTTTCTTTATTGTTATTTGCAAAACAAAAATGATGATCCGCAGACGTGGACTTGAACTCTGTTTTTCTTGTTTGATAAAAAAATATATATACCTATCGGAATTATTGTAGTGTTTTACAGGTGCTAGTGTATTCTTATTGATAAAAAGTAAGTCACCCTTAGTAAATGTCAAGGATTATCAATTATTTGTTTTTAACATACCCGTTAACTTTTTAGAATAAAATCCATGAAGTTGAAAACCTGCATGACAAAGACACGTTGATAAACATACCCGCGGAACATTAGCAGATAACCAGGTTCGAGTTATTACGTATAAGGAATCTCAAATTTGTATGCTGTTTGGCCTATTGATGTTCTAAATGTGATTCTCAATTGGCTAAGACCTAACATTGCTAAGGGGACGGAACAATACATTATTCAGTAGTTACTCCATTTTGATATATTCAAATTTTAAATTCTTTGCCGTTTTCATGTATGTTTCATTGTATCAGGCTTTCCCTTCATGGAAACAGATTAATAGTGGCTGTATATTTTTTGGAAAACTTCCAAAATAATAAGACACTGATCGCATTTAATTTAAATCTTGTTATTCCAATCGGATTATGTTGCAGATATTGTTCTTGCTATTAGGTTTTTGAATTTACTTTGATCATTTAACTATCAAAAATACCTCATCCAACAATATGTAGAGTTTATATGTCAAAATTATATAAATATGTCTTCCTGTAATTTGTGTTTCAACTATTCGTGTCTATAAATGGTCAATATTAACATTGAACATTAATCTCTATACGAATCAGTAATATACGGGCGTCTGATTACAACTTGTCCTAAGGGAAAATAGCCATAAACATAATATTTTGATTGATATATAGGGAGATGTTTCGAGGGTATGGTCATAAATCCTTCATTGAGTTTATAACATGATTGAGTATCGACGCTTAATATTGAATATTTGTAAAAGTCATAATTTAAAATCTTCATACTTCGCACTTCTGTTTCATAGTTATACCAATAGTATTACAAAACTGTTTTGTATTTAGTACTTTGAAAATTTTGAAACTTATAAATTATTTAGAGAATGGGGTGAATTGGGGGTGATCTTTTAGGTAACAAGTTTGAAAAACTGTCGTCATTTGTTTTTTTGGATATTTCGGCAGCCATTAGAATCCTGAAGTTGTACCATTTCCAAACTCTCCTGTTATGGGCTGTAACTTTTTTCTATAACACGTTTTGAAATTATTGTAATTTTATTTTACTGTCTAAGAAGGGTGCTTTCGATGATAAATATAAGTACCATACCTGAATAAGCATATGAAACTTCGTTAAAATTTGCCGATTTTGGTGACTTTCAGCTGTCTCCTGTGTCAACACTATCGTCCTGAAAGAGTTGATTTTTTTCAAGAACTTAGTACTCATACAATAGAAAATGTAAAGGAAGTTTTAAGTTCCTGGATCATCATTTTCTTGAAATTTGTAAACTTTCAAAAATAGCCGATTTTGGCCCGTGAAAATAAGTCAGGAAACGAAATGTATCAAGTAAGCAATAAATAAATCTCTTTGTGCAATAAACGTATCAAATAACGTTATGATTTGAGTTACATTTTTTGTTTTACCCTTTACCACACGGAATAAAATGATTTTTTTCAAATTTTTATATAGGTACGTCTTGAAAATATCATTTTATTTTTAATAAATACCTTAGTATACTATTGTAAACAATTCTTTCAAATTCTAAATATATTGCTGGAAACTTACTTATATGTATAATATATAATATTCAAATGTGTCATAGAAATTTTCTTTAAACTTTCCTGAGACTACCTTTAAAAAAATAATACAGTAGTGCACAAAATTAAAAAAAAGTTACGACAAATTTCCAAAAGTTATGCGTCATCAATAATTTTTTTAAATAGGAAGGTATAATTTTGATTGCATTATTTCTTAAAGCTTATTTTTTGCATATGAAAATGTAGTTTGATGTAGAGGTTGCATAACAAAAAAATGAAGAAAATTAATAACAAACAAAATAAACTTGATTTTAGTGATAAACATTAAATAAATAGAATAATACGTTGGAGTAAAACTTTATGCTATAGAAATTGTTCAGACTGTCCCCATTCACTATCTGACACAAATCCAGACGATGGTAGACTTGATTAACGGAATTTTCAATACTGTGGGGACTTATACGAGCCATTGCATGACGAATTCGTTCTTTCAAATCGTATAAATTAACTTCTGTTCATATAAACACGACTTTTTAGATGTCCCCATAAAAAAATTGGTCTAAGGAGTTTAGACAGTACTTTCCTCGCTGTCGGAAACATGACGACTGCATGCCTATTATGTTTTTTTTTCTCATTACATTTTTCTAGCGGGGCAATTTAAAAATTTTTTGCGATGACGTCATCAACGTTTTTGCAAGGACACGTATATCAGTTTGGATAGATGTAGTGTAACACTAAAAATAAAAGTACTGTATTCCAAAATTTTCGGGAAAATGAATTGGGTCGTCTTGAATATTGATTTATAATCAATAAAATAACTAAACAGTTTACTTACGTGTTAGCAGAGGCGACTCAAAATCATTTACGTATAAGCATCCTTCATTTAAGACAACAAACGGTAACACTTGTTGAGATTGTACACGTGAGAGTCAAACAGAGAAACTGCAAACAATACCGATGGTCGCCCAGACTTTTTTATTGCTTCGACTTCCGCTTATTAATAATAATAATAATAATAATAATAATACTTTATTACCCTTACAATGTACAGCTTGTTCAGGATCGTCGGATAATACATGATAAATTGTATAATAAAACAGACAAGAAGCTTAAAAATGACAATATACAATAATAAACACATGTTACAAATAACAAACAAATTAATGTGTATACGAGAATAGTGGACTATTACAATAATACATTGAATGAGTTAATAAACTCTTTGGTGCTATAAAAGCATTCGGTTTTTAAAAGTTTTTTATTTCCCTTTTGAAATTTTTTGTATTTAAGGTTTTGAAGTGTGGCGGTAACACGTTAAGGAGCTTAATCGCGTCAAACTTCAAGCACTTTTGACTTTTCTGTAGGCGATAATGGGGAGTGATAAATTTATCCCGATTTCGGGTGTTATAATCGTGAAAATCGGAGTTTTTCTGAAAAATGGTTGAATTTTCGTATCCATAAATTAATACGCTATATATGTACAAACATGGGAAAGGTAATATACCAAATTTTTTAAATAAGGGTTTACAGTGTACACGTTGGTCTGAAATGTTGGCTAATGATCGAATAGCTTTCTTTTGTATACGGAAGATTCTAATGGCGTAAGTTGAATTTCCCCATAATATCACTCCATAGTTAATTAAACTATTGAAATTTGAAAAATAAAATGTTATGGAACCTTCAAGAGTACAATAGTTGACCAATTTTCTTAATTGGTAAAGAGCAGAATTCAGTTTTGACGCCAAACTATCAATTTGTTCCCCCCAGTTTAACTTATGATCCAGTGTAATGCCCAAGTATTTAACTTTATTATAAGTTGGCTGTTCCTCTTTTAGAGAAAACAGTAAAGATTGAGTTTTATTTTTATTTAGAGTAAGTTTATTGGCTTTCAACCACATTTCGCAACAATTCATGGTGCCTTAATTCTCTTAGTTTTGTTAGGCTTTTATTCTGGCTAATGATGGTCGTGTCGTCAGCAAATAATATGGTACTCAGGGCACGGATATTTGGTGGTAAATCGTTTATAAAAACAGGAAGAGAATAGGTCCCAGGATAGAACCTTGTGGGATGCCTACAGTTAGAGGTTTCAAGTTTGATAGTTTGGATTTTTCATATACCCTTTGTGTTCGATCTGTCAAATATGACTTTAATAAGTCATGGAGTGTGCCTCTAATGCCATAATGTTGAAGTTTTGACAAGAGAATGTTGTGGTTAACGGTGTCAAATGCCTTTGTTAAGTCAATTAAAGTTATGTTAGTAATTCTACCTTCTTCAAAACCTTTTAGGACATTATCTACTACATTTAGTATTGCTTGTATTGTAGATTTATTTGTTCTAAAACCAAACTGCTCAGCAACAAAGAGTTTATTTATTTCGAAAAACGTAACTAGGCGTTCTTTTAATACCGATTCAAAAATTTTCGACAAGATTGGAAGAATCGCAATTGGGCGGTAGTTGTTGATATCACCAACATTACCTTTCTTGTGTACGGCTACTACTTTTGCTATTTTTAAACTTTTTGGAAAAGTTTTCTTATCAATACATTTGTTTATAAGAAATGCTAAGACTTTGCTTATAGTTGGTGCAATATATTTTATGATTTTAACGTTAATGCCATATATGTCATGGCTATTTGATGGCTTCAACTTATTAATGATATTGAATATTTCAATTTCATTTGTGGGTTCGACAAAGATGGTTTTAAAATGCTCAGTCTTAGCATTTTTTAACAATACCTGACTTTTTGATATATTTGAATCAAAATTTCTGGCCAAATCTTCAGCTACATTGGTAAAATAATTATTAAATTCATTAGGTGAAAAGGAATTTTTAGAATAATAATTTCTATTCAGATGTAACTCATTTTTAATAATAGCCCAGACAGCTTTGCTTCTATTGTTATGAGATACGACAAAATTATCGTACGCTGCTTTTTTGGCAGCAACAAGTTTCTTCCTGTAATCTAAAACATTGGATTTTATTTTAATTTTTGATGGTGTAATTCACAATTGGTTGATTATAACTTGTCTATACCACATTCACGGAACCTAGCCAGCGCAACAAAACAAATGCATGTCTGTAATGTTAAAGTAAATGTAAATAAGCGTGCTACGCCTACGTTTCAAACGAGTTTTTACTTTACAAAATTTTGTGTCTATCAAATTGGGTTGGTGCAATGTAATACTAATAATAACTAGAGAGCGGATTTCTAGGTTTAATGCTTTTTGTGAAAAATGTAAGCACTTCAAAACTTTTTTATATCTGTAACTATGATACAATTTGGAGGCATTTGACACATTTTTTTTATGCTTATTTGCTTTTTTTTCAATTTTATGCATATTAAAACTTATATGCTTATTTAATTCTTTTTTCGACGAATATGAGTTTTAATGCATATTTTGTTCAAATGCCGGCCTTATCGGGATGACAAATACTTGTTAGTTAGCCGTATCGTATCGTATGCATTTCACCTGGACTTGACCATTGAAGTACACTTACTCAAGACCCTTTCTCTGAATAGGTTCCGGTCGTTTGGGTAATAAAATTTTATTATAGAATTGGAAAAATACTCCATAGATTTTATGACTTTAAATCCTTACTTCCGTTGATAATGAATTAAAGCTTTTAACCAGATGTTCTTTTTCGGCATTTTGCGGCAAGACCGTTGAAGATTTTCTAGAAAAAAGGATTACTGTACCCAACTACCTACCTTAAAATTTTTCTAATGGAAACTTTTAAGTAAATGAACCGTTTATTTCACAACCATCAGTCTATTGCATCTGTCGTAGTACAGTGTTATACGTGGTTCTTCCTTGTTACATGTAGAGTTTTTTTTGGTAATATTACTAATATTTTAAAAGAATGCCGAAAGTAAAATCGACGCCGGATGAGTGGATAAGGGATTTTCCAGAATTAAAATTAGAAAACAACAAAATATTCTGCAGAGCTTGTGTGAAAACCGTAAGCCCACTAATTTTTTTTTATCTATTTTCCTTTGTTAATCCTGTATATGTACGTTGTTTTAGATTCAAATGATAAAAAATATAACGTGACGCAACATGTTAGAACGAGTCTTCATGTAGAAAGGAAGAAAATGTTTGAAGTTTCTAAAATTAAACAGCAGACCATACATGAATCTGTTGCATCTACTTCCACAAAAGATGAGCAGTTTCAGTTTAATTTCGATTTCTGTAAAATGATGATCCAGTCTAATATACCTTTAAAAAAATTGGAGAAAGGCCCTCTTCAAAAATTCCTTGAAAAACACTGCAATCGACATATTCCGGTTGAAAGTACTCTCCGAAAAAATTATGTAGGCCCAGTGTTTCAGCAAGTTTACAACGAAATTAAACATCGCATTGGAGATAATTATTTATGGTTCGCTGTCGATGAAACAACCGATAGTTGTGGAAGATACGTGGCAAGTTTAATTGTTGGAATCTTAAATGAAAATTTCCCTAGTCGAGGGTATGTAGTAAGTTTGAAAATGTTAGATAAAACAAATGGCAATACGATTACCAGATTTGTAAATGACAGTCTTACGTCACTATTTTTGCCAATAAAATTTTATTGATGATCTCGGACGCAGCTCGTTATATGTTGAAAGCAGGGAATAATCTAAAAATATTGTACCCCAATTTAATTCACTCTACTTGCATTGCCCACGGTTTAAACAGAGTCGCTGAAGGAATACGTTTGCAGTTTCCTACTGTTAATAAATTAGTGGCAAATGGTAAAAAGATTTTTGTTAAAGCCCCACTAACAGTGCAACATTTTAAGGAAAAATTTCCAAACATACCATTGCCCCCAGAGCCGATTATAACGAGGTGGGGAACATGGTTACAGGCCACATTTTATTATGACAAATATATCAAAGAATTTGAGGAAGTAGTTACGGAGTTTAGCGAAGATTCTTCTCAATCGATTAAAGATTGCATAAATATTTTGGAAAACAAAGATTTGCGACAAGATCTAACTTTTCTAAGAAGCAATTATCAATTCGTATGTGAGGTAATAGAAAAGTTAGAAAAACCCAACATGTTGTTGGCAGATGCCATAAACTTAATGAAAGGATTTAAACAACAAGCAAACGCAGTAAGGGGTGATATTGGTACTAGAGTATCTCAAAAACTTGACGAAGTGTTAAATAAAAATGCAGGTTTCGGTGTTCTTTCCGATGTTGCTCGTGTTTTACAAGGCCAGAAGGTGGAAAATTTGGAGTTAGATTCAACATTAGTTGCAAAATTCAAATTTGCGCCAACAACGAGTGTGGATGTTGAACGCACATTCTCCAATTTTAAACACATTTTAAATGATCGGGGAAAAATGTTTACAGTGGACAACTTGGAACATATTACAATCATAAATTGTTTTAAAGAAAACTGAAATACGTGTGTAAAATATAAAGTCTAGGATTATTGTAATATTTTATCCAAAGTTCTAAGAAGTGTTCTTTGATTTGTAATATGATTATGTTTTTAATGCTTTTTTGCTTAAGATAAAACTTTTTTAATGAAAGTGTTGTGCTTATTTAATGCTTTTTTGCTTAAAATAAAACTTTTTTATTGAAAATGTGCTTATTTAAGCGCTTATTCTTAATTTTTTTGTGCTTATAAATCCGCTCTCTAATAATAACAGTGTTGCATCTCCAAATTTTCGGGAAAATGGAATGAACTATTCCTGATTTAATCAATAAAATAAATTGACTCATTCATTAATTTTTTTGAGCGACCTGTTAAGCAAATCTAAAAAATATGAATGGAATGCTAAATCACAAGTACAGACTCATATTTTGTACCTACATTTTAGATAGGACATATTCAGCAAAATTTTGGGGTGACGTCATCAATTTTTTAGGGGGATGAGCAAATACATTTTGATTAAAAATTTACCATGCTTATGATAATTGTAAAATATCTCCAAGATTTCAAAGCATTCGGTTTTGTAGTTCCTGGTTAAATAAATAAAATAAATTCACCCATTCATTAATTTTTTTGAGTCACCCTGTATATGCAAATCCAAAAAATATGAATGGAATGATAAATCACAAGTACAGACGCATCATATTTTGTATATTTTAGATAGGATTTATTCGGCAATCTTTTGAGGTGACGTCATCAATTTTTTGGAGGAGACAAGTAAATATATTTTGAATAAAAATATGTCATGCTTATCATAACTGTAAATTATGCGCAAGATTTCAAAGCACTCGGTTTTGCAGATTCCAAATTAAATTGCAAGATGTTGTTTTTCAAAAAATCTGGACGTTTCGGGTTAAAACTCAATTCGGAGTCGTGTAGGACTATGTTATTTTATACAATTTAAAACCCATTTACTATGTACAATTTCGAAGTGACGTCATCGCATTAGTGGTGGGGATGATTAGGCAAATTTTGGTTAGCGTTTTACCATCTACATGATATTCCTAATATAAATACAAAATTTCACAACAATCGGTCCAGTACAGACGGACAGACGGACAGACAGACGGAAATGGGAGACCTATTTCTTCGTCTTCTAGGGGTCATGAAAGATCGAGAAAACGTAAAAGTAGAGAGTCGGCCGACGGACTCGATTACAATACTTCCTTTGCTTACGCTCGGGAAGTAAAAATACACAAAAATTTCGTGTTCATTTCATTTTCATTCGATTTATGCATATAAAAAAAAACGAAACTGAATGAAACAAAGTCAAATACCAATAAATTTGGAAACAATTAGTAAGATCTGTTTCAAGAACAGTCCTTTAAGCACTGTATGTAAAACTTCTTATTACTTCCCGACTTGTTCCGGTTAATAGAGTTTCACATGTTAAAGAGACACAAACATTCCTAATTTTATATTTTTAAACGTCTAAATCACGCAAGGGTCACAAATACGCACCAAATATCACCACAAAAATAAATCTAAGGAGTTAAATCTGGGTTGCGAGCTGGTCATCGTGTAGGGCCTTCATTGTCGGCTCAATTTTCATGATAATTGTTTTTCAGGTTTAAAAAATGCAACCATTTTCGGCAGGCAGCAGAAACAGAATGTATACTAGTCCAAGATTTATTATGTGAACATTTAACAGTAGTCTTTACATATCTGTTTCCATGACAGCATGTGGTAACCAGTGTATCTCTTCATTTAGATAAGTCATATTATTTACAGTTAAAACTAGTACAACACATATAAAAATCCATTAAAAAATATACACTACAATTTTAAAAACTATAACTTTGGATCGTGACTCCAACGCCACATACGCATCATGTTTGGAGTATACTAAATTCAGCTTACCTCTTCAAGATAAAAACAATGGAGTTTACAGAATTTCAATACTTCTGTACTTTCTCAAGATATAAGGCCGCGGAATTTTAACTGGAATCATCAAGTTGGCCTACAATAAGTGTAAAAATTAACTGATGACAGCGGACAACGTGGAAATGTCAATTACACATAGCAGTATGGATTAATAAAACACATGCGTTTTTCGCTACGTTTTCAAAAAAGCAACGCCAACTTGATGAATTTTCAGTTAAACACACGTTACTTAGCAAAAAGCTACAGTATAGTTGATCTCTGATTTGACAACGAGATCCAAAAAAAAGCCGCAATAATTATAAATACACTGCAATATAAAGACGATTGCAAATGAACAATATCATCTACGTGTAAAATAATTCATACAATTGATAATAATGGTAATTATAACATCCGGTGCTAAATATCCCGTATTTTGGATTGAAAAGAAAGACATTCGTTATTTTTAGGCCAAACTGACGAATATACGTACGTTTCGCGGAAATCTACACCCTGCGGATATGCGGGGAAACACGCCCATGACTGAGCAACACAAACACAGACGAAAAAAAAACAATTGCGCTGCAATCATTCATTGATCAAAATCATTCACATGGTGTGGGTGGATGCGCTTGCTTTTGTTGATGTTGCAAGAGAATGGTCGATGGTTCGCAAGAAATTCGCATTTTGTTTCGGGGGCCATTTGGTGGAATCGGACTCTTCGGGAGCGTGACAGTTAAAGCTCTGCCGCTAATTGCCAGGTACGGTTTTTTTCAGATAATTTTTTTGTGTTCAATAACAGGTAACGATAATAACAACAAAATGAATAACATTATTTTTGAAGCATTCGTAATGAATGGACGCAAGTGGATTTTTAATTTATTACTGAGCAAACATGCAATATATTTTTAATTAAAATTGCAACTGTTTCATTTTGCACTAATTGCGGATTTGGAATTTTTATGCAGTGAATAATTCTAAAAATAAACTGAACGGTTGCTGTTTTACTGAACCCTTGCAAAATTTAAATAACCAACTACTTTTTAGTAACTAGGTTAGGTGGAGATGGAGGCCAGTGATTAGAAATTTCCGCAGACGTGGTTTAAATTGTTTCTGTTTTTTGGTAAAAACAAAAATTAATAACATCGGAATTATTGTAGTGTTCTACAGGTGAAAATACATATATTCTTATTGGTAAAAATAAATCACCCTCAGTAAATGTCACGGATTATCAATTACTTGTTTTTAACGTACTTACCCCTTAATTTTCAGAAAAAAATCTTTATGGTCTTAAACATCTGCATGACAAATTAAAGACAGGTTGATAAACTACCCGCGTTACACATTTTTGGATAGTCAGATTTGAGTTATTAACTTATTAATTACGTAAGGAATCTGAAATTTATGTTCCTTGACAATGATGTTTGGCCTATTGATGTTCTAAATGTGATTCTCAATTCGCTAAGACCTAATATTGCTAAGGGGACGAAACAATACATTATTCAGTAGCTACTCCATTTTGATATATTCAAATTTTAAATTCTTTGCCGTTTTCATGTATGTTTCATTGTATCCTTTGTATCAGACTTTCCCATCATGGAAATAGATTAATAGTGGTTGTAAATTTTTTGGAAAAGTACCAAAATTATAAGAGACTGATCTTATTTAACTTAAATCCTGTTATTGCTCTCGAAATTGTTCTTGTCATACAACTTCCTAGTTTTTCGTGAATCTACTCTGATCATTTAATTATCAAAAATAAACCTCCAACAACATATAGCATTTATTTTGTGTCATAAACATAATATTTTGATTGATATATAGTCAGATGCTTCAAGGCTACGGTCATAAATATTTCACTGAGTTTATAGTATGATTGAGTAACGAAACTAACAGTGCATTATTTTTTCATTGCCAAATTTTTAAATCTAACTAATTTGAATTGTGTTTCATACTTCGTCAATAGTAGTATAAGTTGTATTCAGTAAGTATTTTGAAATTTTTGAAAAAGCGTTAGTTTTGCAAATGGCAGAATTTTTTATTATTAACAGAATCACAGTGTTGGTTTGGAAAAAAAGAAAAATAAATATAGTAGATCAGACAGACAGATGCTTTGAAGACTCTGAATATTTAAGTATGCAATATTTATTTTGCGATCTCAACCAGGTTTTCGAATGCGCAAATCATGAGATTTTGTTTAGAAAACTGGGAGGATATGGATTTAACAACGACGTGTACCTAAACACATCAAGAGACAATCGATTTTATATAAGGTACCGGGAAGATCAAATTTAGGTCCCTCACTTTTCTAAATAAATGAACGATATATTTTTCAATGTGTACTTAAGTATGCTGATCACACTGTCATATTTTGTAACTATACTCAGTCTTGAAAGAGCTTGAACACATTACCAGAGAGATAAAAAGTGTGTGCCGTGGTAACCCTTTTAACAAATTAAAGACCATACAAAAATATAATATAATTATACAACATTATGGATTAATAAAACACATACATTTTTCTTACGTTTTCTTATATCAAAAAAAAACAAAGGCAAATCGATGACGTTTTCAACTGAACATCAGTTATGTATATCATTCCTAAGACAAATAGGTATGTATTAAAAACGATGTTTTTATAACACACCTTTTACACAAACAACGAATATTATTTTAAATCTGATATTATTTACACCAAATACGAATACAATCAAATTAACTTTATGATGTCTGTATATTGTTTTTGTGTGTTCTGTATTATAGTGTAATAACTGAAGAATAACTGACAATGATACTTACATATGTTGTGTAAAGTACTTCCGTACAAACAAACATTAATAGTAATAAACATATATGATTATGTTATTATTATGAGTTAATTGTGACGAAATGTTTAAAACATTAGTGAAAATATTTACGGTTTGTGTACAAAAAAATGTTATTTTAACGTCATTATAATTAATTACGCATTTTTTTGTGATAGCTTTTTGGCCGTATTTCTAAAAACAAAAGCCTACGTACTTTAATCAGGAATCTAAGTGGCAGTATTAGATTATAAATTTATCAAATTTAGATTTGCAGTAACGCATTTATTTTCTCCTCCAAGTGAGTATTTTAATTTTCAAGAATTGATGGTGCTTTTTTCAGATTTTATTTTTAGGTCGTAAAACGTAGAAAAAACATAAAATTAGTCATTTGCCAAATGGATCCTAGTTTACGCCTCCGAAGTAAAAATCGATCGTTATCTAAAAAACTCCCATCATTTTCAGCTTGTTCAAAATTCTGATTTGAAAAACATACTTCAGGACAGGCAATTTACAAACTCCAATCACATTTCCTTAATAAGTTAAACTAAAAACACTGTCCCAAATAGCAGACTTCAGAAATTATTTTTATAAATTTTTATTGTTGTGTCACTGTCTCTCCATTTTAGCCTATTTTCAAAATTTACATTAACTGCTTTTAACGTAAAATTGGCTTCTCATTTTTTATCGTGTTGCAACATTAAAAAAACTTAATCATTTCCTCTACGTTCCAGTATAATTTTGACAAGCTAGAGGGGCTCAAATCACTCGAATTCCCCGTAGTGGAGGGTCGCCAGTGCAGTTCGTAGTCGTTTAACGCTTTATGTTTTAATTTTTTATTTCAGCTCGAACTGATGACCGTAAGTGGCGAAAAATTGTCGTTGTAAATGTGTGGGTAAACACTGCTATGGAGTGAGCAATTCCAGAGAGGAAAAAATACAATTGCGCTACAATCATTCATTGCATTGATAAAAGTAATTCGCGTCGTGTAGGTGGATGCACTTGCTTTTATTGACAGGATGGGCATGGTTTATAAGAAATTGTCGCTTTGTTTTCGGGGTTGAGTGACGAATTGAGGGAACATTGGCTTCAAAGTTCGGGAGTTGGGGAGTCTTTGAGGGTGTGGTACTAAAAATTAGTTAGTTTCCAAGTACGCTTTTGTTGAGATATTGTTACTGTAGTTAGAGAACAACAATAAAGCGGGGAATGTCGGCATCAGGATCATTCATGAACAAGGTTTGTTTTTATTATCCAGACATGCATTCGTAATTACAACAATCATACCGAATAATGTTTACTGTTTTTTTTTTCAGTTAAATTTTCAGAACAAAATCTTTGATCGTTTCTCTTGTAGTGACGATATACTTGTTTTAACAGAAATGATTCGATAAAGAATTCTAAATTTGTGTTTTTGCACTATGCGGAAATTTGGTGTATTGATGTGATTCTCAATTCGCCAACAGCTAATATTATTAAAGGGACGAAACAATACATTATTCATAGTTACTCCATTTTGATAAATTCAGATTTTAAATTATTTATCGTTTTCATGCATGTTTCATTGTGTTTTTTATAACAGCCATATTCGTACTATCAGAATACATTGTTTGGAAATATTTTAAAACTGCAAAACATTTATGTGATTGGATTTGGATATTCTTATTTGTTACAAAGAACGATCGAATTAAGTTAAAGATATTGATGGCTTTATCAACAATCTTACTTTTATGTTGTTTCAATAGAGTTTTTGTTTCTTATTTATGCCATAAATATCGAACAAAAAGTTCTAGTACTTTCCAGTTTTGTTTCATAAAACTAAAAATCCAGGGTTCGATCAATTCAAATAAAACATAGTCAGCAAAAATATAGGGCGAGCGACATAATTTGTAATCGATTCATGCTTGGAAAAGATTTAGCCTGTCGATGATTAAACCACACTGACAAATGTCAAAAAATGATAAACGTACCTAACTAAAAATAGCGGCCACTTTTTAATAAGAGTTTAATTAATTATAATTAAATAATGATAAAGAGATATTGTGGCGTGTGATGTATGAAGTTGAACAAAAATTTCATTTATGCTTACAAACAAAATAAATAAAATTGTATTACAATATAATTATTGGATAAAATTAAATTACTTTAATATAATCATTATTATTGGCATGATTACTATCAAAGAAGTCATACCCAAATAAGAATTTTTTGAGGATGAATAGAAGTCTCAACGTAAACGGTATTAGGAAATTCTTCCCGGAATTGATCCCAAGCCGCTTGAATCGAATATTTACATACAAGTTTACTTGCCATTTCGAAAATACGACTTTATTATCAACATTTTCTGCTCGAATGAAAATGCAATTTTCGAGTGAATACGCAAAAATGGAAATAAAGTTGTGACAGTGTTAAAGTCACAGCGAAATTGCTTAATAAATTGATGTAAAGTTAAAATCAGTTTATAAGGATCTTAGTTTTTGCTTTTTTGAATGTATATTTCTTATATTATATTTGATGATAGCTTTAGACGCAACGTTAAGCAGATCATTTGAGAGTAGACATACGAATTCAATTCCAGGGATGACTCGATTACAAATTACATTGCTCGCTCAATATAACGTTTATACCATTTAGCCTTTTTTTGAATTATTAATATTGAATTTGTTACACAACTATGCAAATATTTTTCTGATAAACATATTGTTTTTTAGAAATAATACATCGTGTTATATGATTTCAACATTCGTAGAGAAATTTATAGTTTGTATTAGGTATATTATATAAGTTTGGATAGATAGTTTAAAAACACTCTATGAAATGTAAACGTAATTTAATGACAAATTTATTGATTTATTTTAATCCTCCATGGAAAGTTGGCTGCATCAGGAAATAGATTTATTGATGTTGGAATTATAGTAAATTACACGTTTCGTCGCCTAACTAGGTATTCACTTTTATGAATATGCGCCATCTTGTCATAATTATTTTTTAAAAAACTTGTTATGTTCAAGTACTTAGTTATCGTCGACAATTAATCACAGCGAAAGTCATTTCCTTGATATAAGAATTATATGCACTTATAATTGTTAGTATTTCTCCAGTTATTCATATTACGGCCATTTTTACCTAAAATTCTGCTAATTCTTTAATTATAATTCTGAAATGTGGTGTTTTGATAAATTCAGTTTGACGCGGATAGTATGTTATTTGCAGAGGGTACTCATAAATATTTCATTGAATTTATAACGTAGCTACTAATATACTTATTACTGGTGTATTATTCTCTGATTCGGAGCAAATATTGTTGTAGAACGAAACACAAGTGCGACATGCACCCTTTTAAAAATGTAAAACTATAGCTAGTTTAGAGTACAAACAAGTGTTTGAAACATTAACAGTAAAATTCCAGTGTGCATACTTAGCCACTTCTCAATTTATGAGCACTCAACTTCCTTTGCCTCTAGAGGAATTAGTATCACTTCGCCCAATGAGCAATTTATTATAATACTCGTATATGGGAATTTGATCAAAATGGTTATGCTACAATAATGTTAGGAATATAGTTTCAGAAAAACGCACACAGGTAAACCGATTGGATGATTGTTTACACATGTTATGCAGTAGGAGTATGTCAACGTCAGGCTTAATTTTTTTGACTGTAGTTTTTTCCGTATTATTGATTCCGTATTTGTGATATTTGAATATTTGTTTTACTTAGTTGTTCAATATTTTACGTTACTAAACTGAGTTTTCATTTGCTTTTACACATATACACTATTAAAAATATATTACGACTAGCTGTTACCCGCAGCTCCGCTTGCGTGGATTTCTCAATTAGGACACATTATTTTTGATCCGCTGATTTATTTTTTGATTTCAATTTTATTTCTTTTTAAGTTTGTGCAAGTCTTCATTAATAACAATGTATGTATAAATGTATTTGTCCTTCGGCTGACTGATTCATCAGCATAACTACTGAAGGTAGAAACACGAAATTTGGACATAAGGTTCCTTTCGTAATGTAAGCATCCATTAACCCCTAAGTGGGTGAAATAAGGACTGAAAGTTTGGAGTTAGGGTCCCGTGAATTTTGTAATTTGGGTTATCTTTTGTCGATTTTATTAAAAGTCATGTTTTAAATTAAAGGATATTTCTTTAAAAAAGTTAAAATATTTGGATATTTTTGTCACTAATATTGTAGACAGCCATGTAAAAACAGACATTTACCTGACCTATCTATAATTTGGTTGTAAATTTGACATTGTTCTGTATTTAATAAACTTTCGTTGTGCCTATAAAAGTATGTCATAGCTAATCTCTCTGAGATAGTCTCTGTTTTGTCTGACTTCTTCACGTTTTACAGGCTGAGACGAACCATAATACTCTAAACATTGTCTTCCTAAAGACAGCATCGTGTCTTTAAAGGAAATCACACACTTGTTGTACACTTCATTTATAATCTGAACACTCTATTGACACTCTGACTGAACTTGACAAACCTAAAGCTTTGCATGATGACTTGTGGGATAAACGACACCATCAATAGTTTTTAAATCCGAGAATGAGTCATTTCTTGAAAAAGAAGACCAAGGTAGAAACATTCGGCGTTATTAGGGTGAACGGTGTACACTCTGCCCAAAGTTTGATCTCTTTTGACTCCCGGCCAACCATCAACATTTTTTCCACGTTTTTGTCTCTCAAATTTTTTTTCCACACATAGTATGAAGGGACTTCAACATAAAAAAGGATTTTTGCAAAATTATTCGTTTTTCAAAGCTCAAAAAATGCTAGAAAAGTAGTTTTCTGTGAATTATTTACCTTTTCAGTTACATTATTAAAGTCGTTAGGATTAAAATAGAGAGCAGGCCATTTTTCAAATGCACTGTGAGATGAAAAACCGCTGGAAATTGTTCATGTATAGGAAAGGGCCAGCATTCTCCAGACGGCTTCAAAGCTGCTAATATATCGACCACTTTCATATAATTTGACCTCATCATTGTCATTTTCAAGACCAAATAATCCTGGTTGGATCCTTTATGAACATATTTGCATATATATTTAATAGATTTTACAGAGTTACAATACTCTATGTTGATATGAGCAGCAGCCCCGTAGCTAGAAAACTTATTCAGGGGGGGCAAGTTTGTCGACAGAGGGGGCTTCATGTAAATATATATACCAAAGACTTCAAATATATATAGACCGGCGATAGAACGAAAAAGCTGAAGCTAACCGGTCGCCATTTTGGATGTGACCGAAACCGCGGGAAGTTTAAAATCGTATACAATCGACTTCATATGAATAGTGAGTTTGCACACCATACACACACAAACTAATAAACTTCAACAATACTATAATTGCTGAATCTTAAATGCACGGAAATACGCTCAAAAGAACCAAAGAAACTGTGATCACTTCCACGTCACAACTGAAAGTGATACATAAGAAAGAAATAGGTTATGGGTATGGGTTGTTGCGGTGTTATTAGTGACAGAAAAGTAACAGCAATGGCGGCGATTTCTGTTGACAGAACTGCTTCACGAAATACAATAGAATTTAGGGTAACAGCCAGTCTATATATATTTGAAGTCTTTGATATATACATATTTTAATAATACTACTTTATTTTTTCTCAGTTTTTACATTTTGAAAGAACATTAAAATAATTGTAAACGTCGATTTTTTACGCTATTAAATTTTCATAAAAACCTGTCGAAGTCCAAAGAATTGGTACGGTACATTTCAAAAGCCAGAAAAACCAAGTTTGCCAATCTTTGATGCGTCATTGAACGCGCCGGACGATTTATTCCGGTTAAAACAGAGAATGTAGATTCACAAACAGCTGTACTGCATCCAAAAATTCGTGCAGTGGCCAAAAACACTAGGTAACAACCAATTTGTTTGAGTTTATTGTTAGATATTAGAAAAGGGCGACCCTGTAGGGTTGTCATGACAACAAACAAGAACACATGAATAATTATAAAAAAAGTAATGAGCTGTTGTTTTTTTGTATTCAGTATTTTTGCGTTGTATTTCCTAAATTTCATTAAAGCTTCTACGAGCACGTACCTCTTGACTCCTTTTGAGTTGTGGACGGGCAAAAAACCCAACGTTAGCTATTTTAATACTTTTGGTTGTCGTGTTTTATGTCATCAGAAGAAACCAAATCAAGATAAGTTCCGACCAAGATGTAAGGAAGGCGTTCCCAGAAGAGAGAATAGTATACATAGCTCGAGACGTAAAATTTATAGAGAAAATAGATTTAAAGTTGAATGATGACTGTGAAGATCTCGTTCTTCAAGATCTGGAAGAAGGAGACGTCATACCTCCAACTTCCACGATCGACGTTCCCATAGATCCTATGATCGAAGACAATCGACAAGAAATCCAAGATAGCGACCAGAGAGCAGCAAGTGAAGAAGAGGGTTCCGAGAATGAACATTTCGATCAAGAAGAAGCGGCATCAACTAGACGTGGTCCAGGCCGTCCGCTAATCGAATGAATTGGCTTGAAGGGAAGACCTCGAAAACGATACAACCTCAGAACCGAAGAAACCACGTTGGCAAGCGAAGCACCAGTATTTGGTTTTCTTTCCGAAATTCCATTAGGTCAAGCGTTGAACGGTGCGAACGAATGGTTTGAAGCTATCTGCCAAGAAGTAGAAAGCATTGTTAAAAATGATACTTGGAAGATGGTACAGTACCCCAATGGAGAAGAGATCATCGGGAGTCGCATAATTTTGAGATATAAATACAAATCTAATGGTATGCTAGATAAAAGAAAAGCCAGATTAGTGGCACAAGGTTTTAACCAGAAGCCAGGTGTACATTTTAATGAGACGTTTGCTCCTGCAGCTAGAATGTGCTCTATACATCTGCTCGTATCCTTGGCAGCAATTCACGACATGAAGATTGAACAGCTCGATGTAGTGAATGCTTACCTGAATGGTACCCTCGAAGAGAAGGTCTTCATGAGACCTCCAACCAATCTAGCTAATATTCTTGAGTCTATCATACAGAAACGAGGCCGATCAAGTGTAGTCGGCGAGAAAGCCGCAAGAATGTTGGAAGATTTTAGGGATGGCAAGCAAATCTGTCACCTACAAAAGTCCCTGTATGGCCTACGCCAGTCCGGTAGAAGCTGGCATATGATGTTGGACAAAGTATTGCGAAAACTTGGTGCGATTCCAACCAACGCCGATCCGTGCGTATATTGTGTTGGACGAGGGGAAGATGCAACGATGGTTGTTATTTATGTCGATGACATATCTACTGATAATGTCAAGAGATTCTAACAGAATCAAGCAATTTCGAGAAAAATTGTGCAAGGAGTTCGAAGTGAAGAAACTCGGTAATGTTGGCTATTGTTTGGGAGTCGAGTTTGAAGTTGACAAGTCAAAGATAACTATGCACCAAAGAGGCTACATCTTAGACCTCCTCAAACGTTTCGGCATGGAGAATTGCAACCCGATATCAACTCCCATGGATCCGCAGACAAAGCTCGTCAAACCAACGACCGCTGAAGAAGTGAAGAATTTCCCGTATCGCGAATTGATAGGTGGCTTGCCATATTTGGCCATCACGATTAGACCTGACATCAGTCACGCAGTGAGTTCCTTGGGACAGTTCAATAACTGTCATGGCAAGGTCCATTGGACAGCAGCGAAGCGAATGCTTCGATATCTGAGGGGTACTCTGAACTATGGTCTTGTGTATACAAACTGCCCCGATCCTGTAAGAGGCTACGCAGATGCCGACTGGGCAAATTGTGCTATTGACAGACGATCGTATACTGGATACGTCTTCATGTTAGCAGAGGGACCCATTCCGTGGGACTCCAGGAAACAAAAAACTTTGGCATTATCATCTACAGAGGCTGAATACATGGCATTAACAGAAGCAGCCAAGGAAGCCACTTTCATCCAGAAGTTCCTGCTGGAGTTAGGGTTCGCACAGTTGTCACAAATGGTGCTATTCAGTGACAACCAAGGCGCATTGAGACTGGCTCAATATCCGGTCTATCATGCGAGGAGTAAGCACATCGACCTTAGACATCACTACATCAGAGAAGTGGTGAAGAATGACTCATTAACTATACAACATGTCCCTTCGGAAGATATGATCGGTGACATCTTCAGCAAGTATAAAGCATGGTTCCTTCACGGAGCGGCTAGATCTAGCACAACCCCGGGTCGAGGGGAAGTGTTAGATATTAGAAGAGGGCGACCCTGTAGGTTTGTCATGACAACAAACAAGAACACATGAATAATTGTAAAAAAAAAATAATGAGCTGTCGTTTTTTTGTATTCTGTATTTTTGGGTTGTATTTCCTAAAGTTCATTAAAGCTTCTACGAGCGCGTACCTCTTTATTCGTAATATTTATTTTTTTGCATGTTTAGTAGTAGGCTATGGAGTAAAATGTGACATGACAGTTACTTTTTTTATACGGTCAACATTAACGTTAGGGTGATATTGCCAAATAATATACCCTGTAAGAAAATAAAGGGCGGATGGGTGGGGCTAGTAAATATGCTTCAGAAATCGGCATTATATTGAAATTTTATTACTAAATTGAAATTTTTTATGTGTAAGTCTTCCAGGGGGGGCAACCACAACTGCTAGGGGGGGCTCAGCCCCATCTTGCCCCCCCGTAGCTACGGGGCTGATGAGCAGCAAAAGTTCAAGATGAAACTGTATTGTACGGTACCACCCATCTGTTATCTAGGGTTACACCATGGAATTCAACCGTGAATCCACCATCCGCGGGACCTCTTCGCCGGTATTGAGGATAGCTGTCTTCGCATGTTTGGGTTTCTTTCAGGAGAATTCGAGGATATTTTTTTGCTACAGCTACATCCTTTCATACACGGGAACACAAAATTAGAATAGTTAAGTGAGAAATATTCTGATAATTCGTGACATAAAACACAACCGTCAACGCCGTTTGGTCTCATGCGTCCGACCGCAGACCCCGTTCGCGTCGCAGTCGCTTACTCGGTGACGTCGCGCCCTCCCTATTTCCATACAACTTCTTAAATTTCAAACGCTTAGGACTATTTTTTTCAAATAATCCTACCACGTCTAATATGCGAAAAACATATTTAACTATTTTAAACTTAGATTTTTAAACACTTTTGAATTAATACTTTACTTCTCCTGTTTCTCACATTTCCACCCAAATTATATTCCGTTGGGGATGAATTTCAGAAAAGAATTAAAATCAGTCAGTCAAGACAAACAATTTTACATGATTACCAATTTTCAAGTAACAAATGTTAACAACATTTCAACTAAACATCGCCATACAAATATTTTTTCTCATATAAACTTTGTCACCTCATTTGATCTTCTTAGGGGTAGAATCTCAAAAACAGCTGAAATACACGTTACATTGTTTGTGTTGAAAAGCATTAATATCAAGTTCCAAGCAAAAATTTACAATAGAAATATTTTTCTCATACACAATTAGTTACCACTTTTTACCCCCTTAGGGGTTGAATCTCGGAAAATGCTGAAATACGTGTGTCATTATATGTGTTGAAGAGCATTAATACCAAGTTCCACGTGAAAATGTGCAACAGAAGTAGTTTTCCCGTACAAACTTATCCACCACTTTTTACCCCCTTAGGGGTTGAATTTCGGAAAATGGTGAAATACGTGTTTCGTTATTTGTGTTGAAAAGCATTAATACCAAGTTTGACGTAAATATTTACAACAGAAATGGTTAGGAAATAGTCTTCCTGTACAAACTTTACCACCCCTTTTCACCCTTTTAGGGGTGGAAAGTTCCTTTCTTAGTGGGTGCTTACATCACAAAAGGAAACTATTGTCCAAATTTCATGTTTCTAGCTGCAGTAGTTTAGGCTCTGCGTTGATGAATCAGTCAGTCAGGACAAACAATTTTATATGTATGGATGATAGTGCTAGTTCTAGTCAAACTTCCACTGTAGCCCGTGTCACCAAAACCTGATCTGTTCCACCTTTTTAATCAAATCGTATTCATGTTCTTTTACCGAATTTATGCCATATTTTATGGACACTGGGTAGATAAATGTGGTGATAAAATAACCCATCAATTTTTATTTTGCACTACTTAAATTGCTTGTATCTGTTGCTGCGACGATATAATGTCGTCAAACATATAAAATCATACAAAAAGTTCAGTTTTTTATACAAATAATAAAAATGGCTGCATTTATACGTACGACTATGACTAAAAAAATATGTATATATGAATTTTCAACTTCGACCACGCTTTGGCAAACAATGAAAAAAAAAATGAGTTGACCTTTTATTGAAATTGAAGTGCTGTAAATAAAAAAAAAAAAAACTCAAATTAGGAGTCACTAAATAATTATGTCGATGTAATTATGAAATATACAAAAAAACGAAGAAAATTATAAGGTAAAAATAAAACATGTGGAAGGTTAGGGTTCTATAAAACATTTAATTATTCAATACATTATTGAATCGGCGAATAACATCAAGGTTGCTAACTACCAAGGGGAGGAATTAATTATGATGTAGTAAAACAAGTTTTAATTATATCGATATTTTATTATTATTTGTTAAAAATGTGAACAAATTTCTGTTCTCATTTTGGTAGCTGTTTGTTAATGGTTACTAGTTAACAAAAAAGTGACGATCCGAAAAGCCATTGTTTCTGAAAGTTGAAAATGGAGGTGTCTCTGAGGGTGTGGTAGTAAACATCGAGAGATATGTTTTTATTTACCAGTTCCTTATTCTTGGCATTATTGCATTCAGAGATAACCGCAAAGTGAGAAATATCATATCTAAAACATTTTAATGATGAATTGATGAACAAAGTCCGTATTTTTAATTTATAATTAGTAACAGAACATTCACTTCATGATTAACAGCAGCTGTTTTATTGTTACAATACTGTCAGTTCCGTACGTGCGCTGTGCCTGTTTTTCTAAATACAAGAAACACAAAGTCGAAACCCTGTATTTATTTACACGTAAGGCTTTTAGTATTCAATGCGTATATTTCGTGGAATTCTCAATACACGTTTCATGTAAAATTCATACTTCAGCACAAAGGGAAAAAGCAGACATGTTTTTACGGTGGTGAAATTCCAGTTTTAAAAACAACTGCAAACTTGTGTCACTAAAAGTTATCGTCACTAATTTGTTTGCATGTATTACTCGAGTTTTAGGTTTGGTGCAATCACGCGAAAAGCAAATTAGCTAACAAAAATTTCAACTTTTCTAAGGTGTGTGTGTTATTTTTTAGTTTAAATTCACACACGACACATGATAAGAGCTGAGTTTTGGGTTGAAACATAAGAGAACAGTGAACTGCGTCTATGTGGAAGTTGTTTTCCTGATTAAAATGCGTATTTTGATTGTGAAAAGTTAAAATTGTAGGGAGTTTGGCGGGTTATCGGCGAGTTTTGAATGGTCAAAAAATATTTTATTTTTTTTCGTAGAGAGTCAAACAATCGGAGTGAAAGAAAAGTTATGTATTTTTTTTACGATTAAAAACTCGTTCTTTGTGTCCTGTTAATCCATAAATACGCTGCTACGGTGGCATGTCGTGACCCCTAATGGAGGGGAATCAATCATTAATGTTTTTAATAACAGTAGTAATAATGTGTCAGAATCAGTGGCGGCCTGTGACACTAGAGTTACACGGTATTGCAGAGGACATACATATATAAGGTACATTAAAATGACTGGGAAAAGAAAGGTTTATGGTAATTTTTGAGACAATGGCATTATTTTTGTGGTACGGTGGACAAAATTTAGCGGCAAAGAAATTTTCAGGAGATTCGTATATTACATAGAGATCTCAGACTGGAGAGACGTTAGAGAGAGAGGGTACGGTGACCATTTGAGAGGTCCGAATCGGTAGGCAAAACAAAGCAACTTCCAGTTAAAATTTACTTTTAATTACTCGCTTCCTGGTGTGTGTGGCATTTCTGTGCAGTTCTAAAGTGCTTGTTTTCTTACAATCGCAATAATAACAATCATATTCACGATGGTTACATCTTGTTGTGCATTTGGATGCGAGGAGCGGCATCACAAAGGCTGTAATATTTCATTTCATCGGTGAGATATCTGCTGAATAATTTTTTCATACAATCTTTATTTAATTTAATTTCAGTTTTCCGACAAATCTGTTGCTAAGAAAGCAATGGATTGTTGCACTTAAACGAGATAAATTTGTTCGGACGTCTGCGTCAAGAGTGTCTAGCAAACATTTTAAAAATGAGAATTTTCGGCAGTTAATAAATTCTGTTAATCCCACACAACAACTGAGAATTTTTCAAAACATAAAAAAAAAATGAAACAAGGCCTAGAAAACTGACTAACAATGAGACCCAATGAAACCCTTTCGGCACTGCTAAATTTAAAAAAACAGAGGTGAACTTACAAAGCCATCAGTTGATGTCATCAAAGTTTGTAAGATAGCTGAAACCACTTTCAGAACTATGAAATATAATATTTCAGCGAATGTTATTAATATTCTTACAATTAAAACCATTAGATTACTAAATTTCAGAAATATGTTTAATGTCTTAAATGACCACATTTTGGATCAAGATCCACTTAACAATCATGTAGTCCAGTTGGTTTATGTAATTTTACGTATTTTTTTATTATTAGACTGAATTATGAAAACCGCAGAAATAATCAAGTTCCTAATAAAATCAGACAGGTATACACAAAATTAATTTTGTTCAATAAATTGTGTGTTTATATTCATTTTGTATTGTATGTATATACAGTGTCCTACAAAATAAAAAAAAACGACAACAAAGTTGAATTTTAAAATCATTTTTACATGATCTCCTATTTAACTCAACGGCACCGAAGCTCGTTCTTGCCTACCGATACGTGTTGGCCTTGTCTAACAACACTCACTGTAGATATGTTTATTTCTCTCTCTAGTTGTCACCGCATGCGAGCGGTATTACGCGCCTCAACATTCCATCCATTAGTTATTAGATCATTGGTATATTATAAGCAGACTTCGGCATCGCGAAAGTGATGCTCATTGCCGTCCGATCGTCAGCACTATTGCAGTCGTGGCCTACAACTTCTGGAAACAAATACTACTTTTTCTCGGTTTTCCTCAGTTATACGAGTTCTCCTAGATGTTAAAATGCTTTAAAAATTAAAATTGACTGTTCAACATCACGATTTTCGTGATGATGTTGATCAGATAAACCCTGAATTGCATCAAACGCCACTGAGGTTGAGACTGCACGGTCGCCAGCCAAATTTATCGCCTGACGTCGCGCCCTCGTTTTTAATATTCGTCTGATTGATTCCCTATCACTTCGGCTTTGCCCAATTCTGATTATAAGTATACAGACGTGGGATTAGCCACAATAAAACAAAAAGGTAGTGGTAAAAATTTAAGTTAAAATAATAGCAGTTATACTTACGTCAAGTGAATGTTCAAATCCACATCGTATTCATTACGTTTGTTTTGTGTCATTCTGTTTTGACACTTAAATATAGTCGCTAAAGCTTCCAAATTTTGACAATTGAAGTGCTGCAAATCCACCTTGTCGCTGTAGGTAACTGTGGAAATCGATAAAGTAAAACGTTTCATATATTTAATTTTTACAATTTTAGAATATCAAATAATAATTCTACTGCACAAGCAGTTTTTTTCTTATTATGACGATCAATAAAAAATCCTCCACGTTACGCACAAAATAAGTAATCAAATTTGATTCTACATGTATTTAATTTCTGTTTCTGTTGCAATAATCTCTCCAAGAATAAACAGTTGCAGTTTTAACTGAACATTTAGGGCTAGAATTTAGAATTTCTTTTATTTCAAAAATTACGCATCAAAGTTGTTTTTTACGTCCCGAGCTTATTACAGTCCATCTGGTGAATAACTATTTTCATGTTTACTTGACGTTTTGTGACCCACAAGAGTACGAAAAAATAAGTTTCATGTTTCCGTTTGTGTGTCCTCTACCTGTCGTCTGTCGTCGAGGTTAAGAATACCATGTAGATAGATAGTAAAACGCTAAACAAAATTTGTCTAGTCCTTCCTACCAACAATTTCATGATGCCACCTCAAAATTTTTCATAGTAAATGCTATTTAAATTTTATAAAGTAACATAGTCCTGTACTTCTGGTTTACAAATCCACCTTGAGTTTTTATCTAGACGTCCAGATTTTACCAAAAAAATCCAAATTATATAATGACAATTTATAATAGTACAAAAGCTGCGCAATTGTAACTAATAAGGACCGGGGGTGGACTCTTTTTTTCTAACACTATGATTGGTATGATCTATATATTTTTTTAACTTATAGTGGTTGTCATAAAATAAATACAATTTCGCAAAATCACATTTAATAATTTTTCGAAGAAGCTAAATTTGTTAGACTGTACTTCAAGGGGTGAGGGAAGTTCTGTGTAAATAACCTTAGACCAGTTTTTTTACCCTTTTTAGGAAAAAATAAAAAAAGTCAGATGCTAGGGTTGTTTGACCATGAAGATATGTGAATTTTAATGGAAAGAAAGGGCTATATTTAAAAATTTACAGTTCCGCCATTTTTAAAGATGGAACTTTGGAATTTTCCACACAACTTTTTATTTACCTTGTCTTATTTATTACATGTCTAAAAATTCATCATCGTTGAAGCTTATTAATTATATAAACCGGGTGATTAAATTTCCAAATTGTCAGTTTTCGAAGGTTTTTGAAATGGGACATCTGTGTTTTTATAATATTATCCAATTTGTCTCTAAATAACCTTTCTATTGTATCAGGTTTGTTGTGGTTGATCCTAACACAAATTAAACAAAAAAAAACTTGATAAACTTTAACGAATTTGGTATTAAAAAAGTTTTTATATACAGGGTGTCTCAGCTAAAATTCCGCGGTGTAATATCTTAAGAACGGATAGAGATATTGTAATTCCATAAATGCCATTGTTTTTAGCTTGAAGGGGAAGCTCAATTTAGTTATTTAGTACATTGCAAATATATATGGCGTCGGCATCACAACGCAAACCTAAATTTTTTTAAATTTCAATATATGTATATTTTTTAACGGATTTTGAGAGATGGTTAAATTACAATTACAATGAAGATACACTTAGATATTTATTTCATTTGAGTTAATAAAAAAAATAAATTTATTAACATAAAAAATTAAAGTTGAGTGAAAAGAAACACATACATTTTATTTTATAATCGATAAGATCTGTTTCAAAAGTAGTTATTTTAGCATAAATGAGAACTGTCATAAAACAGTGGTAGTTCTTCAGTTCACTGACCTTTTTTTTATGTTTATAAATATATTTTTTATCAACTGAAAAAGAAATAAATATGTAGGTAAGTATTGCATATGGTTGTACTCATAATTTCAACGTATATGAAAATCCGTTAAAAAATTGATCTAAAGAGTTTAGACAGTACTTCTCTCGCTGTCGGAAACGTGACGACTGCATGTCTATTATGTTTTTTTTTTCGCAGTAGATTTCATTATTTTTTTTGAGTCACCCTGTATATGCAAATCCAAAAAATATGAATGGAGTGATATATCACAAGCACAGACTCATCATATTTTGTGCATTTTACATAGGATTTATTTGGCAAACTTTTGAGCTGACGTCATCAAGTTTTTGGAGGGGATAACCAAATATATTTTGACTAAAGATTTATGATGCTCTTTATAGCCTTAAAACAACTGCAACATTTCAAAACATTCGGATTAGCATATTCAAAATTAAATTGCAAAATGTTGTTTTATAATTTTGATTTTTTTTCCAAAAATCTGGACGTGTCGGGTAAAAACTCAATTCGGAGTCGTAAACTACATGTTTAGGACTATATTATTTTATACAATTTAAAACCCATTTACTATGTACAATTTTGAAGTGATGTCATCACATTAGTGGTGGGGATGATTAGACAAATTTTGGTTAGCGTTTTACCATCTACATGATATTCCTAATATAACTACAAAATTTCACAACAATCGGTCCAGTACCTACTTAAGGAGATTATCTGTCTAATAAAAATCCGGGACGGCAGACAGACGGACAGACGGACAGACAGACGGAAATGGGAGACCTATTTCTTCGTCTTCTAGGGGTCATGAAATATCGAGAAAACGTAAAAGTAGAGAGTCGGCCGACGGACTCGATTACAATACTTCCTTTGCTTACGCTCGGGAAGTAATATGGGAAAACGGACAATTTGCAAATTTAATCTCCCTGTATAAGTAAATTAAAGCATCCTTTAGTTTTGCACGTAAATTGTAAAAATATGTAAGCTGGCCCATCTAAAAAGAGTACAACTATGGCATGTAATCTTTATAAAAAAAAACTCCTTGTAAGTTTGAAAATAATTTTAAAATGTGACCTTAAACTTTTGATACATGCAATATAACGCTAACACTGACAGTAAAGTGTTTACAAAATTTCGGAAAAAATATGTGTGGTTTCAGTAATTACTTAAAAAAATTAAGTTAACGTCATTAAATTTTGGAAGAGATGGATTAGTAAGTACTTAAATCACAAGTGCAGAATTATGCATATGTTGTATATCATATATATTTTAAATAGGTACTTAGCAAAATTCTAAAATATGTCATCCAATTTCGATGAGAATCAATCCAACAGTCTCAGAGACTACCTCTCTAATAAAATCGAGAAAATATGAAAGAAAATAGCCATTTGTCCACGCAGACTACTTTTAAACCGAACTTTTCAAAAAATTAAAATTATCAAATTTTAAATCCGAGAATAAAGAGGGAAACGAAATAATTTAGGGAAATGTCAAGTTTATCAAATATAATATAACAAGTGGTCTGATTTTTTCCGACAAAATTTGTGACACAAATTACCGAGTAGCTGTTGCGACGAAAATCACACGAGTCGACGAAGGAGACGAGTGTGATTTTCCAAAAGCAACAGCTACGAGTTAATTTTCACACAAATTTTGCAGAAAAAATCAGATCACGAGTTATATTCGGCTTGACAATCCAAAGAGAAAATTTTTATTTACTTTTTACGGACAATAATTCACATAATTTATAGTTAGCATAGTAGTTGAGTAACCATACCTACCCAGTCTAAATAGTAACAAAACAACAAGACAAAACGTAAATAAATTTCTAAACATCAAATTTTGTGTGTGCTGCTGGTTGATTTTCTTAATTATGGGAGCAAGATTTGGTAACAAGACTGTGTTTGAAATTCGAAATGCAGTGAAAGAAAGTCAGTGCCGAAACACTGCAAGAACGCAAGATTCAATTTGGAAGCAGTTTACAGAATTTTGTGAAATACGCAAGTTTTCTCTAAATAAAGCAGTCGAAATGAACGAGGTGGGCAGTATTTTGGAAGATTATGTCTTTAACGCCAACAGAAAAGTAATTTGTATTATCATTTTTTTATTAAAGTTCATTTGACAAGTTTGACAAATTAATTTGACATAATTTATTTCGCTGAAAAACAGTGTTGTTGCCTGACAGAAGAATGTTTTTTCACTGAAAAAATTTTTCGGTGAATGCCATTGGACAAATTTCAAATAATTCTGCCATTGTATTGGTTAAGAATTTTCGAATTGGATTGTCAAAAATAAAAAATCCAATTTTATGCGTAGTGAGAATTATTTAAAGTTAGGTAATGCATTTTTAAAACGACAATATTTTGTTTATTGAAAATTTTCCATCAAATTGTCTTTGTCGTCATTGTGTAAATATTCCAGAATTTTTATCAAAAACTGTCGTAAACAACCCAGCAAAACAGACCGCACGACATCCATTATCACCGGCTCGCGCTAATTTTTTGAGCACTCAAAACATCATCGCCGTTCCTTTACCCAAATACACCGTGTCCACATAACCACTTTAAAAATACTTGCTTTAATTCTTAGATAAGCGAAATTGCTTACATAGTAAATCATAGTCCTTCCACAGATAAACGCAATACAATAAAAACATGAAATAACGCGCCATCACTCATCCACGCTATTTATAGCCTTCTTTGTATTTAAATTTGTTAATCCTATTCTTCAACTCAACTACCATGTTTATTAGCGAATGTTAAAGACCCTCCCGTCACAAATTTTCTGATACGATAAACAAGACGCACGCAGAATTTAGCTCACTCAATTGTGTTTTCGTGTGTTCAGGGGGCCGTGTTGTGATGGCCATCGTCGCCGTAGCGTTCGCCGGGGATGGATAATGAACAACCCCACCAGGAACTCGTCAAGTGCGTGGTGGTTGGCGACACTGCCGTCGGCAAGACCCGTCTGATATGCGCCCGGGCTTGCAACAAGCAAGTCTCTTTGGCCCAGCTACTGGCTACCCACGTCCCGACGGTATGGGCCATCGACCAGTATCGCATCTACAAAGACGTCTTAGAGCGTTCCTGGGAAGTCGTCGACAGCGTCAACGTCTCCTTGCGGCTATGGGACACCTTCGGCGACCACGAGAAGGACCGGAGATTCGCCTACGGACGCTCGGACGTCGTCTTGCTGTGCTTCAGCATCAACAATCCGGTGAGTACCGACTTCCAAATGAATGAAATTTAGATTTTTTCTATAGTCCAGAATTGTTAAATTTCACCAAAAAAAATCATTTATTGCTCTAATGTGGACGTTTCCTGAGCACGTAGGTTGGAGGAATCGTCAGAGAGAATGAGAGAAATTGTTCGAAGTTACATTTTTCACCTTTTGAACGAATTTCTTGAAGCTAAAACCACCGGAATGTAAAAACTATCGTCAACTGACTCTTTTTCGGGAAGCTAGCCTAAGCTAAAAAAGTATTATAAAGGGGTTCATCGGCCGAATTACTAGATTTCATGTTTTCTTGACGTTTCATGACCTCTAGAGACCAAAAAATAGATTTCTTGTTTCCGTGTGCCTCTTTTTCTGCTGTATGTGTCAATTTTCACATGTACATTGTAAATGTTATTTAAATTTTATAAAATAACATAATCATACACTTGTGGGTTATTAATCCGTTTGACTTTACCCTAGACATCCATCATTTGGAAAAAAATCAAAATTCTGTAACATTTTACAATTTAATTTTTGAACCGGCATAACTGAATAATGCTCTGAAATCTTCAAAATATTTTAATGTAATAGTAAGCATAGTAAATCATTAATCAAAATTTATCCGTCTCGTAAAATATGCAAAATATGATGAGTCTATATTTGTGGTTTATCAGTCCATTAATATTTTCTTGCAGCAACTAAATAATGTTCGATAACCTTCGATGAATTAATGAGTTTTTTCTTACTTCTGGATTATGTATTATTATTGTTGCGTGGAGTATTATTTGAAAAGAGTTTCAGAAGAAAAAAACATTGTCTTTTGCGAATAACTCAAATCTTCACTTTCAAGTGCAGATATTTATTATATTATGTATTACAAAAATCTACGTATGAGAAATTTACTTATTTTAACAGTTAAAAAAATTGTGTATTCCTTTTATCACTTGCTTCTACAACTTTTACCTGAACACTGATTCTGAATTTTTAGCAAAGTGTTTTTTGAAAATTTTGAAAATGCATCGTTTTGGAAAAATCTAAATGAATTTTTTGGTTTATCAAAATTTCACATCGTCCCTGGTTGTGACCTGAAATTTCTAAACACAATTTAATTCTTTCATTTTATTGAACAAAATTTTCAAAAGATCTTTTTTTAATGGTCGTAATGTAAACGATTCTTTTGGGATATTGAGGAAACACGTTCAACTAACTTGTTAAAATGTGGCTCAATCCGCTCAATGTTGACTTTGAAGAGTTCACTGTATCTTTGACCCCGAAGCGTTTATATTTTCAAAATTTCAGATACAGAATATTTTTGAAAATTTGGAAAATATCGTCATTTTTGAAAAATATGTTTTATATACAGGGTTAGACAAAGTCCCCGAACGATTGAATAACTCGAATAAGCTTTTTTTGTAAATTTGATGTGGATATATGGTTAAACATGGCGACCTGATTACAATATTTTTTCTTTTTTTATCGCTTTCGGTTTGACAAAAGGCTGCCTACTTTTAATGGAACACCCAGATTTTTTTGACATTTTCTGATGCAAAATAAAAAATTGGTCTAAAGAGTTTAGACAGTACTTCCCTCGCTGTCGGAAACTTGACGACTGCATGCCTATTGTGTTTTTTTTCTCATTACATTTTTGTAGTGGGAATTTAAAAAAAAATTGCGATGACGTCATCAACATTTTTGCAAGGACACGTATATCAGTTGGGATAGATGTAGTGTAATACTAAGAATAAAATTATTATATTCTCAAATTTTCGGGAAAATGAATTGGGTCGTTTTGAATATTGATTTGTAATAATCAATAAAATAACGAAACAATTTACTCACGTATACGTATCAGAGGCAACTGAAAATCGTGTATGTATAAACATTCTTAATTTAAGATGACAGGCGTAACAGCATACGTGAGAGTCAAACAGAGAAACTGTAAACAAAACGACCATCGGTTTTATTGCTTCGACTTCCGCTTATTATATAAAACATTGGGTTTTATTTTAATTCTTGACGGTGAAATTCACAATTGGTTGATTATAAACATGTCTATTTCACATTCGCGGAACCAAGTGAGCGCATAAAACATATGCAGGTCTGTAATGTTAAAGTCGATGTAAATAAGCGTGCTACCCTTATGTTTCAACCGAGTTTTTCCTTTAACAAATTTTGTGTCTACCAAATTGGGTTGGTTGGGGTGTAATACTAGTAATAAGTGTTGCCTTTAATTTAATCAATAAAATAAATTGACTTCAAAAATTTTTTTGAACCACCTCTTAAGAAAATCTAAAAAATATGAATGGAATGATAAATCACAAGTACAAACTCATCATATTTTTTGCATTTTAGATAGGATTTATTCAGCAAAATTTAAGGGTGACGTCATCAATTTTTTTAGGAGGGATGAACAAATACATTTTGAACAAAAGTTTACCATGCTTATAATAACTTTAAAATATTCCTAAGATTTCAAAGCATTCGGTTTTGTAATTCCTGATTAAATCGATAAGCCTTCATTAATTTTTTTGAGTCACCCTGCATATGCAAATCCAAAAATATGAATGGAATGATAAATCACAAGTACAGACTCATCATATTGTGTACATTTTAGATACGATTTATTCGGCAAACTTTTGAGCTGACGTCATCAGTTTTTTGTAGAAGATAACCAAATATATTTTGACTAAAAATTTATTATGCTCTTTATAACCTTAAAACATCTGCAAGATTTCAAAGCATTCGGTTTTGTAGTTCCTGATTAAATCAATAAAATAAATTTACGCATTCATTAATTTTTTTGAGTCACCCTGTATATGCAAATCGAAAAAATTTGAATGGAATGATAAATCACAAGAAGAGACTCACCATATTTTGTACATTTTAGATAGGATTTATTCAGCAAAATTTTGTGGTGACGTCATAAATTTTTTAGGGGGGACGACCAATTACGTTTTGATCAAAAATTTACCATGCTTATGATAATTTTAAAATATCTTCAATATTTCGAAGCATTCGGTTTTGTAGTTTCTGAGTAAATCAGTAAAATAAATTTACGCTTTCATTTATTTTCTTGAATCACCCTGTATATGCAAATCCAAAAAATATGAATGGAGTGATAGATCACAAGTACAGACTGATCATATTTTGTACATTTTAGATATGATTTATTCAGCAAATTTTCGAGCTGACGTCATCAAGTTTTTGGAGGGGATAAGCAAATATATTTTGACTAAACATTTATTATGCTCTTTATAACCTTAAAACATGTGCAAGATGTCAGAGCATTCCGTTTTGTAGTTCCTGATTAAATCAATAAAATATATTTACGCATTCATTAATTTTTTTGAGTCACTCTGTATATGCAAATCCAAAAAATATGAATGGAGTGATAAATGACAAGTACAGGCTCATCATATTTTGTACATTTTAGATATGATTTATTCGGCAAACTTTCGAGCTGACGTCATCAAGTTTTTGGAGGGGATAAGCAAATATATTTTGACTAAACATTTATTATGCTCTTTATGACCTTAAAACATCTGCAAGATTTCAGAGCATTCGGTTTTGTAGTTCCTGATTAAATCAATAAAATATATTTACGCATTCATTAATTTTTTTGAGTCACCCTGTATATGCAAATCCAAAAAATATGAATGGAGTGATAGATCACAAGTACAGACTCATCATATTTTGTACATTTTAGATATGATTTATTCCACAAACTTTTGAGCTGACGTCATCAAGTTTTTGGAGGGGATAAGCAAATATTTTTTGACGAAAGATTTATGATGCTCTTTATAGCCTTAAAACGTCTGCAACATTTCAAAGCATTCTGGTTAGCAGATTAAAAATTAAATTTCAAAATGTTGTTTTATAATTTTGATTTTTTTTCCAAAAATCTGGACGTTTCGGGTGAAAAGTCGATTCAGAGTTGTAAACTACATGTGTAGGACTATGTTATTTTATACAATTGAAAACCCATTTACTATGTACAATTTTGAAGTGACGTCATCGCATTAGTGGTGGGGATGATTAGACAAATTTTGGTTAGCGTTTTACCATCTACATGATATTCTTAATATAAGTACAAAATTTCACAACAATCGGTCGAGTACTTTCGGAGATTATCTGTCTAATAAAAATCCGGGACAACAGACGGACAGACGGACGGACAGACGGACAGACAGACGGAAATGGGAGACCTATTTCTTCGTCTTCTAGGGGTCATGAAAGATCGAGAAAACGTAAAAGTAGAGAGTCGGCCGACGGACTCGATTACAATACTTCCTTTGCTTACGCTCGGGAAGTAAAAACTAATTGCAGAAATTATCAACATGTTTATTTCTACTGATACAAAAAATAGAAAAAAATCACAAAAAAAACACCTAACAATTAGTACCCCCAAAGATGACGTTGTCTAAAAATATGCTAAAAGTGAATCCTATTTAAAATATCTATCAACTTCACATATGAGGGAAGTTCTGTCTAAATAACGTTAGATTAATTTTCTTTGTATTTCCAAACGTTAAAGTTAAATTTCTGTGGTTGTTGTACGAATTCGTCGAAGTTGTGACCACCGAACGGTAGAAACTATCGTCAATCGTCTCTTCTTCTAGAAAAGACAGTGCTCGAAATAAGTCGCAAAATGGTCAGAATTGATAAATTTTACCAAAAATTTAATTCCAAAAAACTTCTGGAAATCAAAATCAGCAAAAGAATGTCGTTTGGGAATTTTCTAAGGTTCTCTAAGAATGATCAACAATTTCGTACGGCAAAATGTAAGCCCGCCCACCCGCCCTATCTCAATCGTGATGATTTTTTAATTCGTCGTGAACCGGAAGACAGAGCTTAATTGTAAAATCCTTATTTGTTTTAAGTAATCGTCTTGTTAAAGAAAACTATATGTATTAAGTAAAAAAGAAAGCCAAAGATTAAGCCCGACCTATAACCACCCCGATCTCAATTTTGATGAATTTTTCATTGGTTGTCACACCGTTTTTGCAAAATCCACATTTACGTACAAAAATTTACCATTTCAAACATTTTTCAAAGTTTCTTGTTATGAAAACAAGACTAGTATATTAAGAAAAAAGGGTAAATGAGAGCCCCGCCCACCCGCCCTTTCTCAATTGTTATGATTTTTTCATTCGTTGACAGACCGAGAGGCGGGGCGTAATTGCAAATTCAAAATTTCCCTACAATTTATCCTACAAAGATAAATAGGATTCTCGATTTGAATTTTGCGTTTCAATTTTTTGTCTTCTTTATTTTTTCATTATTCGATTTTTAAATGCTTCGATTCTCTTTGGTTTTTCTCGTTTCTTCAATTTTTCATTTTGTTGTTTCTTTATTTTTTCGATATACAACTCTTAGAGGCTGCATTTTTAAATTTTTGTTTTTTTTTTGATTTTCCAACTTTTGGATGTTTTTTTTTAATTTTGCAATTTTTCGGTTGTCTATTTTTCGATTTTTCAACTTTTAGAATTCTAGAATTTTTCGTTTCTTCATTTTTGATTTGAATTTTTTCTAATTTTCATTTTAAATATGTATTGATAATTTCGAAAATTTTTCACTTTTTCAATTTTCTGATTTTTAATTTTTTGATTTTTCAACTTTTCGAATAAAAAAAGTTAAAATTGCAAGATTGTATACTCAATTGTTAAATCAAAGATAAAAAATGGAAGATTAAAAATCTAAAAATTGGAAATCGAAGTCTTGAAAATTGAAATAAAAAATTGAAAAGTCGGAAGATTAAAAACTGAGCAAAAGAAAACAGAAACATGAAAAATTTTAATATGGAAAAATTGCGAAACTAAAAAAATGTGTATCAACTAAAAAAGAAAGTCAAAAATTAAGCCCGACCTATAACCGTCCCGATCTCGATTTTGATGAATTTTTCACTGGTTGTCACACTGACGGGCAAATTTTTGTCCATTTTTTCTTAATATACGAAATCTTTTTTCCCAACAAGAAACTGAAACCATGTTAACTATCCTGTTATTGAAAGAAAATTATAGGTATATTAAAAAAAACAAAGATTAAACCCCACCCACCCGCCCTGATCTCAATTCTGATGAATTTTTCATTACTTGTTACATCGAGAAGCGTAGCGTCATTGCAAAATACATATTTCTCTACAAAAATGTATAATTGTGAAATCCAAAAATTGCAAAATTAAAAATTTTGAAAATTGGAAAATCGAGGAATTGAAAAATGAAAAATTTAAAGGAAATAAACGAACGAAAAATTGTAAAATCGGAAGAAACATTGAAAGAATAAAGAAAATGAAACAAAAATTGTGAATAAAATCAAGAAAATGAAAAATAAAAATAAAGAACTTGAAAACAAAATGAAACAACAAAGGGAAAAATGAAGTTTTAATTTATTAATGTTCAATCAAAGGCCAGCAGCCAATATTAAAAATAAAGAAACAAAAAAACTGAAAAATTAAAAACTAAGAAACTGAAGACGCGAAGAGTGAAAAATTATAATATCGAAAAAACGATAAACTGAAAAATTTGCAAGCGTGAATCCAAAAATTGATAAAATGAGGGTCGGTTTATGAAAAGCGAATTAAATATTGAATCCTCGATTAATTTAAAACATGCACGTTGCATAGCAACGGACCTCAATTAATTAAAATTAATCGCGATTAACTTTTAATTCACTATCCATAAAGCGGATTTTAAAGTTGCAAAAATGAAAAATCATGAAACCCAAACTTTGAAAAGTGGAAAAATGAAAGAAAATGGAAAAACATCTCAAAAATTGGTGAAAGGTACAAGGTTTTTTTTCAATTTCTTTTAAAAATAAAACTTTAGGGTATCTTCAAGATTTTTTTTAATTTTTGAAAAAACGACACGGACCCCGTTTTTTTTTTCAAGAACAAAAGAAAGAAAACATCATTGGCTCCTAAATATTTTTCGATTCAGCTGGTCGAAATCTATCTCCTAGATTTTTTTTTGGATTTGTTTTGCAACTTCATCAAAAACTCGTCGAAAATTACCACACGAATTTCTTTCGTTGATTTCGACTTCCAGAAGATTCTTAGTTCTCCAGAAAATTCCTACCATTTTCCGGAATCGCCAAAATGAAAACTGATATTTTGAAAATTTTACTTTGAAGCCGAATACTTCAAAAACCAATAGTCGTATCGACTTTGGGTTATCTCCCCTGATAGATGTGTCATTTCTGCGTAAAAACTATTTTTTTGTTCATAATTTTTGAATGGTCCAGAATTTTCTATAGGTTTTTCGATAACTTCAAAACAAGTACAATTTTTCAACCATTCAGTTGGAAATTTTTAACGGAAGTTTCATAACTAATAATGGACAAATTTTGCACTTTTCACAATTTTTAATTTTTCGAGTTTTTGATTTTCAAATTTTCGGATCGAAAAAATGAAAAAATTGCAAAATTTTAAAACTGAAAACTCAAAAATGAAAAACGACAAATTATAAAGCTTGAAGGACAGAAGAAATGAAAAATTGAAAAATCGAAAGATTAAAAATTCAAAAACTGAAATAATCAAAAAAGTGCAAAAGTGCAGATTTTTTAGTTTTTTGATTTTAATTCTTGGATTTTTCAAATATAAAATTGTAAAATAGAAAAATCCAAAAAAAAAACGAAAAATGATGAAATGCAAATTTTGAAAAATTTAAAAATTGGAAATCAAGAATCTGAAAAATTGAAAAATCGAAAGATAAAAAATTAAGTAACTTAAAAATTGGAAAATTGAAAAATTTTAAATTTGGAAAATCGAGGAATAAAAACCAACGATTGAAAATGTTCGATTTTTGGTTTGCTTTATTTTGACAATTTTTCGGTTTTTCAACATTCCGATACAAATTTTTTGTTTTTTCAAATTAAATTTTTTTCAATTTTTCGCCTCCAATTTTTCGTTTCGGTTCTGATTTTATAATTTCTCTTTTTTCATGTGAAATTTTTCAGTTTTCGGATTACTTTTGATTTGTGATTTTGTTTTTGCAAAATATTCTCTGATACGAATCTCGATGAATTGAATCCGGACAATCTTGCGTGTTGAACGTTTTTCGAAATACATATTCTTTTCAAAATCTTATTTTTAAAATGTTCCAAAAATTGCCGTCTTATTAAAAATTTCATGCTTGGAGGTGTTAAAAAATTAAGCTTTTGTCTAAGTTGCTCGAAAATCCACAAAAAACTGAAATATAGTTCTCAAAAAATTGAATAGGAGAACAGACCGTGATGGTACTCGTAGACCACGATTTTCAAAATGCGGTCGGGGCCAGCACATATATCATTTTTTGGATATTTTAAAAACTTTGATGTAGACTATGTCTTATTGTCACTTTGACGTTTGAAGTTTAAAAAATTTATCACGTCGCATCCAGTGTCACCAAAAATAACAAAACTAAAAAATAAGGTTACAATTTAAAGGTGTTTCACACTTTGTGACATTGGAATTTTTAAAATATCAAAGGTTCTTCCTGAAATATATTGAATTTTTACTATACTTGACGATATTATTATTACACACACCAGGCTACTCTTTGCATTGAAACCAATCACAAGAAGAAACTCGTAGATATGCTATTATAAGGCGCAGAAGGATGTTTTCAATTAAATTTAGTTTGTGAGGTGTTCCTATATTGACAGTCTTGTAAGTGCACAAACAGTTGACAATTTAATGCTTGCATTAGGCTATGAACACAATGCACAAGAATAGCGTCTTTTCGTTGGTTCTTCGAAAAATGAGATTAAAAGCAATTTTATAGACATCGGAAATGTTTACCCTTCAGTTTCTGTTCAATATGCTATTCACACGATGAATGTTATGACAATTCAAAAACGCAAATACAGTTGACCAGTGAAATGGCAGCATTTATCTGAAACTAACCAATCGTAAGCAGCCTAGAAATTCTTCATGTGAAAATAATGCGCTATGCTGGAAGCCCCGAACAGCTGGTGTGATCACATGAAAGTCGTACGAACAGCCTGCGCTAAATTTCTGTTGAATTGATGTCCAATAATGATTGGACTTATTTGCTCATTCTCAAATAAAGCCACAAACCTGAAGTTAGCTCCAGACTTGGAGTGGGGTGCTTTTTCAGTAGTTATGATCTTCAAGTGTTTTTTTCATTTAAATATACATATTAATTTAAAGTGTGAACCTAACCTACTAATTCAGCACTAACTGCCTTTAATTTAATTCGGTAAAAGATGAATCTAAGGCTAACTTCGGTGACATACGAGAACTGGTGTTGAGATTTTAAAATATACCTACGGTAGAACCGGCTTCAAGACACGTGTTTTCTAACCAATAGGAACAGACAGTAACACAACTTTGCTACTACCGTTGTATGGAATCATCATAGCCATGAACAATAAAGGTCTTGATTCTAATAAGTTAAACAAAAATTTACAACACCTTTTGAAATACATACAGAAAAAAGAATATTAAAATATTCTTTAATAACTTGAAGTAAACGTTCAATAAACCTTCTTAAAAGATGCAATCAACCAAAAGCGTTCTCATGTGGGTGCTAAACGTCTGCTACGTACAACAAAATAAAATAAAAGCTGAAACGCCATATTTTTGTTGAAACTAAAATAATTCTTTTAAAGTCTAAACATTTCAACTTCATGAACTTGTATTAAATCATATAACTACTTGTAATAGTCTGTGATTCTCAGTCAGACTGAGTACTTCAATTTGCCGTGTTTATTGAATGGTAGGTAGTAAATCTCCCCTCGATTCCACAATAATAGTTGCAAATGATCTTCAAAAAGCATGTCCTGTATACGAGTTACGATTTGCAAGCTTCAGAAAAATAGCTATTATTTTTTTTATTGTGATACCCGTAATAAAGGCGGCGATCTTTTGCAGCTGACGGACAAATGGGTATAATTTCCATAAAATTTCAGGTCGACTAACAACGAATCCTCCGTTGTACGCTGTTTTCATCAATGACGCTCCTGAATCTTCTATATGTTCTAGTGTCATCTGGCTCAATTCACGAGTTCGGTATGTTCGCATTTGGCAATATTCGAATAATTAATGCTGAATGCACTTCTAACAACGTCATACATTGTGTTCAATTCCAGGTATAAGATTTAACCAGGAACAGATTCTGTTAATTAAAAATATACCTAGTGGTTGCGAAATTTCAGTGTCACAAAGTGGTCAAAGTACACATTAAAATTAATTTACTTCTCTTATATTGGTTGTAGGAAAAAAATGTATTATTTACACTTATATGTATACTAGGGTGATTCAAAAAAAAAAAAATAATTTTTTTTTTCGTGCAAAGAGGTTCAAAAGTTTCTTTTCAACGTAAAAAAATACCAGTTAAAATTTGAGCTCTTAATATTAATATTAAGACCGTCCGCATCGCGTTTTTCTATTTCCCATAAGAATAACATGGGAAAATTTTTGTTTGCACCTTCTGATTTTTATTGCTAGCCCGTCGTGTGTCGTGAAAAAAATTCAATCACATATTTTTATAGAGAATTGAACGCTCTACAAAAAGTGTCTCCTATGATTGTGCGAGAAACCTGATAGTTGAAGAGTTATTTTAGGCTAAAGTTAAATTTATCCAAATTTTGACGTTTTTGATGCATTACAATAAATTTGATGGTCTTATTGGAATAAATCACCACAAAAATTGATACACATTTTAAATTTAGTTTTTTAAACAGTAATTGTTTATAATTTTATGCTATAATAAGGCCAGTAAAACTCTTTCCGAACATTTTCAGCATCAGTGGGTTAAAAAATCATAGTCAGGTTTCTCGCAAAATCATAGGAGACACTTTTTGTAGAGCGTTCAATTCTCTATAAAAATATGTGATTGAATTTTTTTCACGACACACGACGGGCTAGCAATAAAAATCAGAAGGTGCAAACAAAAATTTTCCCATGTTATTCTTATGGGAAATAGAAAAACGCGATGCGGACGGTCTTAATATTAATATTAAGAGCTCAACTTTTAACTGGTATTTTTTTACGTTGAAAAGAAACTTTTGAACCTCTTTGACACGAAAAAAAAAATATTTTTTTTTTGAATCACCCTAATGTATACAGCAAAAATCAGTTTTAACATCCTATGTGATTGTTTTCACTTCACATCTTGCATTAAAATCTGCCACCGTCTTTTCCTTTGTTCCAATAAGTGACTATACTTTTATCGTACAGTGGCAACAAACGTATTATAAATCTGTTACATAATTTTGTTCTAAGATAGTAAACAGCAGAGTAATCTGCTTCAAATACAACTTGTGACACAAGCTGTATAGCAGTTTATTTATCTAACGCAAGCACACTAGCTCGTCATGAAATACTGCTATAGATGGAATAATTTCAGGTAGGATTCTACAACTTAAAATCTATTGATTTGTCAAATTTTATCGCAACTAATTTCCCGTTATTTCGAAAGGAGATCATAGTTTCATAGTAAAGATTACCTTATCATAATATACAACAATGAAACTATTGCGAATGAAGGAATGTAATACTCTTGTAATTCTAGTAAGTGTGTATTATCCTCAAGCAGAAGCACCTTAACTTTATACTGTCACATTGTGCAAACAAACGTAAAATTTAATCGGAGAATAAACACGTCGCTGGTTAAAACAGTCAAATATTGCGTAGAGATTTCATTTAACTGGTACTTCATACTAGTTTTTATGTTTTTAAAAGCGCCTTGAACAAATAATTGTCGAAATTGTATTATATTATTATTTAAATGCGAGGATTAGGTAATAAGGTCAGAATTACAAAAAATGTTGGTCCCCCCTTATTTATTAAAAAATTAAAAATTATTAAACTTATCGTAAAATAGTAAATCGCTAATCAAAATTTATGTGCTTATTTATCCTCTTTAAAAACTTGACGTTATTGCAAAATTTTGCTAGATAAATCATATTTCAAAAGTGCAACATATCATGGCATTTGCGGTTTATCAGTGCACGCATATTTTTTGAATTATTTATACAGGATGTGGTAATGAACGAAGCAATTTATTTTATTAACTACAGCAAAAACAGTTTATCTCATTTTCCTTAAATTCTGAGAATACCTACACTATTGTTATTAGTACTACACTGTACTTATCCGAATATATATATTTTGGGACGTGACAATATTTGTCCCTACTAAAAATTTGATGCCGTATCACAAAATTGCATTAAGAAAAACTTTCTTTCATTGCCTACAGTTTAAAAATCCACACCTATTTTTATTTTAACTTATGAAGAAGTTATCACAAAAAAGAAAAATAAAGCCGCAAATTTTATAATTTGTTTGAGAAGCTAGATTTCTTTGATTGTGCTTCAGGTGCGGGGGAAGTTTTTTCTAAACAAGTTTACAGTAATTTTTAATTAAATATAACCGTCTTTGAAAATTAATTACATAATTTTTTTATTTAGGAGGGCACATTTTAGCACCTGTCAATTGAATGGTATTTTAATGCTTATATAGATTACAAATTATTTTGAGTTTATTCTTCCATTCATTTAAAAAATGAATGAAATTCTTTCATGTTTATAATTAAAAAAAGTTTTTATTTGCTTTACGACTAAGCATGAACCGGACATGCAAAATTGTTGTTATAATAATGTTACCAACATGTGTTTTATAGTTTTAATGGTACCTAATCATAATAACTACCTCTGTTTAACTGTTAAATAGTTCGTTAGTAGTTAACAAATATTTTAAGTTTATTATAATTAATTGAGGACACTAATTAATTAGCTTTAAATTTTAAGTGTTCAAAATGCTTTCCCCACATTGCACAAAGCTGCAAAAATTATTTGATGACACTCCCAAATGATTGTTTCCCTTAATTCTTACAAAGATTCTGGCTAGTTAAGTCGTCCACCGATTTAATGTGCCAAAAAAAACAAGTTACGTGAGATCTGGTGACCCCGCTGGTCATTTTACAGATTCGAAAACTGATTATTTAAAAAACTCGTAACTAAATTTTTGACTAAACATCAGAAATTATATAGTTTTTTGAAGAAGCGGGATTTGTTAGTCCACTTTCAAATTTAAAAAACCATCCCCTTCTGAAGTGTGCATGTTACGCTACTGACTGAGAGTTCGGTGTCAGATTCTGATGATTCACCATATTGAACTTGAAATGATCCATCTCTAAAATCCACAAAAGCAGTTCTACAAATACGTTAAGACTGGTTTTCGTGCATTACACCCCCTCCTAGCCCCCTCGGTGATACATTTCGAGTCTGGGAGTTCCAAGAACCGAGTGGTCCGATATTTCCAAGAGATTCGCCAACAGATTTTTTCCAAGAAATATCGATTTTTCGGAATAAGCAACTCGTCTAAATTTAACTCCGTGAAAATCTTGTTGTAAAAATCAAATTTGACATTTTTTAAATAACTCTGCGTCGAAAGAATCACAAATACCAAAAACTTCACATGGGAGTTCTAAATAACTTCACATCAATTTTTTTAACAATTAACAAACTTCCAAATAATTTCTGAAGTCGTATAATGCATTAAAATATCTTTCAAATGAATGAATTGTCTTGTCATTCCAAATTTTTTGCGGGTGGGGACCAATGGGGCAACATTTCAAAATTAAGTTTAACATCAAAATGTTTCCGTCACAATTTTATTTTGTTTCATTTAGCTTTCGTTTTCAGTTTCCTCGTTTTCTTCTATTTCATCGACCTCTTCTTTACTTTAAAATGCATTCTTCTTCAAATTTAATAATTAGGCAAACGGCAACAGTAAATAGTAAAATTTAATATCATGTAATTTTGTATTTTGATTTTATAAGCTGTTTACCCAGTTATCTGGTACAGGTTTAAAAAAAAATTAATTCAAAACTAAATAAATGTTTAACAGGTACTGAAAGACATTTTATTTCCCGAGTGTAAGCTAAGGAAGTATAGTAATCGAATCCGTTGCCACTTTTTTGTTTTCACGACCTCTGGAGTACGAAAAAAGTGGTCTCCTGTTTCCGTCTGTCTGTCTGGCGTCTGTATCGATTTTTATTAGAAATGTAATCTCCGAAACTGCTGGACCGATTGTTGTCAAATAATTTTGTATGTATATTAGAAATATCATGTAGATGGTTAAATGCTACCCAAAATTTGGTTAATCATCTCCACCAATAATTTGATTACGTCATCTCAATGAACCGTATTTTTAAAAATGAGTTGAATGTTATACAAAAATATTTTCCTATACTTTTAGTATACGAATCCGCTTTCAGTTTTTTCGCTTGACATTCAAATTTTCGCAAAAATATTCGCAAGGTATAATAACGTTATATTTCCACCATCGGACAGAAGTCCCCGTGGCGCAGTTGCTAAGTCGGGAATAAGAAGACCTGTGGCGAAGCCGTGTGACATGTGGTAGTGGGTTCGATGCTGAACTTGGCCATTTACTTTTTTTTCTTGCATTGGTAATACTGCGACTCCTTTTCTTTTGTGCTATGACTAGTACTATCCATGTTGATGACGCCATTACAAATTTTTTTGGTCAAATTAAGAACGAGTCACCCCCTTTTCTCGAAAATGTGAAAAACACGTCTTTATAATAATAATAATAATGAAAAAATAAGGATTGTAATATTCAGAACATTTTGTTCGATTGTGGTTTAATTAATAATTTTAGTCCTGTGTTTTGAGACGACAAACTCATTCAAGTCAAACTAACTTCTCCGTGACACTCTTTCGATGTATAAACATCAATAAACACTTGAGCTTCAAATTTCTATTACCTAGTGCTGAAAGACATTTTATCATGTTACTTATGTGTTTCAAATACATAAGTAACATGATAATATAAATACATACAAGTAAAAAGGTTATCAGAAAACATTTTTTTTTTTATAATTTTTCAAAGACGCGAAATTTGTTGGACTGTTTTTTCTCTTTTTTTTTTCTCGCGCTGTGTATTATCTGTATTTATTATTATGAAGTTAAAGTTTGTTGATATTGCTAAGAGACAATTTTTTCCATTTTTTCATTTTTTGTACAATCCACTGCAATTTGCGCCCCCACGGCGCAGGGGATGCCGCTGATTTTTACTTTATAGAGGTTATCATAAAACAAACATCGCAAAATCTCATTTTATAACTTTTCAAAGAAGCGGGATTTGTTGAAGTTGTACTTCAGGAGAGAGGGAAGTTCTGTCGAAATAACCTTCGACCAATTTTTCTTATCTTAAGTATCTTCGTGCTTACTCTAGTATGTTCTGTTCTCAAATAATTTTGTTCCGACTAATAATAATTTCCTTGTATTTTTTGTAGGTCTCGTTGCGCAACTGCCGCCTCATGTGGTTCCCCGAAATTCGCCGCTTTTGCCCGAGCACGCCCGTTCTGCTCGTCGGCTGCAAGAACGACCTCCGCTACATGTACAGGGACGAGGCCTACTTGAGCTACTTCAGAGACAGAAGTCCCTTCGTGCGAGCCACCCGCAAGAGCGACCTCGTGATGCCGGACGAAGCCCGCGACGTCGCCCGCGAGCTGGGCCTCTACTACTACGAAACGTCGGTACTTACGTATTACGGAGTTAACGAAGTGTTCGAAAACGCCATCAGGGCCGCGCTGATCGCGCGCCGCCAGCAGAGGTTCTGGATGACCAATCTCAAGAAGGTCCAGCGCCCCCTCCTGCAGGCACCCTTCAAGCCGCCGCCGCCCATGAAACCCGAGGCCCTCGTCGTCACCGGCTCCTACTCCGACCATATGCACCAGCTGTATCTAGGCCGCGCTCACACCGACATCGTGCTCGTGGTGGGCTCGGTGGGGTTCCCCGCGCACCGATTCGTGCTGGCGGCGTGCAGTCGGGCCTTTTACCGCCTCCTCGCCGCCGACTTGATGGCCCGCAGCACGAGCGACTCGAGCATGGTGAGCTCGCTGGGCGACTTCGCCGACGACACGGAGTGCCTGGTGCGGGCCGAGCAGAAGACGTGCAAGAGGCGGGCGAGCTGTCAGGCGCTGCCTTCGGCGAGGGAGCTCGACCATCCGGCTTTCCACTGCATAAGGTACCGACACCTGGTGATATTAAGATATTATGGATCGAGTTGTTATCAGGTGCAGTAAGCACCTACACATAAGCAACAAGTACTCAACATGTCGAAAATCTCGAGTGACCACTTGTTGTGTATGCAAACGTACGACCTTGATTGCCGTTCGCCTCTCTTTAATCATTTCTATTTTTAACTTGGTACCTTTCCTACGAAGATAAATACTTTAAATCATCCAATTTTACATTTTATCTGATAATGAGAGATTACGCAGCAAACTAATACGATAGTAATATTGATTTTAGATGGCAGACTGTTAATTAATTTTTTTATCATGCCATCCACAAAATTGATGACGCTTGTAAAAAAGCTTTAAATAAACCTGTATCGAAAGTTACACTTGTACAAGAAGGCTTTAAAGAATACCAGTAAATTAGTTGGGTCGAACCGATAGACAAGGCCTGCAAAAGCATGTTTTGGGCAACTCCAGCAACAATTTGATGGCGTTATTTCAAAAATTTTGCGAAGTAAATCGCATTTAAATTTGATAAAATAATATACTTCTAGACCTCTGTTTTATGAATCCGCCTTTGTATTTTACTTTAGACGTCCAGATTTTTGAAACAAAATCACAATTTTATTATAACAGTATTTTACAATTCAGTGTAGAAACTGCAATACCACAGGCTCTGAAATCTTCCAAAGGTTTTAAATTTATCTTTTTTTAAGTGTTTATCGTCTGTTTACTATTTTATTAGATAAATAATTTCCGAAACTACCAACTATTTTGAAATTTTCCCCGATTTGTCCTCTCATTGATCATCTCTATTTTTAACTTAATAGGGCTTTCCATAAAAAATAAGTTTAGAAAATCAAATTTTACAGTTTATCTGAAAGATTACACCACAAACTAAGATAGTAGTATTGATTTTATATGCCAGAACATTAATTACATTTTTTATCTTGCCATTCAGAAAATTGATGACGCACCTAAAAAAGTTTAAATAAATCTATCGAAAGCTACGCTTGCACAGGACGTTCGAAAAAGTGACTACAAATTGATTTATTTATTTTATCGCAGAAATATCTCAAACATGATTTTCAAAAAAAATAGGGAGCATATTTTAATGTAGGAAGGACTTCCTCATTTATGAGGATTGCCATTAGATTTTTTTCTTAAGATCGAAATTTGAAAAGATAACACAGATAACGCAGACTGAACTTTCCTAGCCTCTCTAATACAGTGAATTAAACAAATCCTGTTTCTTAGCTAAATTATAAATATTAATATATGTCGTTTTTTTTTTATTTAATCAAAAAAATTAATTTTTCAGTTGAGATAAAAAGGTAGTGCCATTTGCCTTCTTCGTTCCTGAAGCAGAACCAATACCCAGAATATGTTTTACAGAACTTTTAATAGTTCTGAGACATTAGTTACTCTTTGCTGGAGATAAATATTTTAAATTTATTGGCCCTAATAATATTGTGCGTTGCCAAAAAATTATGTAAGATAATCGCAAAAATATATCGATTCAAGCATTGATATTTTTTATTCAATACAGAATCCATCGCACGGCGTAATTTTCAACAAATATTTATCCCATGATTTTACTTTCTGCATCATCTGCACCAGGACAATTCATAATTCATTCACTGTTTTTGTAAATCGTAAACAAACTTTTAAGACATGTTCTATTCTATAATCACAAATTTCAAAAAAGTTCGTTACGTAATAGCAACGATAAATTATAAAATTTGATTGTTTAAAGTATTTTTTAAGAAAGTACGTATTCGTGAAGTTAAAAATAAGAGTGAATTATTAGTATTACACAGATAAGAAAGCACGTGATGCTGGACATCTTAAGTGGGATTTAGATACTTAACGAATTTTGGAGAGAATAAAAAATGCTTAGTGTTTTAACATCTGAACTTAACAAAAAACAAGAAATAGCTAAAAGCATAAAAAGTTAAACCTTCTTCAGACTAATGTGTAAAACTTTATTTCTTATTTCGAGGATATTCCGTTAAAATCCATTACTAAATTTATACTCAAAAGACAGACGTCTTAAGTTTGGAGTAGCACAAGGGTACAAGATTTCCCCGTGATCCCTCTTTTTGCCTGCTTTTGTCAATGATATTCCTCGTCATTCAAATTCTTGCTACTTAATAATGTGCAAATGAGATTAACATTTTGTGACTGTACATCACAACGCCACTCATAAATATTTGCAAAAAAAACCTTCCATAGTTTTAAAGGGTATCTTTAAAAGAAGGCCGCATGTAATAAACCGCTACAAAAGTGGTACTTTAGCTTACAGAAAAATTTTATTCCCTTTGAATATAAAGTGAACAATAGAATCCTCCACAGGCAAGCCTGGTATTGATTAATCTGGCGAACTTAAGTGCATTATTATCTTTCATCGTAAATTGTCTTTTTTTAACCCATATAAATCAGGTTAGGATTTTTATAAAAAATTGTATTTGAAAGCATTTGTTGATTAGAGAAGCCTACATTATTCATTTGAAATGTATGCATATAATGCACGTTTGCAAAATATCTTCACGTTTTTGAGAAGGTGACATATTTAATCGATTATCCGCTTGTCTTACTGTTTCAAAGGTAGTGTAAGTGGATCACGTTGCCACAATATAGTCTCTTTCTCTTTGTTTGATGTATTTTTTCCTATCACGTCGAAGTACTGGGCGACTGATTTCCTTTGTCCTGTAGATTATAATAAATCTTTTATGTAGCACTAATTAGTGTAAATTGAATAACACATTGAAGTACATATTTGCTGTTTTGTTTTTGTTCTTCTAAATATTATGTAATCACAGGTGGCTCTGCAGAATATTTTTTAATAACTGCTATATTTACTTAGTACGTAATGTTGTCGATTCCCCTCTTCCACCTCTTAAACATACGTATTACATTCTCCTTTGTTTATTTTGTCGCACAATTGTGTTCTCTGGAGCAACGAAAGTTTTCTGCATTGTTAGCCCTTTTTTATGCACCAGAGACCAGGGTTAAAAGAAATCGCCTGTTATCACTTCATACAACAAGGTACATGCTAATATGTACTACTTTTTTGTATTCTCGGGATTGTCGGACTTAATAAATACAATAATTAAAAAATCGCCGTAATTCTGAACACATTATAATATCGAATACGTATAGTCAACCGTGCAATTTTGAGTTCCCGAACTTGAGTTAGAGAAGAGTAGGGTCCATTTAATGAATGACTAATGTCGTGTTTTTTACTCCCTTAGAGTAAGCTAAGTTGATCGAGTCAATGGGACGACTGGCTACTTTTATGATTTCTAGACGTTTATGACCCCTAGAGTACGAAAAAATAGGTCTTCCGTTTCCATCTGTCTGTATGTCTGTCGTCTGCCCGCTTTTTTATTAAATAAATAATCTCCGAAACTACTGGACCGACTGTTGTCAAATTTTATATGTACATTATATGGTTAATTAATTATGTATCAGTCCTGTCCTCTCTGTGTTAACGACACAGAATTAATCAAATTTCATTTTCTTTTAACCGCTGCTGCTTGTAATCTGAACGTGCTAATAATAGTCGAATTCTTTCGAAATATAAACATAAACAATCAAAGTGTCAACGTTAAACATATATTGAGAAATTGAAAATGTCTACATTTTTTCGCGTTATTTATCTGCTTTAAATATATTTAATATTGTCCACACTTGGAATTTGGGGCTAAATGGGTGTTAGTTACGCCACTGGTTCTTACTTTATAGAGATTATCACAAAAATGGAAACTCGCAAAATTCAAATTTCAACTTCGACCAATTTTTTCGACGTCCCAGAGCTTCTAGAATGTGAAAAAGTAGATATTCCGTTTCCATTTGTTAATTGTTGTTGGACTACTGGTTGGCAATTTTATAAACGTGAAGTAAGCTTTGAAGAGACTGACACATGAGCGTATTTTCAGATCACCGTATAGATAGTAAAAAGCGCTAAGTAAAATTTGTGTATTTATTCCCATTAAAAATTTGATGATGTCATCTTAATATTTTAGGAAGTAAATCCAGTTTAAAATGTACAAAATAATATTCTTTTGATGTACGATTGATACATTATTATTTTTGACTATGTAATCAAAAATTCACAATTTATTTTAGACGCTATGATTGATCCAAAATTTTGCACACACTTTAAGATTATCGTGACACATTGTCTAGTCATCTCTCCCAAAAACTTGGTGACGTCATTTTAAAATTTTAGAAAGTAAATTTCACTTGAAGAGTGTGAATGAAATAAATTTACATATCAAAATTTTCTGATAAAATGAACTTGTTTAATTGTAATTCAGGGGCAAGAAAATTTCTGTCTGAATAACTTTAGACCAGTTTTTGTGTCCCTGAGTTATTAGACATTATATGTTTTTTAAGCCAGCGTTTCGCCGTATTCACCGTTTCCTTCAGGATTTGTTGTAAATACATCAAACATATAATTAACTTCGCAATTTTTTAACTTAAAATAACGAGCACAGGTTTTAAAATAACGGCGAAGTAAATTATATCTATGTTTAGAGAGAACAAAACCCAAAATTCATGACTTTCTTCAAGGAACGTGCAACCTGAAGGCCAAACCGTGGTCACCCTTAGCAAGCTGGTGACTCCTGGAGCCATGCACCAGTGCTTGCAGTTCGCCTACACGGGGACGATCGACCGCAGCGCCCTCAACCTGCAGGAAACTAGAGAAGCCGCGGAGTTCCTGGAGTTGCCACAATTACTCGTTTTGCTCACTAAACACCCGTTCGTCGGCCCGGATCACCCCGACGAAACCTACGAGAACTTCTTGAAACGCAGACTCCAGGACATCTGCCTGGACCAGGGCTTGTTCGCCGACGTCATCTTCGAGCTGGACGACGGGGCCTGTGCCGCACATAAGGCCATGCTGGCGGCGCGCTGTGACGTCATGAAGGCCATGTTCAGCGGGGATTTCCGGGAGAGTCAGGCCAAAGTTGTAAGTTGAATTAAGCCAGAATTCGTGAGTGAGAGTAATTTCACTCGGCGGATTTCCAGATCGAGTTTCCCGGAGTGCGGGAGTACACGTTTCATAAGCTCCTTTGCTTCTTGTACACCGACGAAATTCCAGCGGTGTCTGCTGTGAGATGTATTAATCTATTGGAATTAGCAAATCGGCTGTGTTTACCAAGACTTGTCAATTTGGTTGAAAAAAGAGTCATCGAAGATTTGGAGTGTTTACAACCGTCTGAAGCTATTGAGCAATGTTTACGGTTATTGGAACCCGTCAAGGTAATCATACTAAAGCGTTGTAGAGGCGTCTTTTTCTAGCGACGACAGGGGTTTTATTGCAGGATGAGTTTACCGGTTGATCCAAACACGTACTGATGGAAGTGGGAGGGTTTACTTTTACGTTTAGGGCTATAAGGAAGGACTCCAATACCACATTTTAACTAGATAAATATTTAAATAAATTAAATTATTACAGTTTGCTGGACCGACTTGTCGTCTACGTACATAAAACCCAATGATTTATTTCCACCATAAAATACAGTGTATTCTCTTTTAATGTCTCGGTAGCAAATTTTAAAACCACCCCTTTATACCTTTTAGACTTTATACAACTCTTATTTCCCAGATGATGCTTGTTCAATAATACAGGGTGTCTCAAGGGGTGATGAAAGATTACGCATTATCCACATATTTCTACTGATTTAGATGGTTATTAAAAAGGGAGAAAATGTTATCAGACATCATAATCTATAGTTTTCAAAATATTTGTATTTCCGTGTAAAAAATTGTCATATTTAAAAATTCTCAACTCCGCTATATTTAAAGATGGTGGTCTAAAATCTCACTTGATTTTCAGTTACTTTGCCTTGACAAATGTATAAGAAATTGAAGAGAGTTTTAAATTTTTGTACACAGAGATAAAATTTACAGTATTCTCATACGTTTCAAGTGGGACACCTGTAGTATTTTATAACAAGCTTATCTCTAAGTAAGCTTTTTCTTTTAATATCAACATTATGAAAATGTATTTAAAAATTTTTTGAAATTATTTTCATACTTAATCCCCAACCAACCTGGTATCTAAAGAAATTTAATTTAGTTCGAAATTGTCCTAAAATGCAGTTCTCATTTGATAAATATGAGAAAATTGCCAGTTGGCTGCGTGAGTTGCTACGTCTCCCCGTTACGGGATATTTAATATATCTTCACAATATTATCATCTTCATTATGAACAGGCTTGTATGTAACGTGTCCACAACTTTCTCTAAATAACGCAAGGACAGATGTTTAAAAACAGTTCATCATTATCTCCTTTCTATTATCTTTATTACCCACAACACCGAAACCAGACAAAATATTTGCCAACACGTTTCGCCAACCACGGTGGCATCTTCTAGACAAACCTAATTGTTTCTTGGACAAAAGCTGCCTTTACTGCATCTCATTTTCGACAAAAAAAAATCCCCATTTTGTAAGCTGAAAACAGTGGCGCAAACGGCGTTCCGAAATTTCCATAAATAATTGAGATATTGCTTATTAAAAATACGTAGACGAAATGAGAAGTTTCAACAACATTTTAAAAAGATGATAAATTGTTAAAAAAAAAACTCTTGTGTTATATAGACGAATTTCTGGACAGGTTATATTTAATAACAGTGGAGATTTTACATTGTGAAAATGCATCTTCTGAATCACGCCCTTCTTATAAATAAGTTTAAACCTTGTTTGATTTTGGTATAAGTATATTAACAATTTTTTTCAATAGTCCTTAGATATAGATATTTATCCTGATAAATATCCTCTTACAATCCATTGACGCATTTGCATAAATTTCCGTCATCAGACCATCGGGATACTTTTATACATAAAGAAAAGATGCATACTGAAATTTTGGTGGTACTCATAACGTTATTTTTGTAACCACTCGAATAATTGTATTTCCCGGTGAAGTTAAGGACGGTAATAACTGTATAAACACACTCTAAATGACACTGTACCAGGAGCAGGCAGTATCCCATGCTAGGGGCGTACTTTTAAAATTTAAAATTCGTATTCACTGCAAAAAAATATTTATTTGCGACATCAATATATAAAGGTGTCCCAAAGCCTAATATCGTGAGAACGGATAGAAATATTAAAATTCTGTGAACGCCATTGTTTTTGGCTTGAAGGGGGAAGATTAATTTAGTACGCAAATCTATATTTTTACTTCCTGAGCGTAAGTTAAGGAACTATTGTAATCGGGTCCATCGGGCGACTCGCTACTGTCATGTTTTCTAGACGTTTCTTGACCCCAAGAGTACCAACAAAATTGATCTCCCGTTTTCGTCCATGTGTCTGTATATCTGCTGTCTATCCACATTTTTATGAGAGGATAATCTGCGAAACTATCGGACCACTGCAGCCGCGGTCATGGAAAACTAGGTAGTTTAAATTAATGTTTTGTGTGACAAAGCAAATATTTTTTTCAAATCAGGAAGGAGCGTACATACAAATTGCTATTTAAATAAATAAATAAATATGTCAAGTGGTAAAACACTAACCGGAATTTACCTAATCATCCCTACCAACAATGTGATAACATATTTTCAAAATCTTTCAACGTAAGTAGGATTTAAATTTTATAAAATAATATACCCCTATACTTATAGTTAATGAATCCGCCTTGAGATTTTCCCCGAGGGTTCCTACTTTTCGCAAAAAAATCGAAGTTATACAACAACTTTTATGCATGAAGTGTTCGCCTTCGGATTTGTAACGTGAAAATCGCGCACGTTCGAATATGGCATGGGGGTTTTTTGTTCATTGCGATTATCTATATTTTTTTATTGATCAAATCTCAATAACGGTAAACCCGAGTGTTTTATCATGCAGTTCACCCTGCACGTGCCGGAATTGACATAGTTTTTCCTTGCCGAAATAATATCGATCGGAACATTTTCATGTGAGAAAACTCACAAAAAATGCAGCCTTGCTCTTTATCAATGCATCCATAATTTTGGGGCAGTTGTTAAGTGCACTCCAGACCAGATATAAAGAAGTCAACCGTGGTGTTTCATAACAATGCGTTCGAATCATAATCAGTGGCTAAATATGGGTGATTAAATTCTGATACATTAATGAATTCAGAAAAACAAGTTCTACAAGAATCTCTAAAATATATTGTGTCATTAAAAAAAAAGTTGGATGTCTTTCAGCTTCTTACTCTGTTACTAGTATTATCTATATTTTCTATTTTAATGTATAGAGGTTAACACAAATAAAAGTTCGGAAAATCTTTTTTTTATTTTTCAAGGAAGCGATATTTAGTATGTTAGGGATATCGTGTAGATAGATGGTAAAACGCTAGCCAAATGTGTCTCAGCATCCCCAACAACAATTTGATAATGTCATCTCAAAATTTAGCTTGGTAAATACCACATAAAGTTTTATAAAATAACATAATCTTATACTTGTGGTTTTTGAATCCGCCTTGGAGTTTGTATCCAAATTTTCCGACAAAAAGCTAAATTATATCTGTAATAACATTTTATACCACTATAAAATCAACTCTAGCATAACGTTGTATCTACGTACTGAAAGTGTGCTAATAACGTGTAGGTTCGATCTCCTCATGAACCTTTTTTTTTTCTTACACTGTGACTGATATTATCTATATTTTTTAACTTTCAGGGGTTGTCATAAAATAAATAAAACTTAAAATAAAAATTAAAAATAAAATTTTAACATTTTTCGAAGAAGCTGGATTTTTTGGACTGTACTCAAGGACCCTTGGACGAATTTTTAATCTAATTTCTTCGTCGAAAATAATATCTACATGGTTGACCGCTATAACAATATTTCACATTTGAATCTGATTATCACCTGCGGAACTAATCACATTGGAATATCTTTCTGGAAAAATATCAGATGTATAAATTAAAAATAATAAAGGTGCCAAGACAGAGCCTTGAAGAACTCCACTTGTGATAGGCAAAACAAGAATAAGAGCCATTTAATTTAACCATTTGATAGCGATTAGATAAGTAGCCACTAAAACATAAGAGAATTATCTATCAAGTGTTAACTAGTTAAAAAAATAAATAAATAAAAACTAACGGCGTACTGCCTTAATCTTTTACGTTAACCAAGATAGACTAACACACTTTATTTCGTAAAATTCGTTAAGTAGAACAATTCTATAAAATATGAAATACGTTTTTTGCAGTTTGTTGAAATTGGTTTTTCAACTACTTACTTGAAATCCACAGTGGAATAGTAATAATTATTTCGACAAAGTCAAGAGCGAAAAAATCGGATTCAAAGAAATTGCGAAATTTCACTCACAAAAATGTTTTCAAGAAAATATAAAAAAATAAAACAGTGTGAGACTCATCAGCTTTTCTTACTTTGTGATCGACATGGACAATGCTCCATCAAATTCGCAACTACACTGACCGGCAAAAAAACCGGCCACCCTAAAAAATTTCGCAAGACCAAACTTTAAAAATTATTAATTTAACTAATGATCGTTATTTTATTAAAGAACCATTCACTATTGATACATGGTGTATAAATTGCCCAAAAAAAGAAGACAAATTAACGCAGAATTAAATTTAATTTAACAAAATAACAAAAACAGAGCGATAATTTGAGAGACGTGTGTAAAAATTAACGGCATTGTTTTCGCGTGAAAACGTTTACTAACTGCCAAAACTTATATTCAAATGACGAAAAACACTGTTTGCAACAACACCCTCCTTTATTGTTTTAATTAAGGAAATATCGTACTTGGTATGCTTCTGTTATTTTGTTAAATTAAATTTAATTCTGCGTTTATTTGTCTTCTTTTTTATGCTAATTTGTAGATCATGTGTCAATAGTGAATGGTTCTTTAATAAAATAATAATCACTAGTTAAATTAATAATTTTTAAAGTGGTTTTGCGAAATTTTTTATGGGTGGCCGGTTTTTTTGCCGGTCAGTGTATTTTAAAAAATTCAAATGTCTATGGTACACGAGTATAATAGCACATATCTCGTCTGTATTGCAAATTTCACATAAAAATTTCATTTTATATTTTGCTATTTTGTAAATAATAATCGTTTGCCATTTATTTATACCCCCCATATTTTCACCAAAGGCTATAAACGGCACGTCACTAATCTTACTACTGTGCCTTCCAACAAAAATAACGTTCTGAGTATGCATGTATTATTTACGAACGAGAAAACTATTTATTGTTTAACAACAAAAGTTTTCCTTTGATTACAAATTAACCATATTGTATTAAATTACGATAAATCCTAAATTCCCCTTTGATTTCAAACACAAGCGACCTAGATATCACGTGAACAAATATGCATACGCGTAATTTTATTTTCTGTACTGACAAAACACATTGTAAATTACGTGTCATTAAAGGTGATTATAGAGTGACGCCGAAATCCCCAAGGTGAAGTTATGAATACAGCCGTCAAGACCTCAAACATACAGCATATACACATTTGGCATGAGTCTTACGAACACTCTCTGTAATTACTTGATCGTTAAATAATAGCTACAAACACATGTTTTTATAGTTTTTACAACTCATTCGGTGTCTGTTAACACACATATGACGTCATACTATTAAAAAATTTGTTCGGAACTGCCGTCAAACGATCACTTTTCCCATATTTCTTCCTTAAGAGGACAGACATTTAATTAGTATTGTTGAAAGTTCAAGGTATGCTTCATCATTTAATATGCAGATTTTTTAAATTTAAATATTCGCACGAGAAGTAAGCATAAAATTCAATTTCCAATCAATGTAGAAGTTTGAAAAGTCATCTTGAGATAATTTTTCAAACATAGGCTAAATACTGTGCGATATATTTTTCATCATTTATTTAACGTTGTTTCCAATGGTCTTCAATACGGTAAACCGTGATCATTTTCACACATTTATTAAATATTTACCGTAGGTACAAACAACGAATACATAGTAGGTACCGCGTTCAAGATAATAATAAATGTGCATAGTAGATCGAAAGTCAGAATTACAAAACCACAAAGGGCGAGCCAAGCTCGTACCCTTCATTATTTATTTCTTTGACTCTCACCGCCGTAATCTGGTATTCTGTTTAATATTCTCTAATTCCCAGCTCCACAATGGCCACCAACTCGCCGAATGGTGTATGAACCACCTCTGCGTCAACTACAACAAGCTTTGTCGTATGTCGCCCCGCAGTCTCCGCCTGCTCCACCCCGACAACCAGGCGTACCTAGTGGAGCACCGTTGGCCTCCCGTCTGGTACTTGAAGGACTACGACTACTACCAAAAGTGTCTGGCGGAACGCGACAAAGAACTCAAGCCCACAATCAAATCAACATCGGGCTGTCTGTGTTTTTCACGGAAATCCGAGTCAGATCCGGCCCTGTCCTCTAGCCAACTCTGACGCAAAACTCTGTGACTGTTCAAAACAAAGCATTTTACTCATTTCACCGATTCTCTCTCATTATTGTCTTAACATATTCGTAGGATAAGTGCAGTGGCCGCGTTGTGGCGACTCTCGAGATCGTAGCGCGCGATCGAGATCATTCGTAATCGAGCAGTTCTAGGCCAGTGACGCGACACTAAATTTACAACTAAATGTGAAGCAGCTTGTAGCGTGGAAAGTGAAAAGTTGCTTTTTTGTTTCGTATTTGATGAAGCAATGACTTTTTTGGGGTGGCTTTTGCGGTTTTCACGGTGTAAGTGCTAGGCCTAATGTAGTTTTAGATTTGGGCGCTCGATTGCGGGTGGTTTTGGTGGCGCGATTTTTCGTGTGTTGGTGCACCCTGTATACTGCGCGTTAGATCGTAAGCCTTTAAGTATATAAAACGACTAGACTGACCTTGCTCGGGTAGCTACATCATGTGGTAGGTGATGGTAGATGGCTTCGGTCGTGTGTAGCGCAACATCAGTGGCGTACGCTGGGAGAGAAAACAAAAACACCTATTTTTCTACATGTAGACGCGTCAATTTTAGTTCTTAGGGGAAATTAGGTCCGTCTAGTCTTTTCGACTCATTCTATTCAAGAATTTTTCTACTCATGTGCGAATATTGAAGATCAGTGTCTCACTGTCTTTTTATTTATTCGTTTTTAGGACCAACTTCTCGATGACAAGTTAGGTGCTCCCTTTATCAAGCAGACTTGTCATTTTATGTGTTCTCTGATTAATTTTTAAGTTAGTGTGGACTATACAAAGTAGGTTTTAGTTCACTGTATAAACGGCACCACTCGGAAAATCATAGCCTACATTGAAATTTTAACCGTTTTTGCTTTGCTATCTCAATTAGGTAACACCAAAAGGTTTCGTTATAAAATTTATATTCCACCATGCTTACAGCTTCTCGATTAAGCACCACCCTTCAGAACTTTGCACCCACCACTTTCAAAACTTGATGCGTGTGGAATATAGATTTTATCAGGGTTATTTTCCATTTACGTTAAGGCAAAACTATAGGGAGATGTGTAATTAATCCAGAAAAACATCTACCTACTCAACAATCATGTATGTGTGCAATAATTTGCTATTCTAATAAATATTTGTATTAAACTTCATTACTTTTTTATTGCTTAACCTATACATACTTATAATGCTACAGCGAGATTCGTAATCTCAGCCTTCAACTCATTAAAGGTGTCTTTATAATCATCGTGACACCTCACTAAAGCCAACATGCAGCCCCGCATTATACCCATAGCAGCTCCCAGATCCTTCTTACTGGGTACATAAACGTAAGGAATATCTTTATCTTCACATACACCAGGCAAATGGCACATGATGTCAACTGGAGTCACATCTCCGGCAAAAATCACAATTCCTGTCTCGCCCTTCCGGATTCTCTTTTGCACGTCCTTTAACCCATTGCGTACGTAAGTTTTCTGTTTTACGGCTACAAAACAAAGAAACAAATACACCCGAGGATATTCGTTTCTATGCACGTACCTTTTTTAACCAATTTGTAACACTTTTTGGTGAGTTTCTTCGATGCCATTGGTTTAGAAATGGCATTACAATTTTGTACTTTTTCTTCATAGGAGAGTTCTTCGGTAGGGTCTACCTCAGCTGCTTCTTGGGGCTCTGTATTAATTTCGCCCATTTTTTAAAGACACGTGTTGAGATAAACAGAAAAGTGGGGTTAAGAACACAAGCGGCAAAAAACTATGCCAATTTTGTAATTAAGTCGGTTTAATGTAGTGCGGAATATTAAATCTGTGCCAATTTAGCTGAAACACGACGGCAGCACCATACAAATTGCAATTAATGTTAGCTAATTAAAAATGTTCAAAAGTAATAAACAAACATAACCTCCACAACAACCACAACAACCGTTTGACAGAATGACAGACACAGATGACAGATGCTCAGCTAGTGGCTAGTTTAGCAGTGTGAACACCAACCAGTACCAGAAAAATCCACTAGAATAATTTGAAAATTGTATGCATATCCCACATTTGTAATCAACTTGACTAAAACCTAGTGATAATGTAGAGTTATTATCTCTGGTAGAATTATAAAAATCATATTAAAAATTCGTTAAAATTGTCGTCATTGCCAAGTTGATGTTTTAATTTAATTTAACACAGTTTAGAATAAACTGAATTAGTTTTTCATGTATTTTGATTGTTCTAAATATATCTTAAACACAGCACATTTTATAGTTTAGAATGTTTTCGTGTAGTCGGAAAGAAAGTCAGAGCTAGAAATTATCATTACTATATATAATCTTGCGCGGCATATGGAAGACTTTCAGTAAGCATTTGGAAACAGAAAATCAATGTTCACTATTTTCCAGATCGTACTCTATACACAAATTTTAATAACCTTGCTGTTAATATAGGTAGAGAATTAAGGTAACCACGAGACACCGGTGTCGTGTTATTTTGAATAGTTTCCACGTGGTTTTTTTATAATGTTAAAGTTGAATACATTTCTGCAAGAGTGTCGTTGACATTTTATTATTATTCTCGATGGAATTTTCTGTGTAACCCTCTGTAATATTATTATTCTTTCAATCCCCACAGCGGCTGACTGTAAAGAGATTTGTCTGGGAATCTTCTAAAATCCAAATTTTATTATCAAATAAAATTATCACTTGATTGTGGTCCAAACGGTGATCAGCTTTCAGAAATTTTTATGCTGCTTAATTGTAGTAAGACGTTGTAAAACTATTCACATAAAAGACCCTTGTTAAGAAAATTATGGAACCGTACTTGATCTTATTTTTATGAATCATTCTACCTCCATAATTCATATACTTAGTGACAAAACAAGAATTATATACATGTTTTTAAGATTTATTGTTTATTAAACAAATATTATAACTTTAAAAATATTTAATACCAATACATATTTTTTGTTTTATTGAAATATTTCTTTCTTTTTTGCTTAGTACTCTAGAAATATGACTCATCATTTATCTGATTTTTTTAAATTTATTAGTATCTGCTTGTTTAAGGTAAAGAAAAAAATTGGTCTAAAAGTAATTTGGACAGAACTTACCTCTCATGTGTAACTGATATTTTAAAGAGCTTAGCATTTTTTAAGATAACGTTATCAAAGTTTTGGTGGGGATCGATAAATAACTTTTATTACCGATCTACCAGCTTGATGATAACCTCAGAACACGTGCCAAATTTCAAAGCGATTAGCTTAGTAAGAAAAAAACGAAACCGTGTAAAGTTTGATTTTATTGCACAGTTTTGAATTCTTTAAATTTTTTCAGAAAAATCTCTTTAAATCTCTTTCAAAAAAACTTACTAGGGAGAAAAATTTTAAAAACAAAATTCCGTAGTGATCTGCCCCGGTATTTGTGGTATTTCCGAAGCGAGGAACTATTCAAAAAAATTTAAATTTGATTTTTACAATTACATTTTCAAGAAGTAAAATTTGCCACAGGTTGTGTTTATTATTGAGAATCTATAAAAATCATACATTCGTCGAAGGTTTTCGAGTATTAGTTATTGCTAAAATATATTATGCATTGATAAACCATAATGATAGACTCATCATATCTTGCACCAGGATGACTAGGGTAAAAAATTAATGCTGATTCATAAACTACGAGTGTAGGAGTATGTTATTTGATAAAATTTAAGTAATGTTTATTAAGTAACATTCAAAGGTGATGTTATCACATTGTTGGTGAGGATGATTAGACAAAATTTAGTTAGAGTTTTACCATCTATACGATATTTCTAACATACATATAAAATTTGGCAACAGTCTATCCGGTAGTTTCGAAGATTATCTGTCCACTAAAAATTCGGTACAGACGACAGACAGACGTATCCTAAGGGTGATGAAACGTCGAGAAAACATGAAAGTGGCCACTAGATCACAATACTTCCTTATAGCTTACGCCAGGAAAGTAATTAGATAAACCAAATCTCAAAGGATCGTCTTTAAAAACTTTCAATACGTCAAAAAAAACTATAAGTAGATACCTACATATTTAAGAATAACAACTCAACTGTATTTTTCCTTTTAACTACACCTTATTTATTGTTATTTAAAAATCAGGAAAGTTATTTGGAAAATCGTATACAGGTATTCTTCTGTAATTTACTTCTTAATATTTTATTTATTACTCAATTCTAAAAGAATAAGTACACGTACATAGGTGTTTATTAATACTGAGCTAATATTCACAATAAAACGTGTATAAACTAACATCACAAAATATTTAGGTCTTTTAACCCTATTGCTCTCTTTACTTTGTAGCACCGTTATTTAGTCCCTTATGTATAACAACAGTCGGTTCTATGTCTTTTTGTATAGTTTGTTCAAAGCTCGACTCCTAAAAATCCACATTAAAATAAATCAAATTGTAACCACTCCTCACCTGTGAGAGAATCGCATCACAAGCCATCAGCTCCTTCTTTGATAGCTTTTCAACAACAGCAGCCGCATAACAGTCTCCTAGCATATTATTAGTTGTCCTAAACCTATCACTGAAAAGAAATTTTAAGTTTCCAGTGACGCACTTGCTATTCACAAATTATTAAAAATCCACCAACACTACAATTTACCTAGAACGATTTTAATTCAAGGGAAACTAAAAAGTTGGGTTATGTTTAATGTCAGTGTTATGTCGTTTCTTGTGGTGGATGTTTAAAGTACCAATAAATGAAACGACCTAATACTTACACTAACCAATCCACCGCAAACAACAAAAACACGTCTTGATCTGGAATGTCGATGGCTGTTAGTACCATTAATATTAGCACCAACGCCGCGCTTGGAACACTCGCCGAAGAGAACGAAGCAGCCGTGGAGGCAAAACTACGAAAAATCAAATACAATTTGCCCTGTTTCGACTGACTTGATTACCAAACAGTGACGAGCTCTCCTACCCCCAGCGAAATATTGTTAGTCTGAGCGAAAAAAACTGATGCCACAGCCACAAACAGAGCAGTACCATCCATATTAATATTACACCCAATGGGCAACACAAATCTCGTCACTCTAGAATCTATTTTCAACTTCTCCTCCATTAGGGTGAAAGTTACAGGAAGGGCGGCAGCTGTCGAAGCTGTCGCGAAAGCTGTGAGGGTGCCAGGAACTAGACCCATGTAAAACTTGAAGGGGTTCTTGCGGAGGAAAACGCAGTAAATTGACTGCATGATGAGCAGTTGGTAGATGAAGACACCGATGATGACGGTGGCGATGAACCAGCCCAGCTGGGACATGACGAGGACGATGTTGTCCACGGAGAGGATCTTGCCGGCAATGACGCTGCTGACCCCGATGGGAGTGAGCCAGATGACGCCGGTGACCATTTTCATGACCACGTCAAAGATGACGGTGAAGAAGTCGATGACGACTTTGGCTCTCTGGCCGAGAGTGCCGAGGATGGTGCCGAAGGCGAGGCAGAAGACGACGATTCCGATGGTATTGGTGCCGGAGCGGTACTTGAGGACAGGAACTGTGACGTTGATGGTGTAGAAGAGGCCACTGGTTTCGTTAAAGACGCGCTGGGTGGTGTTGACGTAGTCGGTGTGAGCCTGAAAAGAAAGAGGGTGAAAATGGGGTTGAAACGGAAATTGGTGGTAGAGGTATTTTACAAAGGGTAGTTGTTTTAACGTGCAAAATTGTTATTTCGCACTGTCTTTGCTTCTGGTAGTAACTAGTTGTGCTTCAGAAGACGAGGGTTTGGTGTAAATAATGCTATATTTTGCTTTTTGAATAAAATGACGTCATGTTTTTTTGGAGGAAATATAAATATGTTTTAAATTATTGTCTTTAAGACAAGTTCATTGTCTAGAAAATGTCAATGAAATTAAATCATCAATTTTAATATTTTTAGAGTAGTGGCGAATATCAACATCAACTTTAAAACGTCTTGAAATGATATCACCTATCTTGTTTTCATCGTTTAGACAATCTCAATGACGTGATAACTTTGATTACTTTTCCGTGACAAAGAATTGAAACGAATGTAAAAATAGCTAATAGCTACGAAATACGTAAATATCCTTAATAAAGGTTAAGATATTACCAATACTAAAATTATGTATATTACATATTTCTAATAATATAAAAGTTGCGTGCAAGTTTGGAAGGAACTACTTAATTTTTCATGTGCTCAGTTTTCGTTCGATAAATTAATAGCAAACTCTGACTGTAAATTTTCAGTTTCTTGTCTTATTAAGCAAATCAATGTGTGTCATTCATTTTTGTGTAGAAAATTTCCTTTCCTCCCTACTGACGAAATAGTTAATCAAACTTCAAAAATTAAAATAAAAAACTTCTGTCGCAACCTGGCGCATCCACCATTTTTATAACAACTACCCTCACTACCACCCACCCTTCCTTACCTGTTGAAAAGTTGCTTGAAAAATGTTATCGGCGACGACGTTTCTAAAAATAAAAATCCCAAGTCAACGAAAATCGTCGGTTTGCGTGCTCGAAATCGTCTATTTTTGGAAAGCATCTTCAATGCTAAATTTAACCGCAACCATTACCTTCCTAAATCCAATAAACTGTCAAGGACTGAAGCACTCCGTTTCAGCGCAGTCTCGTCGATCCTGTTATTCTTAAGATCAGGATCTCCAGGATGAATGAGAGTAGCTAAAACCACCCCCAGAATGGCGTTTATCACTGACGTTACTAAAAAATAGAGCAGAGTTCGTATCGCTATCCGACCATTAAGTCTTGCATTCAAGCTAGCACTTCCTGCTATCAGGCTGGACATGATGAGAGGCAGAATGATGAGTTTGAGGATTCTCATGAAGAGCTCCCCTGGATATGACAGCAGCAGGATCGTGCTCTTCGAAGGTGGAATGGATCTCAGGCCAAAACCTGAAAAACGAAAAATGCGGTTATGCTAGTGGAATGTTTGTTTAACGTAATGGTTCAGAATAAGCAATTAAGATTTGAAATAATGCCAGTCCAGGGAAGGGTTGGCTATTTTTGCTGCTTGACAAGCTATCTAAAAAAATATGTGTTGATTAATAACATTTCTTTGACATAATTATCTTTGATGTGAGGTTGTATAAATAAAGTGAGTTAAATTTATTTCGCTGACTTTTCAGTAATACTGAAACTGTAACAAATATTTTTGCGGAAGTAGGTCCTCAAGTAATTCAGGACAAACAGTTGTGTCTGAAAAAAAAAACAGTCTTATGTCCAACACAAAAATTATTCATTAAAAGTAGCTGTAGCACTTATACAATTTTTTTGTCTTCATATTTAATAAACATTATATAATATAACAAAATCTATTTATGAGTGAGATTTAAATACTGAAAAAATATACCAGATGTAAATTATGTCGCGAAGAAAATCATTAAATACCTACCTCTTGCAAATCGACGTCAGAAGTAAACTATTTTTACCTCCATAATCCATAAGACGGAAATGGGGAAAATCCCAAGGCTTACCTTACCACAAAGTTCAAGGTTAACGATTCTCATAAAATAAGACAATGCATTCAGTTATCTTCATCGATTTTATATAAAAGCCGACAACATCAAAAATTTATAAAAATTCATACATCACGGGGTAGTAATAATACATTAAAAGATCAATACACAAAACGTCACAGAGTCGATCTCTACTTCTCCTTACACAAATCCTCCCAAAAATTTTTCAAACGCTGGTATTCCTCAATATCTCCACGAACACGTGCTTCTTCCATTGTTGTGTGGGCCATTCGTTTTTCTGCTTCTTCCACAGTCAAGCGAGTCTCTTCAAAATTTCTAAGAAGAATTCGTTCGTCCCTTTTGTGCTCTTCTTCTGTTTGGAGTTTATAATTGGTAAGTGGTTCTCCAATTTCAAGTAATGGTTTTGGAAAGAAAGCTAAATTCTCTCCCTCGGCTGTCTTTGAATATTTTGCTACAAATTCTAGTGGTTCTTCTGACTTTGCTACCTCAACAGCAAGATTCGTATTCAGCTCAGATATATATGTCGCCACCAGCTGCTTTAGTCCTAACATTTTGTCCAGCTCCCTACGAATTTCATCCTTCCGTGCTTCTACCTCGACAAGCGTTTCTTTCAAAATTTTCAGTTTTTCATCTGCGTCTTCTAATGGGTTTTTCTCCACAGGAATTATTTCATTTGCTAAAAGATAAGGCAAGGACTTGAAACCGAATATATCTTTAGAAATTTCTGGATTACCTTCGTTGATTTTGTCAGCTGTCTCTCCATCCTCGTTACCAGTTTCTTGCTGTACTGCTTCAACTTTCGTACCCTCTTTGTCGGCTTTGCTATTTTCACCCATATTTTTCTCATCATTTTTCTGCACTTCCGATTTGGTCTCTTCCTTCTCTTCTGTTGGATCTTGTCTAAGCCACTTTCGAAAATATGAGTACCGATAGCGGTCAAGAAGCTGATCTAAAAGCTCTCTTCTCTCTTGAGGAACTTCGTTCTGCCCTTCACGACACTCCGGAGATTTTTCTTCGTCGTTATCTGTAGCAGCATTATGATTCGCCATCTGTCTTTCTAATAATTGGTGCAGTGGATTTTCTGGAACTTGAAAATTTCTCATACTTGTTAAGAATTGTTCTACTTTTTGCAGTATCATGGGGAACGTTTCTTGTTTTTTCTTTTCGGGAGTTTCTTTCTTTACTGTCGGTGCATTTTCTAGAAATAGATCTTGACGAACTTTTGTTAAGAATTGCTCTACGACCTTGATTGAAATAGGAGTCGTCTTTTGTTTCCTTTCTTCAAGCTTGACTTCATCCCATTTGGCAGACTCTTCAATTTGTTTCTTCACCAAAAGTGTGCCCTCTTCTTTTTTTCCCTTTTCGGAAGCTTCTTTGTTTGATTTTTCATCCTCTTGAACTCTCCGGACCAAGACCGATTCTGTTTTCTTCGTTGAAGGTTCGTTCTTCATCTCTTTTTTCACTTCAGGAGTTTCATATATTGATTCCATCATCGCCTCTTGAATTTGCTTCTTCAATCGAAGTGCGTGTTCATCTTCTTTTTTCTTTTCGAAGGTTTCTTCTTTTGGTTTTGCAGACTCTTGAACTTGATCTTGTTTCGGCAATAGGTTCGTCGCTTCTTTTTTCACTTCACGAGTTTCATATATTGATTCCATCATCGCCTCTTGAATTTGCTTCTTCAATCGAAGTGCGTGTTCATCTTCTTTTTTCTTTTCGAAGGTTTCTTCTTTTAGTTTTGCAGACTCTTGAACTTGATCTTGTTTCGGCAATAGGTTTGTCGCTTCTTTTTTCACTTCACGAGTTTCATATATTGATTCCATCATCGCCTCTTGAATTTGCTTCTTCAATCGAAGTGCGTGTTCATCTTCTTTTTTCTTTTCAAAGGTTTCTTCTTTTGGTTCTGCAGACTCTTGAACTTGATCTTGTTTCGGCAATAGGTTCGTCGCTTCTTTTTTCACTTCACGAGTTTCATATATTGATTCCATCATCGCCTCTTGAATTTGCTTCTTCAATCGAAGTGCGTGTTCATCTTTTTTCTTTTCGGAAGTTTCTTCTTTCAGTTTTGTAGACTCTGGGAGTTGATCTTTTTTCGGTACTGAGGATGATTTTGAGCCCTCGATTAACTTGCCAAAAGGTGCATTTTGTAATACTAATAACATATCTTGTTGTTCGTGCGTCAAAGCAGAGTCTTCCTCTCTTTTTCTTTTTTGAGTTTGTTTTCTCGGTATTGCACATTCTTGACCTTGAACTTTTTTCGGCACCACGATTGATTCTGTTGTCTTCACTGAGAGTGCGTTCTTCGCTTCATTTTTTTCTTCAGGAGTTTCTTCTTTTGGTTTTGGAGACTGTAGAAGTTGATCTTTTTTCGGTACCGAGATTGATTCTGTTGGCTTCATTGAGAGTATGTTCTCCGCAAATTTCTTGTCTCGAAATAATGATTTCTGAGCATTTTCAATTTGTTCAATCATCCAAAGTGTGTAAAGTGTGCCTTCATTTTCATCTATTTTTTTGGGAGTTTCTTCTTTTGGTTTCGCAGACTCTTGAACTGGATCTTTGTTCAGTGTTAAGAGTGGCTCTGACATTTTCACTGAGAATGCGTTCTCCGATTCTTTTTTCTCTTTAGGAGTTTCATGTAATGATTTCATGTCCTTTTGCTTCCTCACCCAACGTGCGTGCTCCTCTTCGTTTCTTTTTATCACCCAACGTAAGCACTCTTCTTGTTTTGTCATTTTGGGACTTTCTTCTCTTGGCTTCGGAGACGTTTGAACTTGATCTTTTTTCGGTGTTGAAAGTTTCTTCTTGACCTCGTTTATCTTTGCAGGAGGTACACCTTGTAATACTAACAACGTCTCGTTTTGCTGTAATTGTTCCATCAAAAGTGACTTTTCATCCATTTTTCTTTTTTCAGGAGTTTGTTTTTTCGGTTTTGCATCCTTTTGAACTTGATTTTCTTTCAGTGTTGAAACTGGTTGTGCGTTCTTCACTGGGCGTGCGATCTTCGACTCGTTTTTCTTTTTAGAAATGTCATTTTTTGAATCTATTTTTTCAAGTTGCTTCAGCATCCAAAGGTCGATATCGTCTCTTTTTCTCTTTTCAGGAGTGTTTCTTTTCGAGTTTGCATAAGTTTGAGCTTGATCTTCTTTGAGTGTTGAGTTTGGTGTTGTTTTCTTCGCTGCTTGTGGGTTCTTCGCTTCTTTTTTCTCTTCAAGAGTTCCATATTCTGATTCTGTAGTATCTTTAACTAGTGTCTTCACCCAAAACGGGTACTGATCGCTTTTTCGTTTTTCGGGAGTTGTTTTTTTTGGTTTTGGGGAATTTTGGGAATGATTTTCTTTCAATACTGAGCTTGGTTCTGTTTTCTCTTCACGTTGTTTTTCTGGCGTTTTTATTAAGGATAGTTCTACTTCCTCCGGCGAAGCTGCGTTGTGATCTTTTTTTCTTTTTTCTGGAGTTTCTTTCTTTGGTGTTCTAGCCATTGGACTTTGAATTTTTGGAATTCTCGTCAATGCTTTCGCAGCTTGTGGAAGTTTATCTTTTTTGATTTTTGCTATGATTTCCCCTACCTGCTCCAGGGAAAATAGATTCCGTTGAGCGATTTCGTGTGGTGTAGCTTCAGCTGCATAATAGTTTCTCACATCAGTTGCAAGTTCTGTCAATTCATCCATTGGTGTTGCGAGGATTTTGTTGCCAGAAAGATTTATCATTTCTAATGTATCATCTAACGCCTCCCACGAGTCTGTACCGCTAGACGAAGAATCATCGTCTGAAGCTGCATCAAGCGAAGGGAATTTTAGATCTTGAAAGCTGTACTCGGTGCGCATAAAATATTTTGTACGCTGTAATTCTAGCCATTCTGCATGTTTGATTCTTGCAGCTCCTAATATGGGTACTACGTACTTCGTACCCTTATTACGAGAATGATATTTCCCGAACGGCAAACACCTGCTACAGAACCATCTCGGTCCTCCGTACTCGGTGAAGGTTTCAAATTCCCAGCAATCGTCTGCAGTGCAGAAATAAAAGGCTGCAGCATTGCAACGAATACACTGCATTGCCACAGGTTGGTGATGGCCACATTTCTTACACTTTCCAGGCTTTCGTGGTTCTGCTGGCACATTCGGGGCTACGTTTTCCTTGTTTTCTTGCGAGCAGCTTTCGCACCACCAGTTAGGGATGTTCTTCAGCGATCCGCTCTTCCACTCGACGATTTTCTTCATAACGCACGGAAAACACACCACCGTGCCGCAAAGGCAGCATGGTTTTTGCAAAGGATTTTCGGAGGAACACTTAACACAGCTCGTAGATTCCATTTTAGAGATCGACTAACGAACTCTTGGAAAAAGTACTCAACGATAAGTTTTTTGGGTGATATCGGACTTACCGATGATAGCGCCGACGGCGACCCCCAGCAAGGTCAGGAGAAGAAGAAGGTTCTCGGATAGCCATTTTCGCACACCTGTCAGCTCTTGGTTTTTGCGGGGTGGTTCGGTGCATTCCACTTTGGCGGCGTTCTCGGGGGACATTTGGGCGAAGAGATAATCTGGAAGCATGATTGCTTGTACTCGGACGAATGCGGGTTATTTATTGCGCGGGATTGGAGGAAATTTGGTCTTTGGCATGATGTATGGCGATTTGGCACGGGGCCATCTTTAGTCGCGTGTTTGACAATTTTTTATTTTGTTTTGAATTGATTGAATTTACGTCCGTTTTTTCGGAATTGCGGCTTTAGAATTCTGTTTTTGAATTTGAGTTTTATTTGTGTTTTTGTTTATTAGTTGTTTTGCGAATGCTCTGATGAGTGTGTTTTTGAAAAGTTCCAAAATCGTGAAGTTCAGACACAACAACGTCGGGCAAATTTCACTGCCCCGGCGAGACCTTGAACTTGATTTTAGACATTAAACGCATCATTGTTTAACGAGACAGATATTAAAAATTTATGGGATCGATGGACACATGAGAACACTTATTGATTACGTAAAGATTATTTACACTTTAATTAAAAATAATTAACTGTTAAGTATAGTTATTTTTGAAATCTTTATTAATAAAAATTAATAACGCGAGCATATTTTTAATTAAGGATAAAACTCCAGCTCCACAACAATATTTTTTATATACAGGGTGAGTCACTATGAGCGCGTTTCTCGATATCTCATTAATTATTGACAATAAAAAAAGTTAAGGACTAAATTTATAGAGTTCGTTGAATAGCATACACTAAAATATTTTCAACTATGCAGAGTGTTCTATTTTCGCGACATAATTTACAACTTATTATTATTATTTTTTAATCTAACACCCTTATATCCTCTGATTGGTCTCTTCTTGACGTTTCACAACCAATGTTTAAAATTTCGTTGCGACGTTGCTATGTTATTCCAATTTCCTGATTTTTTAACATACAAAATTTGCATTCGTTTTTTAGCATCTGAGGAGATCAATAAAATGGAATCTTAATATATAGAGTGTTTGTAATAAAAATCTAAATTATTACAATTTTCAAATATCTCACTACATTTTTTAGTCTCTTTCTTTTGATATGTTGCTACGTCTCCTAAAAAAGTGAAAAATTCCAGAAACTCTCAATTTTAGATACAGCAAATACTCAACAAAAAAGGAAATTCGTGACCCACTCCTATATAAATATATTTTGCATTACGACTGAAAATTTTTTCCTAGCGCTAGAAAGACTAAAAGTTTAGTAAAATGTAAACAGGGTGGTCAAAAAATGAGGGATAAGCTCGAAGTTGTTAAGAAGGCTCTGAGAAACTCGGAAAATGGTTTAAAATATTCCTGAACCAAATTTTAACTTCTTAATTCTGAGATGTTTTAATATGAATTGAACTGACAGTCTAAAATTCCCATAAAGATTGTCAAAAATGATAACTGTCAAGAGTAAAAAACGACGTTGTGGATAGCATGCCACCAAATTATTATTAAATTGTGAATAATCAAAATATTAAGCATGAAAACTAATCAGAATTATATATGAAGTTAATTCGCAGTTGTTCAGAGTCTTCTTAACAACGTACCATCGAGCTTATCCGTAATTTTTTGTTCACCTTGTATACAGGGTGTCTCTTTTATTTGATACAACACCTGCAGTTTTTTTATTCTTAAAGATAAACTTGTAGTTCTTTGATCAAATTTGTATCATTTTAAAAGATCTCTGTAATGGCAACCAATGACGTTTTTTTTTGGAACATTTGGTATATTTTTTCATAAATGGAAATATTGATTTTTCCTAAAAAATCAAAGGCAATCAATGTTCTAAAATCAATACTGAAAAAGTTACTCAATAAAATAGACGAAAAATTCATATTTATTGATGACAATCTAGTATCTTGAAAAATTGACGCTCGTGTCTGTATTCACAAAAATGATCTTTTAAAATCATACAAATTTACTCAAAGAACTATATGTTTATAGTTAAAAATAAAAAAGTTGCAGGAATTGTATCAAATAAAAGAAACACGTGGTATTGAAAAAAATGTGAAAATTGTCTACTCATGAAATTTTCGTGAAAATTTAAGCGTTTTTAAATTTTTATAAAATATTTTATAAAATAATATGCTTCAATATGTGGTTTTGGAAACCTTGTCCTGTGTCTTATTATGTACATTATGTATACGTCAAATCAAATATTTTTAAATATACTGCGATTTAATTTCAAAATTAATTTTTTGCGTTCATTTATTTTCGTCGACAGCATTAAATGCCACCCTTTAAATTTTTTTAGAGATTATTGTACAGATTTTGTATGACATATTTTCAAATATTAATAATTTAATACTGGAAACCAAATGTCATGAATTTTCGTCTACAAGGAATCATATTTCCGAATTTAAATACCTCTGTCAATCAGAAAAAAATATCTACAATAATCTCTAAAATATGTACAGTGTGAACGTTAAATATTAATTTTTCATATCAGATACTTTAAGGATATGGTTCACATAAATCGTAAATCGCTGATCAAAATTTGTCTATTTATCCCCCAAATTGACTTGATGACGTAATTTCGAAATTTTGTTGCATAAATCCTATTTAAAATGAGCAGAATATTAACACTTGTGTCATTATTTGTCATAATCAGAAGTGTACAACAATATTTTACAATTTAACTTAGAAACTACTGAACTAGCTGTTGTGAAATCTAGCACATGCTTTGAAATTATTATTAGCCTGATCCATCGCTATGACAATTTGTCTAATCACCTTCATCAAAAATTTGCTAAGTAAATCGTACAAAATGTGCAAAATCATAAGCAATTGCAGCTGTAATTTATATACGATCCTGAAAAGTTCATGATTAAGTTCACAATATGGTAAAATTTGAAAATAAACATTAAATTTTGAAGGACTATATTTTCTGTATTTGAGCCCAAGAATTTTCTAATTATTTTTTCTCTGTTCTATAAGTTCTCAACAACGTGTCATAGAGTTGGTACGCCATTTTTTCAGCACCCTATATAATAATTAATAATCCATCCCTATCTTTAACCTTCCGCATGTAACTTTTCGGAAAAAAAATAAAAATTTTGCAACTTAACTTTGAAAGTTGGAAACTGATTATTCTGAAATTTTACACACACTTGAAAATTGTCACGAATACTTATGGTAAATCATTAGAAATTTTAAATTGTATTAAACAAATTTCGCTTAAAATTTAAAGTGTGACTTAATTTATGCATCAATAATTTTTAGAATTGTTTATGCAAGATCTTAAGACATAGCAGTTAATTGTGGTGTCTTCACAAAATTTATTCAAATAATTTTACTTAAAAAAAGGGTTATTTCCAAAATTATTCTGAAAAACTGAATTTGTTTAATGAATTGTGGTTCAAGGGAGAGGAAAGTTCTGTGTACTTAACTATCATATAACATATCATCCTCCCTAATAGGGGTTCTGTTTAACATAAATTCGTCTTTTAACAAACTCTAAACTTTCAAAATCTTACAAATATTAATAATTTCTATTTTTTTTTTTTTTTAATTTGAGAATTAATAACTTTTGCTTTAACAACACTAGTTTTTTCATTAAGGGGTCCAAAAAGAAAATATTTGTTTAAAAATGCAACAACGGAATTTCACAAAAACGGATGGATATCTCCGATAACTTTATCGTGCTGTGTTTTACAGAAAAATCCGAAACTTTTTGTTACCATTTTTATGAATTGTGTGCAGACTTTATAGATAATAATGGAAAATTAAAAGTGTATTTTTAAAGGAATCAAACAAAGCAAATTTAGAAACTACATCAAATACCGCCAGCGTTTTTTGTTCTTTACAGCAAAATACGAAAATTGTTTCAGAAAGTAGTTATTTATCAATGTCCGGAAGAATATTCTCTTAGATTTTTTTCTTGGCACAACATCCACACTACACGTAATAATGTAAACATGAAAATACGAAGTGAAAACTACTTCCACGTGAACAGGTTTTTTTTAATTGTACCATAATTTTATGATGGTGGTTATTTTTGTGGCGTGAGTAACTTGTAATTTTACGAAATTATCCATTCTCTTTAAATGAAATAATGCTGTTTGTTGAACATATTGTCTGTTCGGATTTAAAAACAATTAAACTTTTAAAAGCTACATTCGTAAACAATTTATAACGGGAAAACAATTTTTGTATAATTTTTTTAAATAAAACCGGACGTACACTATTTAAGTTATATGTTTTCGAATAACATACGAAGGAATCTAAAGTAATTAATTTATTGTCAACAGATGAACACATGTTGTTAATAGAGTTACTTAAAACTGTATCTTGACTTAACTCATCAAATCATTTACGAGTTTCTTTGGCAGCCTAGCCAATAAGCTTTAATTCCCGTTTAAAAGAGTAGAGCGACCAAAGTTGTGGATGTGTTTGAGGAAAACAAGTATCCGACATTGAAAATTTTAACAAAATAGGTATTTTTTCTCATTTGAGTCTTGACATTTTTTTAATTCTACTGCAACAGCGAATATCTTTGTAAAAAGATTGTTGTTTCTTTTTTGCTGAATTTTGATGACACTGCAAATAATTTCTAGGAAACCCATATTAAGTAATATTATAAATATTTATGTTTTGACAACATAAAAGAATTAACAAACAGTTGTTGTCCTTAAATCTGCAAAGTTGTTCAAATTCATTGAATGTTACGATTTTAAATAAGATTCTACTTGTTGTTGAATTTTGTCAGAGATCCAATTTTTCCAATCAATAAAAGCATTATAAACATGTTTACAATTTCTTAAAATTAATTTTGGGTTACGTAAAAATGTAAATACTTATTTTAAAAGCTAAACATCCAAAAATAATGTTGTTAAATATGTATTTGCAAGAATATATATTTCAGAAGATATATTTTACCACGAAAAAATTGAAAGTGCTTGTATTTCGTTAATTTTTACACAACGTGGCCTCGTACTTTTGTGATATACTAATGAAAACACATAAATTATTTATCGTCGTAGTTTGACATACATCAGCTAGACTAAAATAAAATAAGCGTCTAAACGCCTTCATTTGTATTATTTTGAACACGTCTTAACAAGTCAAAATGCATCCATGTTATATCATTTATTATCGACAGGAAAATACCTATTAATTCTATTAGTTTACTGTAGTTCCTAATCAGATTAACAACGATTTATGATTAAAAACTGTGTTGATAAAACCTTCACCAACACCAACACAAATCCCGACAATATATTTTTCAATTATGGAATTATACAGATAAAGGTATCCCAATAAATAAATCTTGAAGCTTTTTTGAACAGTTTTTGCTAATATTTAAAAAAAAATCAAATGAAAATAGGTAAACCTGTATATGAAAGCGTGATAATAAATCTATAAACGTTTTTTCCAGTACTGAGAGAGCAATAAAAAACACGATCGAAGACAGCCATCGATTTTTGAAGATTTGTCTTTAATAGATACTTTTCGTCTTACTGTCAATTTGAAAGTTTGAATCGAAAATGCAACAAACTTTCAAAAATTGATGACTGTCTTTGATGGCATGTTTTGTTACAAAAACACTTCCGTTGTTAAGGACAGACGTTTAAAAATGAGATTGAAGATTGTTTTTCAAGAATTAAAGATTAAAGATACCGGGGGAAGAAAAGTGCTATAAATTATAGTAAAATATATCACGTTGTAAATTATTTTGGTGATACGTGAAATTGCGTAAAACGTTCAGACAATTTATAGATAATATTTATAAAAATTCTGTAATTATATAACCTCTTACATGTATTAATTCACGTAAACTCAAAATTGATGCATACGAAATTGCTAAGTGTATAAAAACACTAGAAGTAAACTGAAAATTTGATAATTCATCAACGGTTAAATTGAATTTTTACTTCATGTGATTTCCCGCCAGTTTTCAATATACAACAATTTAGAGATTATCATAATATGATTATAATATTTGATTTTTCCTATATGTCGTAAAACGGACGAAAAGTATAAACAGTTGTTTCGTAGCACAATTTGACGTCTAGCTGTATCGATTTGGAATGGTTATTACGTAATTATTTGATCAAGCTTTAGCTAAGTGCTCTAATATAACAACTACATTATTCTAGTTCCCTTAATTTGAAAAACAAAAAACATTTTAAGACATTAAGACAAAAATATATAAAGTAACGAAATAACATTAGTTTAGCTCAAACACAACTTTTACAGTTTAAACACCAATAAAAAATTTTGACAATTAATATTAAACGCAAAAATCAAGTGTAATAATATTCATATTAAAATTTTTATGCTTGTTCCAACTACGCCAAAGTTATCTATATCTCGACAAAAATATCGTTATCGTCATGCAAAAACCTATTTAAACACCCATTTAACCCGAACAACTGTCTTTCTTTCATTTCGTGTGCGAGTTTTCCACAGAAACACGAACTTTAGACAAAATGACGCCAATCAAGTTTCAATGCCCCATCAAAACCTTGAACTTGGTATTCGCCATTATTACACTCTCAATCAAGCCATTTCGTGGGAAATTAATGTCACTGATACGCAAAGCCAAATATTGATTACAGCGTCTATTTACAAAGCAAATTTTTCGACTTTTGGGGCAAACAACACAAACATTTCAACATATAAATATTATTATCTGTTGGTAAATACCATCGTTCGACATCCTGCTGCAGCACTCAAGAACCACTAAACTATTCAATTAACATCAATATTTCTCTTATATCAAGCCAAAGACTTAATCATTGATCCCTTTATGACAATTGAGCCAGTTCACATTAATTAAAAAGTCACGCAATTTTTTACCGGAAAATCGTGGGGATTTTTCTTCCATTCCACGTGCTGGACGTTTAGAGATGGTAAACGAAATCTTGTTGTGTTAGCCGTTTTGGAGCTTCTTCGTGAATAATCGAAACAATAATTTAGCGCAAAATAGTACAGGCTTTTTGATTGCAATTGAAAATGCGAAGCAGGAAGGACAAGACTTGTCTGTAAAGGATATGAAACTCAACTGATTCCAGCGAGGGAATATTGATTCGGAGTAGGGCGCTAATACCTTGCGCCGAGGGAATGAAAAAGTCTGAATTTGGTAGCTTTTCGAGAATTGGTGGTGCTATTTTTTGAAATAGTGGTATTGGCTTGGGCTTGGATCGATCGAAAAGGCGACCTGCTGCACGATAATTCTATCGATTGAGGGTGTAAAATATTAAGAAAGGGAAGTGTCGGGGTGGGTAATTTAATTAGGTAATGGGGTTATAAATAAAACTGATTATAGAAGATTAATTGTAAGAACTGTGTCTTTGGAAAATTTTGATTTGAAAATTTATTAGTATTTTTTTATATGCTAAAATTGGGTCACGAAGACTGAAAACTTCAAAAGATAATTTTCATAAATGAAAGTACAGTGCATAAATTTCCTGTGCTCTAAAAATATATGGAAAGTTTCAGTCAGGGGACAACATTTCCATTTAAAAATTTTTGAAAAAATATCCAAACTTCACTACGGTAGTTTCAGTCATTTAAAATATAAATATAAGTCCAAAATATATTCACTGCTTGTTGAAGAAATCAAAAACTTTTTATTTTATTTCATATCTAGTTTCTGCCTGTACTTTATGAATATATTCTCTTCGTCTTGTAACTATACCTACTTCTTTGGACACCAACAAAAAATCTGTTACATGAATGTCAATAATAGTCTCACAATCAAATTAGGTAAATTGCACTTTACTTAAAGTATGCAAAAACTAAAGAACTATATTTAAAACGTAATAGAGGTAAGAAAATTACATGTTAACAAAATAAAAAAAAAACATAAAAAAGCAACCATGTTATAATTCCAATAGAAATGCAGTATAATACTTACTACTACTACTACTACTACTACTACTACTACTACTACTACTATTACTACTATTACTATACGCACTATAATATACGTCAAGGTTGACAATGGTCACACAAACACAACAATTATTCCGATAACCGGTAAAATGTTTTCAACAGTACAAAATTTTTCATTTTGAGTATAGAAAGCGACGAATTTTTTATTTTTCATCAAGTGCAGATTTTTGAAAAAAAAGTCCAACTGATTTTATAAACTACTAAACCAATTAAGCCTGCTATATAACTAACAAAAATTTGTTTTTTCCTTCAAGTTAAAATAATGTTTACAGAATTTCAATATCTCTATCCATTTTCATGATGCAAGGTTGCGAAATTTTAACTGGGACATCTGTGTATGTAGTTTATTAACCTAGTCAATTTTTCATTTTAATATGTAGGTTAGGAGTTATCGGAAAAAAATGGTTTAAGGCAGAACTTCCCTCACTCCTGAAGTAGAGCTCAGTTCAACGCGTGCTTTTTCCGTACATAAGCCAGATATTGTGTTGAAATATGTGGCACATCATTTCATAAAAAATCAAGGCGAATTCATAAATCATAATTACACAAGTATGTTATTATATAATTTAAATAAGTATGTAAGTACTATTTAGTACGCAAAATGTTAAGGTGACGTCATTAAATTGCTGGTGGGGATGGTTGGACAAATTTTAGTTAGCATTTACCATCTATATTGTGTTCCTAAAATACATATATAACTTGACAACAATCGGTTCACTAGTTTTGGAAATTATTTATGTAATAAAAATCGACACAGACTGGCAGCAGACAGAGACGGGAAACTTATTTTTTCATATCCTAAAGGTCATGAAGTGTCGAGAAAAAATGAAACTATATTGTCATTTATCCGATGGAAATACAACTTTTTAATTCATCTAAGAAACTCGACTTCTGTATTGTGATTCAGATATGAGAGGAAAGTTTTATCTCAACAATTTTAGACCAATTTTTTTAAGTATTTTTTTTTCTATTTATATGTTTCTTATTTGTTTTTTGTTGCAGTGAGGAGGTTTTTTTATTATTAATTAAATTGTAAGTGATCTTAGAAGAGTTGTCAAGATATAGATTACAAAATAAAATCTGTTTAAATGCCATCATTAAACAAAAACAGTAACAAAACAGAGGCATTAATTCCAATTCAATGGTACAATGTCTGTTAAACGTAACCGCTAGACACAATGTTAATGTAATTTTTTATTGAAAAGCAACATTTTACAAAAGGTTCCAACGAATAATGAACGTTTTAAATTGTAGCTATTTTACTAATCTAAGATCTTGGCTGATTTGGAAGATTTTTATTTGCCTTAGTAAATGTTTATTTAAGAAACCAGTTACAAACCGATTATATTGGTATTTATAAGTAGTAACACTTTCGCAAATTGATGCCTAATATTGAATAAACTATCATTGGAGTATCATTAATTGAGCAAATGCCTTGTTTCACAAAATGTTGTATAAACAGTAGTGAGAAAAGATTAAGTAGAATAACATTAAATTAGACTTCTAGAATCGAGTCCATCCAACGAATGACCACTTTTTTGAAATAAAAATTAAAAGTTATAAGTATTTCGGATTTTTTTCTATTGAGGTGATCACAAGTTCTAAACAATTTTTTATAAAATATTTAAAATTAATGAATGGCAAGACTCACGTACGTTAATACAAATTCCAACAGGGTAGCTTTTATTGGTAGAGCACCTCACAGGTATAAATTTGTTGGAACACAGGATACTTCACTGTAGAAACATTTATCAAGTAGGGGATGTGAATCACGAAAGTTAAGTTCGATAGTAAAACAACAAGGTCGTGAAATCACTTTTTACGCTTTTCTTAATAAATCGTTACTCACTCATTTTAGAAATGAAATTACAACTGCAATCCTATTTTGAAACTTCAAAAAATAATCCAAAAATAAAAAAATATATAATGCGTAACGATGATACCTTAGATTAATGAAGTTAGCCACAGATTTGAATTTGGATTCGCTTTTTCGATATTCACGAGTGAAGTATTTTTTCAGTAAGATACATTAATTTCAAGCGTGAAACATTTATTACCCACGGGGTCTACTTCAAACTGGTCTATGTTAAGGTAACAAGACATGATTCCAAATCCAAGTTTTAAGCTAACTTTAGCCACATATAGGGGTGTATTTATCATTTATTCAAAAAAAAACTTACCGCATTCCATTGCCACTAGTATCGCTTACCACGTGTAAAAAGGTTAGTAGTACCTATCTATGTACAAAGAATTCACTACCTTTGCATTCTCTGTCTCATGCTACTACTCGTATTCTTGTTTTTACTAACAATATACGAGGGGATATTAATAAAGAGCATTTCCATCAGGAAAACAAAAGCGGCTGGTGATTAACTTAGCTGTTTTTGAAAATCAAAAACGGCTCAGAATGGCCACTTCGAAATCACTTCGTGACCATTTTTAAGAGAAGGATGATATAATTTTATTGCACTTAGAATAAGGACAAACTATGACGGGAAATTATTCTTCTTAATCAAACCATGATCCATTTCCAAAGCTACTACAAACTCTAAAAGAAATTTCTTAAAGGTGTAGAACTACTTTACGAGAAAGAAATAGCATTTCTTATGAGGCCAGAAACTTTTCAATACCTCCTCGTACAGGTTATTTTATGCCAACTAATCTATAAAATTATTTTTCTGACAAATTTAATTTAAAAAAATGCCAGTTCAGAGAAAACGTTATGGAAGTTAGAATCAGATATGGTTTGCATTCGATTGATCCCAGTTTAGGTCACCAAAGCGCAATTCCAAATTTAGTTCCTAAAACTCCTAAACCAACTTTAGCAACTAGGAGTCATAAAGTTTTCTATGAATAGTTAAGATAGTTTCTGTTTTTAAATAAGGCAGCCTTGTTTTAAATTTTATTTGAAAATATGGTGTCGTTTCTAAGTGAAAAATATTTTTTAGAAGCTTTTGATTGCAGGGGCAGTTGGGACGTGGTTGGGACCATCTGGACCATTAAATAGTGACGCTAATAGAGCTATTTTTTATATTTTTTGAAGCAAAAAAACCTGCAAAATCAAAAAACTTGAACAAGAAGTATATTTTTTCTGTTTCTTCATAAATTTATGTATGCACAGAGTGTTATTCTCCGTTTGATGCCATTAATTAGCTGACTCACCCTGTACATCGGAAGTTTTAAAACTACTGTCTTGATTTGTTAATGAAACACACTGTATATGATTTTAAGCTCTACTGCAGGTAGGTATTAATTAAAATAGAAAATCAAAATTTGTTATCTAAATGCAATAGTCAAGTATAAACAAATACGAGTATTTTGGGAATGCGAAGTTTTATACTTTCTAACAAGACGGGACGAGAAAGCGAATTTACGTAAAATGACCAACAAAAAACCATGAAATTCTTGTGATTAAGATCGCACATGAAAACTGATAATTAGCCTGCGTAAAAATCAATAACCTACTTGTTACTAATATGTACATTTTTTGTGATGACTTTTGAAAAAATAAATTCTGTACGGTAAACAACATTAATCAAACCGTGTAAATAGTGTGCCACATGCACGAATCCAGCCACCATTATCAAATCGAAACTAATAACACTATAAACTTACTTAAATAATTTTGTTCTTGACGATTTTCACTATCCATCACGAAATCGACTTTCGTACGAGACTGATAAAAGTAACATAAGTAAAATTAAGTGTAAATAAATTATAACTAATAAATTACTTTTATTATCCTCTTGTCTATTATTTTTTTGAGAAACCGATAAAAGATAATGCACTCCGGAAACTTACCGTCATCAATTTAAAAATAAAAATTTGTACACACCTCCGTCGAAAGTTCAACGTTTTCGAAAAAATCAAAACACACTTTCACAAACGCACGATCAAAATAATCACAGGGAAGTACGTTGGAACGTGTTGTACCTCCAGCCAAATCTCTCGTCTGCATCTATTTTAAAGCAAACCTGTTTTATAGCGACAAACGCACCTATTGTTAATGCATTAATATTAAGTGGGAGAATAGTACACGCAATTTTTTTACGACTTTTTAACAAGGGAATTTACCAAAAGAAAACACAACAATAGGAAAAATGAGATTTATTAAAAATTTAAATTATTTCCTATCTTTGTTCCTTCTTCTTCTGTACTCGCGTTCGCTGTCACTGTCGCTGCTATCATGCTTCGATTTACCCTTTTTTTTGTGTTTTCTTCTCTCATCTTCCGAATCTGACGAATACTTGTGTTTGTTCTTCTTTGACTTTTTTTTGTGTCTTTTTCGAGACTTACCGCTACTTTTTTCGTTACTACAGCTACGTTTATCGCGCGACCTTGATCTATCCCTATCTTTCTCATCGCTCGTTTTCTTGTTTACCCCACGTGACTTTTCCTGATATTCCTCGTACTTGGCGTTGTCTAGAATGAACAATTTCAAGTAAATGTTTCATTGACACAAAAAACTCACTTATTACTCGAGAATTTTTTTCAAACTCTTCTTTGTTAACAAGAACGATCAAAAATTCGTTTAAACTTAAAATTTCGTTTGTGATAGCTGTTTTGACTATCGCTCGACAATTTTCGTCATCCAGTCCTTGCACTTCACAGTAGTGACCTCTGTGATTTCCGGCAATAATTTTACAGAAAGCTCCTTTCACTAACTGAAGTTCTTTGCCATCTTTATCAACAGCCTGGGAAGGTTTACTTGAGTTTACCATTTTGTTAGCACCAAGACCTAAGCCTTTAGGTCGCAGCTCGGGTAATTTGAGAGTTTCTGTTCTGAAGTAAAAATTTTAAAATAAGTATAAATTAAAATTTGGTACTCCTATAACGATCATCACGTTTTTATACAAAATTTGTTCATAAATGTAGTGAAACAACAAAAGGTGTATATTCAATGAAAGAAATTATTTTAGTACCTAGCTAAAACATATTTTTCCAAATGTTTTAATATTAGACATCTTGAAAAATTTTAAAGATTAAAAACGAATATTTTTCAATTCAACAGACACTTTTTCCCCAAACATATATTTCCAGCAACAAGCAAATTGATATGTTGCGGGTGTGATTATAGTGTTGTGTTCATGTGTTTTTTGGTAAACAAACCAGAAACAAGAAATTAAAAATGAATTACTTTTTTGTTCTCTTTCCAATAGGCATTCCCTCCTTCCAATTCATTCCCCGTAACATAGCCATCCCGTAATCTGAAATGGGTACATGTTCATAGTCTTCAAGTGAAGATTCTTCTGCACCTTCTGCAACGAATTTTTCTTCTTTTAAGGGTAAAGCAAAAATTTTTGAGTCAGTGTTGACAGAACCGCGATTTTGTGCCTCTGTAACGTAAGTAGTAATAAATATTAATAGTCATTTTTACAATAACTGTCTAGGGCTTTTCAAAACATTAATTATATGCCCACAAACTACACAATCTCAGTTCACAAACCATTCATTCGTTTCTTATGCAAATGCGTAGTTATGTCAAGAAAAAAATTCAATTAAAATCGAAAGCATCACGCGCAAGCGTAACTCGTGGCATGTCAGATCGCGCCTCACCTTATTGGTGAATTTTTTACTATAGAACTCGCTCCACATGCAGCAGAATGTGTTCTATGGGGTATTTTATTTTAAAATGTGTACTTTCACTAAAATTGCTGTTCTGATAATTTTCAGTTTTACGCGAGTCTCCTATATTTGAACTTTTGTGTTGTTTCTGGTGTTGTTTAGGTCCTTGTGAACTGTTCTGAGCATGTTCTTAAGATTTAATATGTCTTAACAATATACAACTGTAGTTCATGCAATTTCACTTCACCAATTTGTAATGTTTTTTGCGTTGTTTCAGTACGCCTTGTTGTGAGTTTAAGAACTGTGCCATAACTTTCACATAAATCAAATTAAAAAGCAGAAATTTTTTAAACAAGCACTGACAGCTGTTGTAAAATTTTATCAAAATGTATTAAAAACTTTAGTTTACCCCTTATTAATTCTCTAGCTGCTAGTTCATTCAAAGTTAATTCGGAATCAGGTACTGTTTCCTCCTCCTTCACCTCCTCTTTAATGCGTTTTTCTTTCGCTTTTTTCACTTGGTCTAAAAGCTTGTTTGACGAACCCTGAATTGGTATTATTAACGGTTCATTTGTTTCTTCAACGGCACTAAAATTCTCAAATTAGGTAAAACATAACCCCAATTGACAAACTTACTCTTTAATTTTGATAGACTGACCCTCCAAACAGTCAATAAGCTCAACTTTTTTTTCAGGTTTCGGTGCTTTCGATAAAATTTCAGTTCTTTTACTAACTTTGCTAAAACCAAACGATATCTTTTTATTTTCCATTGTAACGTTTATTTATGGTTGCTTTTTGACGTTTGACATTTCTACTTATTACTAAAGCAGTTGTACCAACCACTACCCTTCACTTCACACCATAATAATTCAAATAAAACAACTTCTGCTTAAAAAATATTTTACTGCTTATATCTACATTTGCCCGCACTGTATAATCGTCACGGGTATTTTCGGCTTGTTATTGGGCCCCGTCGGTACATTCTCAATTTTCCTCATAACAAGTAGTCCATCAATGACCCTCCCAAATACCACGTGTTTACCATCCAGAAAATTACACTTGGCACAAGTTATAAAAAACTGGCACCCATTTGTGTCTTTCCCACTATTCGCCATAGATAAAAGTCCTGGAGCATCATGCTTCAAGTTGAAGTTCTCATCAGGAAAAGTCCCCCCGCCGTAAATACTCATAACGCCGGTTCCATCACCCTAAAAACACCTCTTAGAACTTGTCGAAACCAAAAATAACACCTACGTTAACAAAATCGCCTCCTTGAATCATAAAATCTTTGATAACCCTATGAAAACTAGCTCCTTTGTAACCCAACGGAACCCCATCCTTTCGGAACTCTCCGGTGCAAAACTGGCGGAAATTCTCACTGGTTTTGGGAACAGCGTCTGCGAAAAGTTCGAAAATCATTCGACCAATTTCCTAAAACAGTCAAATGTATTTTGGTTAAATTTTATGTAGTGAGTACCGTTGTGCCAACGGAAATGTCGAAAAAGACCACGGGGTTGGCAGGGTGCCTCAACTGAGCTTGAATTTGGTTCCAGTTAGGCATTTTCTTTAAAATTCGACTTTTTAGTTTTACTAGAACATAACCGCACTTTTTTGTTGTTGTTGATCGTAATGCTTCTACTTTGACAGATCGTGGCGGGTTTTTTAACTTCCAAGCGCGCGAAGTTTGAATAAAACACAACTCGGTTTAAAATTTTATTATGAAAGTTAAAAAAGTTAAATAAACAATCGGAATCACTTCGGTGGTGGTCTGCTGGTAAAGTGGGGCCAATTTTGCAACTCGCGATACAATTTCAGGCCAGGACTCGCCGTGCTGCTGACTTGACGGGCCGCAAAAAGTTTATATTCTTTGCTCAGCTCTCCAAGCACCACTCCACATTTGAGGAAGTCCTTTGCACACTGTAGTTGTTTTTTACTTGGAAGTTGTGCTAAAATAACGAAATTATTAAAATACATAAAAACTAATTACTTAGTTTAATACTCACTTGTAAAATTACCAATGAAGGCCAAACCTAGAGATCTAGTGTTGTAGCCTCTGGTGTGGGCACCCACTTTATGCCACCCTGCCCCTTCATAAATTCTGCCGTCACCACCAACCATAAAACTACAAAAGTTATTTAAAAAAAAAAGTGAAAGTAAAATCAGTTCTTACTTGTATCCAATGTCATGAAATTCTAATTCTTCCATATGAAAATTTTGGATGTTTCTCAAAAGAGAAGCACAGTCATCTTCATAATCGCAACTGGGTGTTACCGTATGATGGACCACCACATTATCAATAGGAATTATCACATAATCCACTTCTAAAGCAGTGCGTGCATCCCACCTTTTCTTACTGATAATATCGGGACAAACGGAAGGTAAACTGGAATCTATTTTCAATTATTATTTATATTTACAGTCACGTATTTTAATTTCCTACCTGATAAAACAAAACTTTGATAAACAGTTGTTAGGATTAAAATACTAACGAGTTTATACATTTTGATGCATGTACAACGACCGTGGCATTAAAACTGGTTTGATTTATTTTGTTTGACTCTTTATAACCCCGAAGATGATAACGTTCTGTACTGCGATCGGTGAGTCGTTTTTGACCTCACCACGATTATTGTTGTGAATTAACAACAGTGAGACACTGGTATTCCCCTTGCCCCAAACAGATGGTTCCCACTGAAATTCAGAGAAAGAGGAAGAACAATCAACAATCAGATGAAAAAGATTTCAGGCTCATTTTCTAAGACCTTCAATTTCGTGTTAAATTAAGCGATTTTTATTTTTATCCTTATCGATGCAAAAATTCCATCTTATAATAAAGTAACGCATTACGTTTGACGCTTTTATGGGCTATTGTAACTGATAAGAATACAACATATTCACGGTCAGATAGATCAACTAGTGTTATCACAGCGCTGCAGCTCTATAGCTCGATTTTTTTTAATTTCCGTTTTCCTCAACTTTATCTCTTGTAACTTGTTGAGAGCCACTCCTCGCGTTGTTTACTTCTTTGAAGGTTGTCTACCCTGCCGTCTGGAATTTCGCTCTTTGACGTTTGTGGGTTGTGAGAAAATGCCTAAATAAGGGCATTTATCGAAAGTGTTGATAGTTCGTGATGTAGTTTGCAAATTCTGAAAAGAATACTCGTGCAACTGGCAGCTCGTTATCATGGATGACTTAGGTGAGAATCCGTTTTGATTTATCCAACCACCTGTCTTTGCGTAAATAACCTCAAAATTGTTTGTTGCGTTGTCGGTAAATTCGTACAAGAATGATGAGAAAAGTACGACCGTTGTGCGAAATTTGAGATAAACAGTAATTGAAGAGTTGGAATTGTGAAATTTTGCGAAATTTTGCAAGGGTGAAAGTGGGAGGTCAAGTCAGCGGTTCCAAACAGGTTTATGGCCGTCTTGGAAAAAAAAATGTGATCGGAAAACTTTGGTTGTCACGTGATATATACTCAACTTAAGTAATTGCTGGAGAAGAGTAATTTATTAGAGATAAGTGGCACCTGACACGTAGTATCAAAGTTAACTTTTAGAGGGGCTCAACTGGTGTTTTTGGGAGGATAAATAAAAATTTAAATTATTGAATTGGAATTCGGCTGCTCTCCAACAAACTCGTTTGAGTTATTACGATTTCGCTACGGATTTGTAGATATTTATTTCTGTAATGAATGGATCTTTTTATAAAACTTCACTAAAGAGTTTCAGTTCGGATGTCGCCGACTATTTTAAGTACTTCCTGTATCATTAAGATCAGAGATGTCTATTTTGTGTTTTTTACACTATAATTTGGGGAGCTGCGAGCATTAGCGTGAAACAGAGAAGAAAACATTTCTGTGTTGTTTTCTCTGAATTGGTTATATAAAATTGGGAAAATGTTCATAAAAAAGGCGAAAACCTATGGTAAAAATTATAGGTTCATGTTGTGCTAATACTAAATTACATACCAGTAAGTTGGCTGCGGCGATTATGTGAATTATAATTTGTAGCGTGTTGTTCAGTGTTTAAAAATACTGGCTATGTTATTAAAATAGACATTTTTTTTTTAATTTCTACATGTGACAACTAAAATTTATTCTAATGTAAATGTGTCAAGTTTACTTAAGCGTTGATGTGCTTATAAAAATGTGACATTCTTTCACTTTTGCAAATTGCATTGATGAAGTAACGGCACATCTAATATTTACATTTAAGTGATTGTAATTTTGCTGATAAAGGAAATTTTATAATACGCCTAGAAAGTTGATTATGAAAGTGGTCCACTAGTCATATTACTCATGTAAAATTTTGTAATTACTTATTACTACTAAATACATAATTCAACATCAAAACAACAGTCGCAACAAATGCTCTGTCGGACAACACTGGTTATTTGCGGTTGAGAAGTGAATAAAAAATATGCAACATTTCGGGTAAAATAATGGTAAAATGACCGAATTTTGGAACAGAATATATATAATAATAAAGTAAACTAAAGTTAAAATAAGTAATGTAATTATAATTACGTACTAGAAAACCCAGTTTCACGCTTCTTAAAGTATTAAATAAAGGTTTATGTTTACCCTATGGATTATCTTCAAAACTATCCGATTATTGGAATATTTTATATTTATTTCAAGATTATTACTATTTATCTATTCCACAAAATAGATAACCTGGCAAATATTGATAAATCAATTTTTTATACTTAAATTTTTATTTGTGGTAACTACACACAATTTTCCTTAAGTTTGTTCTTGACTTTGAACCAAGGAATATAACCATAAAAAAAATCGGTCGAAAGTTGTTTCGACAGAACTTCCCTCGCTCCTGAAATACAATGAAACATATTTAGAATTTTAGAGGTGAGTTTTCTCTTTACGCAATTTTGTGATGACGTCATCAATATTTTTGCAAGGACAAGTATATCAACTTGGATCGGTACAGTGTAATACTAAAAATAACAGTATTGTACATATTTCCAAAATTTTCTAGGAAAATGGAGTAAGCCGTTCCTGATTTAATCAATAAAATAAATTGACTTATTCATTAATTTTTTTGAGCCACCTGTTTAAGCAAATCTAATAAAAATATAAATGCAATGAAAAAAAATCACAATTAAAAAACTCATCATATTTTGTACATTTTGGGTAGAATTTATTCGGCAAAATTTTGAGATGACGTCATCCATTTTTTGGGGGGAATAAACAGATATATTTTGATTAACAATTTACCATGCTTACAATAACTTTAAAACGTCTGCAAGATTTCAAAGTATTCAGTTTTGCAATTCTTGACTTATTCAGTAAAATAAATTGACTGATTCATTAATTTTTTTGGATAACCCTGTATAAGCAAATCTAAAAAAATATGAAAGCAATGATAAATTACAAGTATAGACTGACCATATTTTGCTCATTTTAGATAGGATTTATTCATCAATATTTTGAGGTGACGTCATCAATTTTTGAGGGGGGATGAGGAAATATATTTTGATCAAAAATTTACCATGCTTATGATAACGTTAAAACATCTCCAAGATTTCCAAGCATTCGGTTTTGTAGTTCCTGTTTAGATCAGTAAAATAAATTCACGCAAATTAAAAAAATCTGAATGGAACGATAAATCACAAATATAGACTTATCATATTTTGGACATTTTAGATAGGATTTATTCGGCAAAATTTTGAGCTAACGTCATCAATTTTTTGGAGGGGATAAGCAAATATATATTGATTACAAATTTAGTATCCTCATCATAACTTTAAACCATCTGCAAGATTTTAAAACATTCGATTTTGCAGATTGAAAATTAAATTGCAAAATATTGTGTTTTTTTTTCCAAAAATCTTGACGTTTCGGGTAAAAACTCAACACGGAGTCATAAACCATATGTGTAAGACTATGTTACTTTATACAATTTAAATAAAACCTATTTACTATGTACAAATTTGAAGTGACGTCATCGAATTATTGATGGCGATGATTAGACAAATTTTGGTTAGACAGACGGAAATGGGAAACCCATTTCTTCGTACTCTAGTGGTCGTGAAAGGTCAAAAAAAGGTAAAAGTAGAGACTCGATTACAATACTTCCCGAGCGTAAGCGAAAAATAATTTCATGTTTTGTTGACATTTTATAACTCCTAGAGTATGAAAAAGTCGGTTTCCCGTTTCCGTTTGTCTATCGTTTATAATGGTCAGTTGCTTGTTGGCGATTTTATTAGATAAGTAATCTCCGGAACTACTGGACAGATTGTTGTAAATTTTCTTTTGAGTTTATTGTGTCGATGGTAAAACACGTTCCTCACCAAAAACGTAATGCGCTCATTTCAAAATTTTGCCGAGTAAATCCTATTAAAAATGTGTAAAATATGTTTGCACATATAACTTTTTGAAAAAAAAGTGTAACAATATTTTACGATTTCTCAAACACATTGATAGCGGACGTTTGACACATGGGATTTTCAAAATGTAATATCTCCACTATTAACAGATTTATTGTTATGGAATTTTAAATGTGTGTATAATGCAAGATCACTTTTTTATAATTATTTTATTATCATCATCTTTTTAGCATTAATTAAATGTTTTTCATCACGCATATTTAAAAATCAATATCTCAATTATTTATGGAGGTTTCGGAACGCGGTTTTCACCACTGTGTTCGGCTTACAAAATTCTATAAGTTACCTGAAAAATATTGTCGATTTTTTTGTCGGAAATGAGATGCAGTAAAATTTGACACAATAAAATATTGGTGACGTCATCATTAAATTTTATTAAGAAAATCTTATTAAAACATAGCATGCTTGTTACCTGTAATTTAGTAATCTAGTTCTATTTTTACGAATTTAGAGGGTTTTGTAATTTATGGAAGAAAATTAATATCTTTCATGTCTTCTCTACGTTTCAAGACCCCTAGAGTACGGAAAAGTAGGTCTTACGTTTCCGTTTTTCTGTCATCTGTGACGATTTTTCTTGCACAGATATTTTCCGTTAAAACTCTAACCAAAATACTGGTAAAATGACCGAATTTTGGAACAGAATATATATAATAATAAAGTAAACTAAAGTTAAAATAAGTAATGTAATTATAATTACGTACTAGAAAACCCAGTTTCACGCTTCTTAAAATATTAAATAAAGGTTTATGTTTACCCTATGGATTATCTTCAAAACTATCCGATTATCGGAATATTTTATATTTATTTCAAGATTATTACTATTTATCTATTCCACAAAATAGATAACCTGGCAAATATTGATAAATCAATTTTTTATACTTAAATTTTTATTTGTGGTACCTACACACAATTTTCCTTAAGTTTGTTCTTGACTTTGAACCAAGGAATATAACCATAAAAAAATCGGTCGAAAGTTGTTTCGACAGAACTTCCCTCGCTCCTGAAATACAATGAAACATATTCAGAATTTTAGAGTTGAGTGTTTTCTTTACGCAATTTTGTGATGACGTCATCAATATTTTTGCAAGGACAAGTATATCAACATGGACCGGTACAGTGTAATACTAAAAATAACAGTATTGTACATATTTCCAAAATTTTCTAGGACAAATGGAGTAAGCCGTTCCTGATTTAATCAATAAAATAAATTAACTTATTCATTAATTTTATTAAGAAAATCTTATTAAAACATAGCATGCTTGTTACCTGTAATTTAGTAATCTACTTCTATTTTTACCAATTTATAGGGTTTTGTAATTTATGGAAGAAAATGAATTACTTTCATGTCTTCTCTACGTTTCAAGACCCCTAGAGTACGGAAAAGTAGGTCTTACGTTTCCGTTTTTCTGTCATCTGTGACGATTTTTCTTGCACAGATATTTTCCGTTAAAACTCTAACCAACAATTTGATAATGTCTCCTCATCTTTTGCGTAGTTAAGGTTATCTAAATTTTATAAAATGAGATACTCCTATACTTGTAGTTTATGAATATGCCCTGATTTTGTTTGTTATTGCTATAATTTATATTATTCAATATTTTTCGTACTAAAGTCGGTCATTAAAAACATAATACCAGCCATACGAAACATGGACCATGGCTCAATAACAGCCCGTTGTCTTTGTATCTGAAGAGTTTGAGGTTCGATGGACCAATTTTTTGTTTTAAGAAAATCTCGTTTTTTCTTTAGTTCCAAAATGCTAAGAAATATTTTTTTACATTTAAAATATTAGGCAAATTATCAAACAAGTAGAAACAATCGTGAATTGTCAACGTTCGTGTTCGCTTCCTGTTCTGAGTTTATGGTTTCTTAGAATACTACTCTTGTATCAACACGAAATAGAGTTCTCGATAGCAGAGGAGCGGTTAACAATCTATGGTTTGCTTTGATATTTCGATCTGTATGGTTGTTGTGAGTGACCGATTTTCCACACAATTCGGGAATACAGTATTTATACTATACTCTTTATAGTGTTATTGTTAGTGTTACACTTTATTTATCCAAATTGATATACGTATCTTTGCTAGAATGTTGATGACGTTATCACAAAATTTGCTTCTTTACTTTAGTACATAACACACATTTTTATTTTAACTTGCAGGAGTTATAAAAAAAATCCAAAATCAAATTTTATAAATTTTCGAAAAAATTGGACAAGTTATATTATACTTCAGGGGCAAAGGAAGCTAAATAACCTTAGACCAATTTTTATTATAAAATACACTGATTGCCGAATTTAAATGAATGGTATAAATTCACTTTGCCGAACTTTCGTTCAGTGCTTTATGGTACATTAATAAAATAAGAGTCATCGTTAAAGAAGTTATATTGTTTAACAAATAAATACTACCACGAAAAAGTTACATTTTTGGCAGTTGTACAAAAGGCTATTTTTATTTAAACAACAATAAAACTAATTTATGTTATATGAGTCAGTACGTTTCTTTCGTATTATATTCTTAATGTTTTGATTTTTCTAGGTATCAATTAAAATTACGTTGTGATTTAAAAAAAATCTGAAACGGGGAATTCACTTTATTTCAAATTTGTTTATAAGTATGTAACCGCAACCGGGATCATAGTCCGTAATAACTTTTATAATATGAATTACTGAAATTGTGGTTTTAATAGAATTGTCGCAAAACTTCAAATGTTACCGGAAATGAAGATTTTATTTTAATGTGAGGCCTGCATTTCTATTTATTTTTTTAGATGCTGTTTATTGCCACGTCAATATTAAGACATAAAATATATATACAGGGTGTTATGGAAATACATGGAAACAAAAAATCTGGTGAATCTAGGGAACCTAAGAAGTCAAATGAACGTTTGTTGTTTTAGTAAAATTTTGAAAGGAAAATTTAACCCCTATCCAAACATTCATTCCTCCACTGATAAATAATGGTTTCACGAAAAAATGTGAAACCTAGTAACTGAAAACTGCCGAGGTGTAACTACTGTTGCTATTAATTTATTGCTAGCAACAAATAAACAATGACAATAATTAATGAACTGACAATTAAAACTTCAAAATCATAATTTAATCAACCATAAAATGAAACAAAACGTAACGTATGCAACTAGAGCAAGTTTTCAAAATGTCCACCACCATTTCGTATACACGCTTCCGCACGTCTAATCAATGATTGTTGGGTTCTGGTTATCATTTCGGGATGTGCTCTAATTTCAGCAGCTACATTTGTTATTCTGTCCCAAAGTTCCTCAACAGAATTTACTGGTGTTCGGTAAACCAACTCTTTCATGTGACCCCATAAAAAGAAGTCGCACGCATTCAAATGAAACTCCCACTCGGTAAGACAATCGTCTAATGCTTATACCTGGATCGTTTTCAACGACATTCAAAATTTCTTCTTCGGCATCAAGTGTCCGTTCTGTCCTTTCACGACCACGATCACTAAAACGAGGTTGAAATTTCCCATTTTCTCGTAGACGCTGAACAACGTTAGCAAATGTTTTATGATTTGGCAATCTTCGTTCGGGAAATGCTTCTTGGTATAAACGTCGAGCTTCCAAGGAGTTTCTTAAGGCTTGTCCATACATCGGAACCATGTCAGTCATTTCAGAATTAGAAAAATTCATTTTGTTCTTCCAAAAATTGCAAAAACGTCAAAAAATGATGGGCTAATGAATGTATTGTCATGTTAACAAGCAACAATTTTACCTACTTTAAATTACTATAGCGATCAAATTTACTTTTAACATTTTTGGAATCAGTAGCGCACACGCAAATTTTAACAGATTTTCAATCAATTTTATCTCGAAGACTAAAGGATTTTTATTAGATCAATATTTGATGCATAAATTCTCTACATCATGACCAATTACCTTAAAAAAAGTTTCCATCTATTTCGAAAATACCCTGTATACATTCGATTACAAAACAAATTTTTTATCCAACATCAATTTATTAGGTAATACCTATAGTTGCAGTCAATATAGAAAAGCAATTATTCATCGAGCAGCGCATTCCAAAGAGATTAATAAAGTAATTGCTTATTTAAGAGACAACGGAAACAAAAGGTCCAGAATAGCTCTTTACAAAATAAAAGGTATATATAGTAGGCGTACTAGAATATAAGAAAAAACACTTTCGTTGACCATTACTACGAGTATTGTGCCTAATTTACTTTTACTTTTTAGAACCGTACTCTATAAAACACACTTATCAGTAGCCACTTAAGAAGCAGTATTGTAACAATGCGCGCGCAACCGACAATGGAATTTACTATCGCAGAATATTTAAAAAGCTATTTTTAAAATCATTACTTTTAAATTCGGAATTTAATTAGTAATGTGGACGTCGGTTCTTCGTTAAAGAATCGGCAAAACGACAGCAAAAATTTGAAACTATAACAGAATCGCCCAATTATTGTTATTGTACGTTAGTAGGATCGCTGTTATTACGGTATGATAATATATACTCGTACATATCAAGTCGTATTAAATTATATCCTACTTTTTTTTTATTGATAGGCATTTTTAATTTTTGAAGAAGCAAATAATTGTCAGAATTGCTTTTACTACTGGTGCGAAAGCAGTTTGTGTTCTGTTAAAAAATGCATCTGTCATTTCCTTCGTATCATCCAGATTTTGTAACGTAACCTTACTGCCATATGCGACCTCGTTATGAAACATAAATTAAATGCACACCCATTTAAGGCAAAACAAGAAAGTTGAACCCATTTCGTCCCGAGATGGGACCTTGAAATTTGCTAATCTCTCGCAAAAAACAGTTGTGTTTACACATTACATCATCTTATTTGTAGTGGAAACACGCGAAAATTGCGCACATAACCTATCACCTTATATCGGCCCCCCAATAAAGTACCCTTAAAAATTTAAACACACATAAACTTCTCAATTAATTTGTAGTGTACGATGGTCGGCGAAAAGTGACCGCGGCAGTCAAGCAGGCGTCGGCGCTTTGACAGTTCTCGTCAAAAATCGCGAAAAGTGGCAATTGTAATTTTGTATCGAGGTGGGCGTAACTAATCTCGATTGTTTCGAGTGTTTTCTTTTTTTTCGGGCGCTGGTCGTACTCTCGACTTCTGGCAGTTCTTCCATCTCATTATTATTGTGGGCAGCATCTAATTTTGACTCGGCGCACGCGCCAAAAAACATTTGTAAATAAAATTAAAATGGAAAATAAAAATAATCACAGATATGTCCGCGAGTTTTCTTAATGTTTTCGGTTGTGTCGCGACGACCACGTGATCGTGTACACTCGCTGTGACAGTCGTTTGAATTTGGCGCTTATTTTTAACCAGTATGGATCGAACGATGTATGGGAAAATCGTGCCGGGGACTTTACACCCCTACCAGTGCACTTTGAAAAATGGAACGTCACCTGGATGTAAGTTTTTACACGTTAGTTGCACGTGAAATTTTATCAATTTTTTGGTTTTCGATTTGCGGTTATTGTGATATTTTTTCGATTTAATCTATTGTCTCCACGGAGATTATTCCAGTGATGGCACCTGTCCAACTGTCTGTCTAAAACGATTTCATTACAAAACAAAAAGGCTCGTGTGGGGTCATTCGGTCTGCTGCAATTTGCCCGTTATAAAATGATGCACATGTTTTGATAATAGGATACGGACAGCTGCAAGCAGTATGATGAGGTCATTTTCATCATAGACTTCCCGTCGTTAGAATTGATGGAAGACGCAAATTTTCCAATTTTCACGTTTTTATCATCGTGTTTTTACGACCCACCTGATTGGTTTGTTTATTGGTGCGCTGATGACGGCAATAATGATATAAAAATGATTTTTTTAAACATGATTGATCGGAAATGGTTCAGATTTCTGTTTTTGATGCTCGTCATAAAACACTCAAAACACAGAACTGGGGTATTAATAGATGTCAATATCGTAAAGTTTTCGGGTTTTGAATTGGTGTTGTGTGAGCAAGTGTAATATTTAAATATAAAGACGATTAAAATTA